>NC_045616.1:135794598-136097629 GCF_009829155.1 Mustela erminea
TTATGTCAAGGTCTTTCGCTGGAATTCTGAACCTATGGTTTGAAGAGGCTTCTAAAGGGTCTTCTGGGGATAGAAACAAGGGATCTGAGAGCTTGGATGGGAAAAAAAAATTACATCTTTATTTTCATTAACTTTGAATTGAAATTCAGCAGTTTCTTCAATTATGAATGTGGGCCAAAAAATCCAATTGTACCCTGTACCCTATTTGATACCAATAGTAATCACAGATAATATCACATTGCCCTACAATGATTTCAGATATCTTAAAATGTTATCTATGCTTCTCACGATTTCAAAATTGTATAGTTATTAACCTGACACTATGTCTTTTTTATTGTTGGTAAAGAAGCACAAATACATATAATTGTATTTCAATGTAATTGGTTCCCTTTGTAATCTTTTGCATTTTATTTAGGTACTTATACTCTTTACTTTATTTTGAGGAGGGACATTATTAGACTCCAAAGGGGACAATGGCACAGAAAGGTGGAGGACCTCTGATGTCTCTGAATCTGTGTCTTAGCATTCTTTCCATACACCTCTCACTTCTTAGCACCACATGACTTAAGAGAAAGAGTAATCATCTTCTACTGGATGCCTTGGGGATTTTGTCAATGACATTATTTTTGTTCACAACATCTTGTCTCCTCTGAGGTTTTAAATTTTAGATAGTACAGTCTGCTATTGTTACTTTTTTTTGTCATGGCTTCCAGTTTCTGAGTATTTCTTGGGGAGACCGCCCCCACTCCAAAGTTTTATAAAAGTACTGTACTTCACTCTCCAATGTTTTCTAACATTTTTATATGGTATTTGTTTTGCTTTTTTAATCTAGCACTTCAATCAATTGGAATTTGTTTTTATGTCTGGTATGATGTGTGAAATGGAATAAAGGAAACCTCATATAAAGTTGGGAGGCCCAGAAAGGGAGCTCTCATACTCTACTACTTGCTGTCAGTTGCAGACCCCAACAAGAAGAGGCCTACTTTCCTTCCTACTCCAGCAGGAGTCAAAAAAAAAAAAAAAAAATCCCCAGCAACAAGCTCAGCCAATAAGAAAATACCACGAATCTCCACACTGTTCTCCAAAGAGGCTGCACCAACTTGCATTCCCACCAATAGTGGAAGAGGGTTCCCCTTTCTCCACATCCCCTCCAACACATGTTGTTTCCTGTCTTGCTAATTTTGGCCATTCTAACTGGTGTAAGGTGATATCTCAATGTGGTTTTAATTTGAATCTCCCTGAGGGCTAGTGATGATGAACATTTTTTCATGTGTCTGATAGCCATTTGTATGTCTTCATTGGAGAAGTCTCTGTTCATATCTTCTGCCCATTTTTTGATATGATTGTCTGTTTTGTGTGTGTTGAGTTTGAGGAGTTCATTATAGATCCTGGATATCAACCTTTTGTCTGTACTGTCATTTGCAAATATCTTCTCCCATTTCATGGGTTGCCTCTTTGTTTTCTAGACTGTTTCCTTTGCTGTGCAGAAGCTTTTGATTTTGATGAAGTCCCAAAAGTTTATTTTGGCTTTTGTTTCCTTTGCCTTTGGAGACATATCTTGAAAGAAGTTGCTGTGGCTGATATCGAAGAGATTACTGCCTATGTTCTCCTCTAGGATTCTGATGGATTCCTGTCTCACATTGAGGTCTTTTATCCATTTTGAGTTTATCTTTGTGTACGGTGTAAGAGAATGGTTGAGTTTCATTCTTCTACATATAGCTGTCCAGTTTTCCCAACAACATTTTTTGAAGAGACTGTCTTTTTCCCACTGTATATTTTTTCCCGTTTTGTCGAAGATTATTTGCTCATTGAGTTGAAGGTCCATATCTGGGCTCTCTACTCTGTTCCACTGGTCTATGTGTCTGTTTTTATGCCAGTACCATGCTGTCTTGGTGATCACAGTGGGAATGCAAGTAGGTGCAGCCTCTTTGGAGAACAGTGTGGAGATTCCTCAAGAAATTAAAAACAGAACTTCCGGGGCACCTGGGTGGCTCAGTGGGTTAAAGCCTCTGCCTTCGGCTCCAGTCATGATCCCAGGGTCCTGGGATCGGGCCCCACATCGGGCTCTCTGCTCTGTGGAGAGCCTGTTTCCTCCTCTCTCTCTCTGCCTGCCTCTCTACCTGCCTCTCTGCCTACTTGTGATCTCTTTCTGTCAAATCAATAAAATCTTAAAAAAAAAAAAATAGAACTTCCCTATGACCCTGCCATTGCACTACTGGGTATTTACCCCAAAGATACATATGTAGTGAAAAGAAGGGCCATCTGTACCCCAATGTTTATAGCAGCAATGGCCACGGTCGCCAAACTGTGGAAAGAACCAAGATGTCCTTCAACAGACGAATGGATAAGGAAGATGTGGTCCATATACACTATGGAGTATTATGCCTCCATCAGAAAGGATGAATACCCAACTTTTGTAGCAACATGGACGGGACTGGAAGAGATTATGCTGAGTGAAATAAGTCAAGCAGAGAGAGTCAATTATCATATGGTTTCACTTATTTGTGGAGCATAACAAATAACATGGAGGACAAGGGGAGTTAGAGAGGAGAAGGGAGTTGGGGGAAATTGGAAGGGGAGGTGAACCATGAGAGACTATGGACTCTGAAAAACAATTTGAGGGTTTTGAAGGGGCGTGGGGTAGGAGGTTGGGGTACCAGGTGGTGGGTATTATAGAGGGCACAGATTGCATGGAGGACTGGGTGTGGTGAAAAAATAATGAATACTGTTATGCTGAAAATAAATAAAAAATAAATTAAAGTTCAAAAAAAAAAGAAAAAGAAAAAGAAAATACCACAGTTCGGCCAATGAGAAACTGTCACCACCTTAGATTTGGCTTTCTTCTAATGGGCTTCCATTCAACACATCCCCTCCCTGTCTTTGCCTTTTCTCTGTAAAGTAACTTTCTTCTGGACTTGCCTGTGGTTTGCCATTGCTTATAGGTCTTGGATTGTAATTCCTCTGCTCTTCCCAAATAAATCCATTTTGCTGGTAAAATAACTGGCTATTTTACCTTTAAGGTCAATAGATATAAGGACCTAACTTTTTAATCTGTTTTCTTAAAATGGTAGCCAAATATTCCAAAACAATTTACTGAAGAGTCAATCTTTTCTTCATGTACCATTTTTAGAAGGTTTTCTGAGTTAGCAATTGATACAAAATAAACTCTAAATATTAAAAATGTACAGTTGGATACATTTTGACATATGTATTCACCCATGAAACCATTACCACAACCAAGATAGTGAACTACCTCTTATGTCTTCATATCTTCAATTTTACTTAATCTTTTGAATAGTCAACACATTCATATGGTTGAAAATGTAAAGACATAAAACTTTTTATTTTAAAAAGTTTCATTACTCATACCCAGTCTTGATTGTTCATTTCCCTCTCTAGAGGCATTCAATGTAATTAGTTTCCTTTGTATCCTTATAGAGATGTTTATTTGTACACATACTTATTTTTTAAATTTAATTTATTTTTTGAGTAAATCCTACCCCTACCCCCACCCTACTCCCAACATGGGGCTTGAACTCACCCCCTGAGATCAAGACTGACATTTTCTGATGACTGAGCCACCACAACAGCCCCACATATTTATTATTATATAGCAGTTATATCTCAGTAAAGTTGCTGAAACCATGGTAAATGAGGAAAAGATTGACTATGCCAAAATAGAAATATTTGTGCACATATAAACAAATGCATGTACTATACACACACAAAATAGTATATAATACACATTGCTTCCCCCCTTCCTATTTTTCTCTTACTATATATTTTGGGCATCATTCCATACCTGCATTTAAAAAATTCTTCATTCTCCTTTACTTCTTAGAATTCTATTGTATGTATATACTCAACAAATATTTATTGAAAACATATGTGAAGCACTTTTCTAAACTCTGATATATTAATAAACAAAACAAATTCTTGCCCTCACAGAGGTTATATTATAATGAGATCTATCATAATTTATATAACCAGTTCCCCATTAGTGGATAATTAGATGGTTTTCGATCTTTTGCTCCCATAAACAGTGTTGCAGTGAATACCTTGCATATGTCATTTTACACATATGCAATATATTGAAAGAATACAATTCTAGAAGAGGAATTTCTTGGTAAAAGTGTATATACATTTGTAACTTATATGATCAAATTATTCTTGGTAAGAGGTAGTTCTTACCTCCTACCAATATTGTATTGATAGTGCTTGTTCTCCATGCATTGTTCTATGCAGATTTTTAATTTTGCCAAGTTAATGGGTAAAACAATGATAAGTTATTGTAGAATTATTATATTTTTCTTTTAATTAATGATACTGGGCATTTTTTCATATATTTAATAATCATTAGATTTGTTAGTCTTTTCTTGTTGATTTACAAAAGGCATGTGTTAGGAAATTTTGGCTTTTCTTCTGTGACTTAAATTTCTAATATTTTGACTAGTTTGTCACTTATCTCTTGATTATGGTTATTATGGATTTTGTTATACATAAATTCTGGTTTTTATAAAATTGTAATCATCAGTCTTTCTTTTTGTGGCTTACAGGAAGTTTTTATGGTACTTAGAAAATTTTTCCCCACTGCAGGATTATAGAAGACTGTAATGATTTCTTCTTGTATTTTTATTATTTCATTCTTTGAATTTAAATATTTAATCTACCTAATATTATCTTCCATAAAGGATCCAGCTTAATTTTTTTTCCATATGGCTATCCCAACATAACTTATTAAATGATCTTTTTCTTCATTGATTTAAAATGTCATCTTTATAACTACTAAATTTCCACACATATTTCTTGCCTTTCTGGTCTGACCCATTGATCTATCTGCATAGTCAATATGCCAACACCACAGTTTTTTTTTTAATTTTTTTTTAATTTTTTATTTTTTATAAACATATATTTTTATCCCCAGGGGTACAGGTCTGTGAATTACCAGGTTTACACACTTCACAGCACTCACCAAAGCACATACCCTCCCCAATGTCCATAATCCCACCCCCTTTTCCCAACTCCCCTCCCCCCAGCAACTCTCAGTTTGTTTTGTGAGATTAAGAGTCACTTATGGTTTGTCTCCCTCCCAATTCCATCTCCAACACCACAGTTTTAATTATGGTAGCTTTATAATATAAAACCCTTTTCATTTTTACTATGTTTGTTTTTCATAATTGTCTCAGTTATTTTTGCTTCTTTCCAAGCACACTTTAAAATTAACTTAAATATTCTAATATCTAATTATTTTGTTGGGATTTCCCAGGAGCTATTATGTAGCATTACTGTTCACTATCCACGTTTTGAACAAATTGAGAAAAGAGATAAAGAGTTAGGCAGATGAGAAATAAAGAGACCAAGACTGAGTTGGATAGCTAAGTATACTTCCAAATACGCTTGTGAGCTGAACCTCAGAGCTAGGCAGATAGCTTGCGTCAGAGGTAACCTTTTGAGGTGGGAGCCATCCAGGCAAGATTTTGGAACCAATGACCCTTTATAGTCTGCTCACTTCCAAAAAAAAGGGAAAAAAGGAAGGAATGAATCAAAAAGGTCAATTTTATTATTCCCAAATTTGTCAGAGGACAAGAAGGAGTCATTAAGGGGTTAGAAAGAGGCCTTAAAAGTTACCCCCACCCCCATAGGAAAGGAAACTGAAGATTTCCCTTCTAATAATTTGATGCTGGTAGGAGTAAATTATTATCCCCCTTTTTAAGATGAGAGAGATGTTAAGAAGTGATACAGACACCTTCATCTTCTAGCTTGGCTGATGACATAGGCAAAGCCTCTCTTGCCTTTGACAGATCCCCTACATTATTTATTTTTTTTGGAATATTCTCTAACTCCTACATAAACATGAGAGAAATGATAAAGATAAATTTCTCCATTGATTTATTTTTTTCCTTCATTGAAATGATTTAGAAATGATCTTTAATATCATCTCACAGACAAATAATCCTCAATTCAAACTTCAACAGCTTCCTGCTGCCATTTTACACCGAGCTCAGTTTTCTCCAGTGGGACTTGTTCTAGGTCAGCATCATCTACCTTTCTTGGCACCCAGTTTGGCTCTGTCTGACTCTCTTACCACTAATTAAGTAACCCCAAAGTGATGCCAACCTGCGCACCTAGTTCCCTTTACATGGGCTGTTTTCCAGACCTTGACAGTGTCTGTGGGATTATTGGTATAGATCCTAAAACTGGGGGAGGAAGACCCAGCAACTTTTCCGATTTGCTAAACTTGAAGTTAGAATGATCTAGGGCTAATTATTTACCCTATACCTGTTCTACTACCCCATGAGATCTGGCTGTGCTAAAATGGACCCGTCTCTTGGAGGAACCTATCTCTTCAAGGACACGGAGCTCCTAATCCACACGTTCCTCTATGGTAGATTCCCCTTAGCCCTCCAGCTCGTGCGCTCCACCCTGGCACACACGACTCTGTGGAATTCCAGGTCAAGGGCTTTATTCCCAAACATATGCTCTGAAACAAAATAATACTTACTTTTGTATTGCTATCTTAATATGGCAGGTGCCCCCAGGAAGAGAAAGAATAATCGTTAAGTGTAGGTTATTACTGGAATCAGAAGAGAAGAGTGAATTTATTTTTGAATGTGCTGATGAAAAGGAATTCAGCTTTATTGCATAACCTCCTAAAGAACTAATGCAAGTCATGATTACAACAGGCTTTTATGGTCTTTGTGTGTGTGTGTGATTTTCTTTCCATGTCTTTCTTTCCTTCTTTTTAGTTTTAAAAATCATTCTCTATCTTTGTGCTACCAAGTTCAAACACACTCCACTTAAGAGCTTGTTAATGTTGATCAGAGCATCTGTGTTGTCTTTTGGGAGGTCCATGGAACTTAATTAGAAAGAAAGTTGGGGTCTTTTAGTACCCCCACTTGAAAAAATAAAGACTGGCTGTTTGAAGATCTTTTAAAAAATTATTCTGCAGTTTCCTCTTGATTTGTGTTCATCGCTCAAAGTCTTCCCAGGGGAGGGCTGGAGGCAACTCTAGGACAGTTCAGGCATTCTGTTCTATTCCTTTTCTACCGAAGAGCTCCAGATAACAGCCCCGAGGAAGGGGACACATTCAGGCCTCACAGCAGGATGTCAGTACTTTCTAATAACCTCTCCCACAGCCTGAACCTCCCAGCACTATTCACTTTGTACTAGTACCCTTAACCCAGCACAAAGGAAGACTTTGAAAGTCCCTGGACCCCAGGTCCCTGCTGAGAGCCTACGATGCAGGATACTGCACAGCAGTCTTCAAAAAGCCCCCTAATTTTATTTCCATCTCTGATTTCTGGGCCAGAGTCTTCAGCTCGAACGAGGGGGAGAACAGCTGTGTAAATAAATACAGAGGACTGCCACAAGCTGAACGCTGCCCCAGCTGCCTGTTATACTCTTACAGGCTCTCCCCTGACTGCGTAGGACGGGTAAAGGCATGGACCCAAAGTGCCTCGATATACGGTATTCTTCAGCGAGGAAATTCTCTGGTGTTAAGCATCTGGGAGAGTGTTCTGTATGAAAAAGGGATATGCTGGGCTGCCCAGTAACCAGAAACAGTTAACTGAATCCTATTATTGTAGTTAGGAACTTTTCAAAAAGCCCGTTTTCCTAAAACCAATCCATCATTCATCCAGCAAACATTTGTTGAGTACCTATTACACGCAAAGCATGTTGCTAAGTGCTTATGGGGATACTTGGAAAACCTCAGTGGGGTCTGTCTGTGCCCTTAAGCCTGTGGATCAGAGCCAAGGGATAAGTAGTGATTAAAAGTGTCGTTTCTGAAGTCAACTGACTGAGGCTTGAGATCTAACTCCATCACCTACTCACCAGGTGGCCTTGGGCAACTGGTAAACCCTTTCTGAGCTTTAATTTCCTTATCTCTAATATTATTTCCCACATATTATCATTGTGAGGATTAAATGATGTAACGCACTGTGCCTACCCCACAATAAACCTTCATTCTAAAGATTAGCTATCCTATAGATAGGGCGTAGATTAAGCTGATGTTAGAACAACAACAACAAACACAACAAACACAAGGAACACAACCGCAAATATTCAACAGCATAGCAAAATAGAGGCTTATTTCTCTATCTAGAGCCTGGAGGTCGGGGGCTGCAGGGCTATCTCTGTCATTTTCAACATGTGACTTCATCTCTAAGGCCAAGACATGGCTCCTGCTCTTACCACATCCCTGCCAGCAAGAGGAAGAGGGGGCCTGAAGAGTGCATGCATATTCCTTTTGAAGGTATAACCCAGACGTGGCACATGCTGTTTCTTGTTACATTCCATTTGCCAGTACTTAGTCATGGGATTGGGTCAAGCTGCATTAGAAGGCTGGGAACAATAGTGTTTAGCTAGCCTTATGTTCAGTTATAATTCCTCACTGCGGTTGTGTGAGACGGTGGACTACAAACCATCCTAGATACCGCTGTCATGGTTAGATGGCCATAGGACTAGTGACAATCCCTGCTGTAGGAGCCTGGGAAGATCATAGGAGGTAGACTCTGGACATACGGGTTAGGGAAAAAAAAAACCCAAAACCCAAAAACCAAAATCAAAACCAAACAAAAAAACAAATCCAGTGGAGGGATAGAGAGCTCAGTGACATCAAAGAGGGGGTTTGGTGGGAGTATATTGAGAAGTCTAGATTATCTGGAGTGTAGTGTGCAGTAACAGAACTGTGTAGGGAGCCAAGCCAGAGCAAAGGATAGATAGCAGCAGCTCACGAAGGGCCCGAGACATTTGTACTGTATTTTTCCAGCAGTGAAGAGATAGTAGAGATTTCTCTATGGAGAAAAACAGGGGATGCACTTTAAGAACAGATGGGACAGCAGTGACTAGGGAGGAGGTGAATGAGGAACTGGAGAAGTCATGTTACTAAATCAGGGATAAGATTTCGAGGGCCTACCCTGGGCCCTGGTCGTGGTGAGATTGCAAAGACAGAGCCAGCTAGGAGGCATTTTTGGAAACAGAATCAACAGGATAGGAGACCTGACTGAGTATGGGTGTGAAGAAAATGGGTCAGGACTGCCCCCCAGATTTTCAGCCTTGGTTTTCGTCGGGACAGTGATGCCATTCAGAAGGGCAGGGAAGCCATGAAGAGTGGAGAGAAGAGCTAGGGTAAGGTAAGGTTTTCGTGAGCAAGTGAAAGGGTTTCATGGTACCCTTATAATTAAATTTTATTTATTTTTTGATCATTGTTTAATATCTGCTCATTCCTTCACTAGTCTGTAAATTCACCTATAGCTGGAAAACAAACCTTCTCAACCTCTGTGGCATGAGACAAGCAAGAAAGGTCTTTTGTTGTTATTATCTTTCGTGGTTCTGAGGGTTGACTAGACTCAGCTGGGTGGTTATCGCTGTCTCTCATTCAGTTGTAGGCAGACAAGGACGGGAGTTGGAATCATCTCAAAAACCCCGGTGTCTGGTGGTTGATAGCGGCTATCAGTCTCAGCTGGGGCTGTCGGCCAGAACATCTATAAGAGATTCTCCCTGTGGCCTGGGTTTCCTCACAGCACAGGGACTGGGCTCTGAGAACACGGGTCCCAGAGCAAGCCATGGAGGAGCTGTATGGCTGTTTTTCACTGCCTTTTTCGGGGGGCATTTTGACAGCATTCCGTTCATTAGAAGTGACTTACTAAGGCCACTCATTCTAGGGCTGGGTGGGAGAAATGTGAACAATTTGGGGGCATGTTTTAAGCTCCCACAGTCTGTGAGGACACGGCCCGGAGCCTGCCGGTTTTTAAACCACTATATTATCAATGCTTAGGAAAAAGTAGTATTTGGTGTGGTCCGTGAAAATTTGTTGAACAACTGAATGAAGAGAAGGATCCATGTGTTTCAGTGCCACAGATTGTGCACGATGAAGACTAGGGAATGCTGGCTCTTAGTGTTCGTTATCAGCGGGCCGGTGGAATGGCCACCATGTCTACACGGGGGGACTCGATTTTCAGCAGCAGCCACTAACACCACTGGGGGAGCCAGAACGGTACGGCACAAGTGCCTCTGAAAGGTGGTTAAAAGATAAACTGAGGCATATTAAAAATGTTAAGGGTAGATCTGAGCAAAAATCTGCTCGAATGGGCAGCAGCCCATCTAGCAGACAGAAAGGAGCTCTGAGGAGCTGTACGAAACCAAAGCCTTTTAGAGGCAGAAGGGAGCAGGAACAAAGAAGTTGTATGAAGCCAGAAAGCGGGTTGGTTATTACAAAGCGACTTTCCTGTCGGGAGCGGCAGGGTTCTGTCAGGCGGATTACCCAACTAGCCCTCATCAGGTGATTTCTGACTGATGGAGTTAAGATTCCACTTGTCGGAGAGCACAAACTAGAATTCTCCGTTCGAAGGCATGGGGCTTAGCCTAAGCATCTCAGTCTGGTTTCTTTCTTTCTTTCTTTCTTTCTTTCTTTCTTTCTTTCTTTCTTTCTTTCTTTCTTTCTTTCTTTTTTTTTTTAATTTATTTGACAGAGAGAGAGAGATCACAAGTAGGCAGAGAGGCAGGCAGAGGGAGAGAGGGGAGGAAGCAGTCTCCCTGCAGAGTAGAGAGCCCGACGTAGGGCTCCATCCCAGGACCCTGGGATCACGACCGGAGCCGAAGGCAGAGGCTTAAACCCACTGAGCCACCCAGGCACCCCCTCAGTCTGGTTTCTAAGTCAGACCCGGTTTCACCCCAAACCCAGTCTGGATCCCAAGTTGGACCCAGCTTGACCTGGACCAGTTTCTAAGTCGGACCCAGTCTGACTCTGGCCGGTGTCCCAGCCAGCCCACCTCCGGACGCAGGGAGGAAGCAAGGGCTCCCACAGGTATTTCTGTTTGGTCGCTCGGTGGCTCCCGGGGACCCTTGGGGTCTACTCTGTTCCCTCTTCTGATACTAAAACTGTTGAAAGATAAACCGAGGCATATTAAACATTTTAAGAGTTTGAACAAAAACTGATTTAAATTGGGCAGCCTCCCGTCCAGGAGATAGAAAAGAGTTTTGGGGAGCAGTATAAAATGAAAGACTTTTAGAGGCACAAAGGAGCAGGAAAAAAGAAGTTACATGAAGCCAGAAAGGAGGCTGGTTATTGTAAAGTTACTGTTATATGAAGCCAGAAAGCAGGCTGGTTATTGCAAAGTTACTTTCTTTAAGGAGCAACAGGATTCTGTCAGGCAGATTACCTAAGGAGGGCTCATCAGGTGATTCCTGACCGACTGAGTTAGACTGCATTTCTAGGAGAACCCAAACTGTAACAAGTGAAGTCTCAGTTGGGTGACCTGAGGTTTAGCACAGGTTATTTCATTTTGGGCCTCTTGTCTTGTTTTTTAAAAAACCTTAACCAAATGCCTGCATTTATTGACGTAGAAGTTTTTTTTTTTTCCTGATGCATAACAAATAATCACAAATTTGTTATGCATTAAAAATGATCACAAACAACACTCATTTATTAGCTCATATTTCTGAAAGTGAGAAGCCTTGAGTTCTCTGCTTAGGGTCTTCTTAAACTCAAATCAAGGTGTTGGTCAGACTTCATTCTCATCTAAAGCTTAGGATCCTCCTCTAAACTCATGAGGTTGTAGAAAAATCTAGTTCCTTGTGGTTGTCGTACCAAGGTCTCTGTTTCCTTGCTGTCAGCCAAGGGTCACTCTCAGGGATACGAGACTATCTGCATTCCTTGCCCTATGACCCTTCCCACATCTTCAAAGCCAGCAATGGAGAATTTCTCTTTCATTGAATCCCTCGTTTATGTTTCAAATCTCTCTGACATTCTGTCTCTGATCTCCAGACCCAGATTTAAAGGGCTGGTGTAATTAGGTCAGGCTCACCTGGATAATCTGACTATTTTAAGGTCAGCTGATTTGGGGACTTAATTACATCTGAAATCAGTATTCAAATAACTAGGAGTTTGCAGTATTAGTATCTGAAAAACTGGGAGGTATGTGTACACCAGGGGCTAGGAATATTGAAGGCTATTTTAGAAGTCTGTTACCACAATGGGAAATTCCCCAAACATAGGAAGGTGTATGGATGTTCCAATATTAGAAATAAAAAAAACTTTACAAATGTCTACCATGGACAAATGAACACATAGGAAAACTAAAACGTAAGACTCTGAGATTGAAGTTATGAATCCTACCAAGGAATTACACATATGAACAAAGGAGTGAGGAGCCATGCTGGAAGCCAGGCTAAGTTGGATGCAGAAAATGGCACTAGAGGCCCTTGATGTTCTTAATGAATTTCTTAAGCAATTAGTTGCAGCAATGAGTGAAAAAAGATGAAGCTGGAGAAATTGAATGCAGGTGTTCACATAGTATGAAGCTCGGTGAGGCAAACAGCATCGGTCATGGAAATAGAGGATCATGGTAAGAGGACTATTTTAGGAAAATAAGTTGGAGGTCTGAATTCTCCTTCTGTATAAGAGTTTTGCTCAATAATCCAGCAATTGCACTAATTTATCCAAAGGGTACAAAATAGTGATTTGAAGGGGCACCTGCACCGCAATGTTTATACAGCAATGTCCATAATAGCCAAACTGTGGAAAGAGCTCTGATGTCCTTTGAGAGATGAATGGCTAAGGAAGATGTGTTATATATAGATATAGATAAAAGATGCATAGATATATAAACATATATAGATAAACATCTATATATAGATACATAGATATAGACATATATAGATACCTATAGATATATATACATATCTGTAGATATCTATAGATATAAACACAATGGAATATTATTATGGCATCAAAAAGAATAAAATTTTCCCATTTGCAGCAACGTGGATGGAACTAGAGGGTCTTATGCTAAGGAAAATAAGTCAATCAGAGAAAGACAAATACCATATAATTTCACTCATATGTCGAGTTTAAGAGACAAAAGAGATGATCATAGGGGAAGGGAAAGAAAAAATAAAATAAGATAAAAACAGAGAAGGAGGGAAACCACAAGAGACTCTTAACTCTAGGAAACAAACTGAGGGTTGCTGGAGGCACGTAGGTGGGGGGAATGGAGTAACTGTGATGGGCATTAAGGAGGGCACTTGATGCAAGGAGCACTGGTGTTATATGCAACTGATGAATCACTCAGTTCTATATCTGAAACTAATAATACACTATATGTTAACTAAATTGAATTTAAATTTAAAAAGTACAAGTAATTCAACTAGAAAAAAAAAGAGGTGAAGGTTTTGTAGGGAATAATGTTCTACCCCTGGCACTATAGCATCTGTGGTTCTATGATGTGGCCACAGGGTCCTACTGAGTGGGAAAGAAAGGAAATAATGCTAGTACAGATAAAGAATAGGGATTGGAAGTCATGATGAGGACAAAGATTAAGGTTGTTGGGATTTAATAGAATAAGAAAGTTTAAGGGTAAGATAGGGAGGTATAAAGTTGATTTTATGCAACTTCCCATAAAATTTTAAAAATTTATAGCAATATATGTCTTTTCCCTGAACCTTTCTTTGATTTATTATTGTGATAGATTTCACTTCTCTGTATAGTATAATATTCACAGTACTTTTTCTGTTTGTGTATTTGTTTTATTTAAAATTTTTTTTTCTATTAACATATAATGTATTATTAGCCCCAGAGGTACAGGTCTGTGAATCTTCAGGCTTACACACTTCACAGCAATCACCAGAGCACATACCCTCCCCAATGTCCATAACCTAACTACCCTCTCCCAACAACCTTCAGTTTGTTTTGTGAGATTAAGAGTCTCTTATGGTTTGTTTTCCTCCTGATCCCATCTTGTTTCATTTTTTCCTTCCCTAGCCCCAACCCCTCTACTTTGCCTCTCAAATTCCTCATATCAGGGAGATCATATGATAATTTTCTTTCTCTGATTGACTTATTTCACTAAGCATAATACCCTCTAGTTCCATCCATGTCATTGCAAATGGCAAGATCTCATTTCTTTTGATGGCTGCATAGTATTCCACCATATATATATATATATATATATATGGTGGAATATATATATATATATATATATCACATCTTCTTTATCCATTCATTGGTTGATGGGCATCTAGGTTCTTTCCATAGCTTGGCTATTGTGGACATTGCTGCTATATACATTCCGGTGCATATTCCCCTTTGGGTTACTACATTTGTAACTTTAGGGTAAATGCCCAGTAGTGTGATTTGCTGGGTCATAGGGTAGCTCTATTTGCAACTTTTTGAGGAACCTCCATGCTGTTTTCCAGAGCAGCTGCACCAGCTTGCATTTCCACCAAAGTGCAGGAGGGTTCCCCTTTCTCCGCATCTTCACCAGCATCTGTCATTTTCTGACTTGTTGGTTTTAGCCATTCTGAGTGGTGTGAGGTGATATCTCATTGTGGTTTTGATTTTTTTTCCCTGGTATTGAGTGATGTGGAGCGCTTTTTTATGTCTGTTGGCCAACTGGATGTCTTCTTTGCAAAAATGTCTGTTCAAGTCCTCTGCCCATTTCTTGATTAGATTATTCGTTCTTTGTGTTTTGAGTTTGCTAAGTTCTTTATAGATTTTGGATACTAGTCCTTTATCTGATATGTCATTTGCAAATCTCTTCTCCCATTCTGTCAGTTGTCTTTTGGTTTTGTTAACTGTTTCCTATGCTGTGCAAAAGCTTTTGATCTTGATGAAGTCCCAATAGTTCATTTTTGCCCTTGCTTCCCTTGCCTTCTGCAATGTTTCTAGGAAGAAGTTGCTGCCACTGAGGTTGAAGAGGTTGCTGCCTGTGTTCTTCTCAAGGATTTTGATGGATTCCTTTCTCACATTGAAGTCTTTCATCCATTTTGAGTCTATTTTTGTGTGTGTTATAAAGAAATGGTCCAGTTTCATTTTTCTGCATATGGCTGTCCAATTTTCCCAACACCATTTGTTGAAGAGACTGTCTTCTTTCCATTGGACATTCTTTCCTGATTTGTCAAAGATTAGTTGACCATAGAGTTGAGGGTCTATTTCTGGGCTCTCTATTCTGTTCCATTGATCTATGTGTTTGTGTTTGTGCCAGTACCATATTATCTTGGTGATGACAGTTTGAAACAGAGCTTGAAGTCTGGAATTGTGATGCCACCAGCTTTGGCTTTCTTCTTCAACATTCCTCTGTCCATTCGAGGTATTTTCTGGTTCTATATAAATTTTAGGATTATTTATTCCATTTCTTTGAAAAAAAAAAAGGATGTTTTTTTTTTTAAATTTTTTATTTTTTATAAACATATGTTTTTATCCCCAGGCGTACAGGTCTGTGAAAAAAGACAGCCTCTTCAATAAATGGTGCTGGGAAAATTGGACAGCCACATGCAGGATGGTATTTTGATAGGGATTGCATTAAACGTGTAGATTGCTTTAGGTAGCATAGACATTTTCATAGTATTTGTTCTTCTAATCCATGAGCATGGGACATTTTTTCCATTTCTTTGTGTCTTCCTCAATTTCTTTCATGAGTACTTTATAGTTTTCTGAGTTTAGATTCTTAGCCTGTTTAGTTAGGTTTATTGCTATATATCTTATGGTTTTGGTGCAATTGTAAGTGGGATTGACTCCTTAATTTCTCTTTCTTCTGTCCTGTTGTTGGTGTATAGAAATGCAACTGATTTCTGTGCATTGATTTTATATCCTGACACTTTGCTGAATTCCTATATGAGTTCCAGCAATTTTGGAGTGGAGTCTTTACTTTTCCACAAATAGTATCATATCATCTGCAAAGAGTGATAGTTTAACTTCTTCTTTGTTGCTTTGGATGCCTTTAATTTCTTTCTTTTTTTTTTTTAAAGATTTTATTTATTTATTTGACAGAGAGAAATCACAAGTAGACGGAGAGGCAGGCAGAGAGAGAGAGAGGGAAGCAGGCTCCCCGCTGAGCAGAGAGCCCGATGCGGGACTCGATCCCAGAACCCTGAGATCATGACCTGAGCCGAAGGCAGCGACTTAACCCACTGAGCCACCCAGGCGCCCCAACCTTTAATTTCTTTTTGTTGTCTGATTGCTGAGGCTAGGACTTCTAGTACTATGTTGAATAGCAGTAGTGATAATGGACATCCCTGCTGTGTTCCACCTTAGTGGAAAAGGTCTCAGTTTTTCTCCATTGAGAATGATATTTGCTGGGGTTTTTCAAAGATGGCTTTGATGATATTGAGATATGTGCACTCTATCCCTAAACTGTGAAGAGTTTTGATCAAGAAAGGATGCTGTACTTTGTCAAATGCTTTTTCAGCATCTATTGAGAGTATCATACGGTTCTTGTCCTTTCTTTTATTAATGTATTATATCACATTGATTGATTTGTGGATGTTGAACCAACCTTGCAGCCCTGGAATAAATCCCACTTGGTCGTGGTGGATAATCCTTTTAATGTACTAGAGGATATTTTGACTAGTATTTTGGTGAGAGTTTTCTCATCTCTGGTCATCAAGGATATTGGTTTGTAATTCTCTTT
The DNA here is from genome assembly GCF_009829155.1 of Mustela erminea. NCBI lineage: Eukaryota > Metazoa > Chordata > Mammalia > Carnivora > Mustelidae > Mustela > Mustela erminea. The sequence continues at coordinate 135,811,008 of NC_045616.1, forward strand.
TTTGATGAGGTCTTTGTCTGGTTTTGGGATCAAGGGAAGCCATCTGACCCTGAGCTCTTGTTTGTTGGGATATTTTTGATGACTGCTTCAATCTCCTTACTGCATATGGATCTGTTCAGGTTTTCTATTTCTTCCTGGTTCAGTTTTGGTAGTTTATGTATCTCTAGGAATGGATACATTTTTTCCAGATTGCACATTTGCTGGCATATAGTTGCTCATAATATGTTCTTATAATTGTTTGTATTTTGTTGGTGTTGGTTGTTATCTCTCCTCTTTCATTCATGATTTTATTTATTTGGGTCCTTCCTTTCTTTTTGATAAGTCTGGCCAGGGGTTTAGCAATCTTATTAATTCTTTCAAAGAACCAGGTCCTAGTTGCATTGATTTGTTCTACTGTTTTTTTGGTTTCTATTTCATTGATTTCTTCTCTGATCTTTATTATTTCCTCTTCTGCTGAGTTTAGGCTTTCTTTGCCTTTCTCCAGCTCCTTTAGGTGTAGGGTTGGATTGTGTATTTGAGACCTTTCTTGTTTCTTGAGAAAGGCTTTATTGCTATATATTTTCCTCTCAGTACTGCCTTTGCTGTGTCCCATAGATTTTGAATAGTTGTGTTTTCATTATCATTTGTTTCCATGAATTTTTTCAATTCTTCTTTAATTTCCTGGTTGACCCATTCATTCTTCAGTAGCATGCTCTTTAGCCTCCATGTATTTGGATTCTTTCCAACTTTCCTCTTGTGATTGAGTTCTAGCTTCAGAGCATTGTGGTCTGACAATATGGAATATGGAATGACCCCAATATTTTGGTACCAGTTGAGACCTGATTTGTGACCCGGGATGTGATATATTCTGGAGAATGTTCCATGTGCACTAGAGAAGAATGTGTATTCTGTTGCTTTAGGATGGAATGTTCTGAATATATCTGTGATGTCCATCTGGTACAGTGTATCATTTAAGGCCTTTATTTCCTATTGATCTTTTGCTTGGATGATCTGCCCATTTCAGAGGGGGGTGTTAAAGTCCCCTACTATTATTGTATTATTGTCGATGTGTTTCTTTGATTTTGTTATTAATTGGTTTGTATAGTTGGCTGTTCCCATGTTAGGAGCACAGATATTTAAAATTGTTAGATCTTGTTGGACAGACCCCTTGAGTATGATATAGTGTCCTTCATTTCTTATTATAGTCTTTGGCTTAAAATGTAATTTATCTAATATAAGGATTGCCATCCCAGCTTTCTTTTGATGTCCATTAGCATGGTAAATTGTTTTCCACCCCCTTACTTTAAATCTGGAAATGTCTTTGGGTCTAAAATGAGTTTCTTGTAGACAGCATATTGATGGGTTTTGTTCTTTTATCCATTCTGATACCCTGTGTCTTTTGATTGGGGCATTTAGCCCATTCACATTCAGGGTAACTATTGAAAGATATGACTTTAGTGCCATTGTATTGCTTGTAAGGTGACTGTTACTGTATATTGTCTCTGTTCCTTTCTGCCTACTACTTTTAGGTTCTCTCTTTGCTTAGAGGACCCCTTTTAATATTTCCTGTAGGGTTGGTTTGGTATTTGCAGATTCTTTTAGTTTTTGTTTGTCCCGGAAGCTTTTTCTCTCTCCTATTTTCAAAGATAGCCTAACTGGATATGGTATTCTTGGCTGCATGTTTTTCTCATTTAGTTCTCTGACTATATCATGCCAGTTCTTTCTGGCCTGCCAGGTCTCTGTGCATAAGTCTGCTGCCAATCTAATACTTTTACCATTTTATGTTACAGACTTCTTGTTCCAGGCTGCTTTCAGGATTTTCTCTTTGTCACCAAGACTTGTAAGTTTTATTATTAGATGACGGGGTGTGGATCTATTTTTATTGATTTCGAGGGGGATTCTCTCTGCCTTCTGGATTTTGATGCTTGTTCCCTTTGCCATTAGGGAAATTCTCTACAATAATTCTCTCCAATATACCTTCTGCCCCCCTTTCTCTTTCTTCTTCTTCTGGAACCCCAACTATTCTAATATTGTTTCATATTATGGTATCACTTATCTCTTGAATTCTCCCCTTGTGGTCCAGTAGTTGTTTGTCTCTCTTTTGCTCAGCTTCTTTATTCTCCATCATTTGGTCTTCTATATCACTAATTCTCTCTTCTGCCTCACTTATCCTAGCAGTAAAAGCCTCCATTAAAAAAAAAAAATTATTTGTTTATTTGACAGAGAGCTAGAGAGAGAGCACAAGTAAGCAGAGCCGCAGGGAGAAGGGGAGAGAGAGAAGAAGACTCTCTGTTGAGCAGGGAGCCCGATGTGGGCCTCGATCCCAGGAACCTGGAATCATGACCTGAGCTGAAGGCAGCTGCTTAACCAACTGAGCCACCCGGGTGCCCCAGAGCCTCCATTTTTTTATTGCACCTCATTAATAGCTTTTTTTGCTTTCAGCTTGGCTTAATTTTAGTTCTTTTATTTCTCCAGACAGGGTTTCTCTAATATCTTCCTGCCTTTTTCAAACCCAGCTAGCACGTTGAGAATCACCATTCTGAACTCTAGATCTGACATATTACCAATGTCCATATTGATTAGGTCCCTAGCTTTTGATATTGCCTCTTGTTTTTTGTTTGTTTGTTTTGTTTTGTTTTGTTTTTTGTGGTGAGTTTTTCTGCTTTGTCATTTTATCCAGATAAGAATATATGAATGAGAGAAGAATAAATGAAACAAGATGGGATTGGGAGGGAGACAAACCATAAGTGACTCTTAATCTCACAAAACAAACTGAGGGTTGCTGGGGGGAGGGGGGTTGGGAGAAGGGGGGTGGGGTTATGGACATTGGGGAGGGTCCCCACAGCACTTTGGTGAGTGCTGTGAAGTGTGTAAACCTGGCGATTCACAGACCTGTACCCCTGGGGATAAAAATATATATTTATAAAAAATAAACAAATTAAAAAAAAAGAATATATGAATGAGAGAATAAAATATGAAAAGGGTGGCAAAGACCCCAGAAAAATGTATGCTAACCAAATCAGAAAAGACCCCAAATCGGGGGGAGGAGAAAGGGGTAAAAAGAAGATTTAAAATGTTTTTTAAAGATTTAAAAATATATATATATATAATAATATAAAATATATATAAAGCTATATATATATATATATACATATGTATATGTATATATATATATATATTAGACTGGTGAATGGAGCAGAGCCATTGGTGTACTTTGGTGTCTTAGAGGAAACTATCTCCCAAATTTCAAAAGAAAGAAAAACTTATATATATACAAAAATAAGGGTAAACACAAGGGATGGAATATGACTATAAACATGAAAATTAAAAAAAAATTCTAAAAAAGTAATTGATCTATTGGTTGGAAAAAGAAAGAAAAAGAAAGTGGAGAGAATTTGTTCAGGCCAGAAACTAGAACAAAGCCTGGTGCTAGATTTAGGGTATATTTTGATCTATTAGAAGAAATTGTATCCCAAAATATTTTAGAAGAAAAAAATCTATATGTATACAAAAAATAAAGTTAGATATGATGGAGGATAACATATGACTATAATAATGAAGTTTTAAAAGATTTTTTAAAAAGAATTTATTGTTAAGATAAACTAGTTAAAAAACATAAAAAGAAGAAAGAGGAAAAGTTTTTAAAAATTAGAATAAGAAAAAAATAAAATTAAGAAAATTTAGTTAACTTTGTAAGACTAAAGAATCATGGGAGAAAGCCATGAATTCCATGCTTTGCTTTCCCCTCCTCTGGAATTGTGCTGTTTTCCTTGATTAGTGAGCTTGGTCTTGGTTGGATGTTCTTGCTGATCTTCTTGGGGAGGAGGCTGTTGTAGTGATTCTCAAATGTCTTTGCCTGAGGCAGAATTGGGCTGCCCTTGCCAGGGGATGGGCTAAGTAATCTGCTTGGGTTCACTCAGGAGCTTTGTTTCCCTGAATGCTTTCCATAGAGCTCTGGAGGATGGGAATGAAAATGGTGGCCTCACAGTCTCTGGCCTGGAGGAGCCGGGAGCTCCAGGCCCCACTCCTCAGTGTGCCCTTGGAGAAAAGCGCTCAGTCACTCCCACCTCCCTGGTCTCCAGCCATGCTCTGATCTCACCCTGCCTGTGACCAAGTGTTTCTGTCTCTAGCACACAGCCCCATTTGGAGTCTCCAAACCCAGCAGATTCCTGCCTCCAGAGAAGGAAGGTGGGTCTCCCCAGATCTGCCACTTTTGAGGTCCCTGCTCAAAGAGCAGTGGCCTGAATGTGCCACGAATCACAGTTTAAGGTAACCCCAAGCTGAGATCTCACTCCTCAGCTCCATCTCTCCTACTCTGATACCTGTGAGCTCTGCTACACTCAGACACCCCCGGTCTTTCTGTGACCCTGCGGGACCTGAGACCACTGTGCCCGTGAGGGCTCCATCTCTGTTTAGCCTCTGGAGCAATGCCCTTCAGTGGAGCAGACTTTAAATTTTGGATTTTGTGCTTTGTTGCTCCACTGCTTGCTGGGAGCTGGCCCCTTTCTCTGCAGTCTATCTTCCTGTTGCTTTGGATTCACTTCTCTGCACATCCTAACTTTCAGAAAGTGGTCCATTTTCTGTTTCTAGAATTGCTGCTTTTCTTCTCTTCAATTTTCTGTTGGGTTTGTAGGTGTTTGGAATGGTTTGATAACTCTAGCTAAACTCCTGTGACCTGATGTCATCTCAATCTGCTACTCCTCCACCATCTCAACCTGTGTCACTTGTGTATTTATTTTAAAGGTCAATTAACATTTAAAGACATTAGCAAATGAAAAATAAATGTCTTTTATATTTATCTGTATATTTACACTTACGGCATTACTCATTATTTTGTATAGGTATAAGTTCCCATCTGACATTATTGTCCTTCAGCCTGAAGCACTTTTATTTATTTATTTTTATTATTTTTTTAAGATTTTATTTTTATTTATTTGACACAGAGAGAGGGAGATCACAGGTAGGCAGAGAGAAAGGCAGAGAGAGAGGGAGAAGAAGGCTCCCTGCTGAGCAGAGAGCCTGATGTGGGGCTTGATCCCAGGACCCTGAGATCATGATCTGAGCCAAAGGCAGAGGCTTTAACCCACTGAGCCACCCAGGCACCCCCAGCCTGAAGCACTTTTAAACACTTCTTGAAATGTATCTCTTCTGGTAAGGAACTCTCTTAGCTTTTGTTGTTTCTCTGAAGATATATTCATTTCAACTTCATTTTTGAAGGTGGTTTTTTTTTTTTTTTTCGGTTAGTTGCCCTCACGCCCCGGCCCACTTTAAACCTTTGAAGATGTTGGTCCATTGTGTTCTGGCTTGCTTTGTTCATGATGAGACATAAGTGCTAATTTTTATTTTCTTGTGTTTAATGGACATTTTCTCTTCTTTTGCTGCTTTTATAATCTTCCTTCATCATTGGCTTTTAGCAATTCTGTTATGATGTGCCTTGGCATGGTTTTCTTTTTGTTTATTCTGTTGGGATTTGTTGGGTTTCTTGGAGTTTCATCAAAATTTGAAACATCTTGATCATTATTTCTTTAAATAGTGCTTCTATACTCTCTCCAGGGCTCCAATTACACATATATTAGACCACTTGATATTGTTCCATATATCACTGATGCTCCAATAATTTTTTTAAGCCCCTTTTAATTTGTGCTTTATTTTGCGTAGTTTCTATTACTCTTTTAAAAATGTTTACTGGCCTTTTCTTCTGTAGTGTTCACCAGCTATTAATCTCATTCAGTAAATTTTTCATTTTGGATATTGCAGTTTTGTATTTTTAATCTCTAGAAGTTCCATTTGGTTCTTATATATTCTGTTTCTCTAATCATTGTGTTTATGCTTTTCTCTAGATCCTTGAGCATATTTGTAATATTTTAAACAGTTGTTTTAAATCCATCATCCACTAATTCCATAATCATCCACTAATTCCATAATTTCTGTCATTTTTTGGGGGGAGTGTTTTTCTATGATTAACTTTTCTCCTGATTATGGGTCATATTTCCTTGTTTCTCTGAATATTTAGTGTTTTTTGATTCAATGCTGGACAGTGCATTTAAGTTTGTGGAGCTCTTTATCTTCCTTAAACAGAAGAGTGGATGGATTTGTTCTGTCATGTAATTAATTTACTTGTGGATCAGCTTCATCATTTTGAGAATTGTTTTTAAACTTTTGTTAGGGCAAATACAGAATATCATTGCTCTAGGATTAGTCTGGCCCTAACTCTATGGCCTGCCTTTTATGGGATCTTCAGTGGGAAAAAAAAAAAATCTTGGGTATTCAGTGAAGTTTCTATTTTTCTTTGATTGTTCTCATGCAGTATTGCCCTAAAAGAATGCACAAGGTTAGTAGTACCTGGTGCATGTGCATAGTTGGTATTTAGTCAAATACTCAAAGAGGTCTGTGTGCAGAATTCTAAAGCTATATCTCCACATAATTCTGTCTTCACTGACCTGCAAATTTCAGTCACCTCATCTTACGTAAACTTCACTGAAGATCTCTTTCACTAAGTGAGACCACTGTGCTCTGCTTGTTTTCCACTTCCATGACCTGGAGTCTGGTAAATGCCTTCAGGGAAAAATATCATAGAGGTCATAATCAGAATAATTTCATTTCTTTCCCTTCTCATGGGGGTTACAGTTATCAGATGCTGGTTGTCCACTGTCTAAAAACAGTTGTTTCACACATATTTCCCAGAGAAGAAAACAGGAAAGGGACTCTTGTGTTTACCTCTGACCTTCCTGGCCTCTTCCATAAAACCTCTTGTGCAATATGTGAAATTCTGAGTACTGGTGTTGAATGAGTTCTTGGAGTTAAGAGATCTGAGATGGGTGCTGGGTTCTTACTCTCTGATTAAAAATGCAGCATAGAACAAGAGACTCCAGCATTTCTCATTCAGAGTGCTTCTGGGGAAATTATGAGCTGGATAACATAGGTGTTTGGGTGGTTGGTAACATGAGGCAAGCAGCAACTATTTCCCTCCTCTTGGTCTTTCCTGAATTGGGAAGACTATCACTGATAAAGGCAGGACCTGAGCTAGAGCTTGGGGAGTGAGCTTGGAGTAGGTGGGACCAGGGTGTAGTCAGCAAGGGGGCTCAAACTCTCTGACTTTCCCCCTTGCTCTTTTAAAGGGATCTCCCTTCTTCTTTTTTCTTTCCTTTCTCTCCTGCCCCTCCACCAAATTCTGATTATGTATTGCCATTTCCCTGAGAGCAATAGTTAAAACAAAAACAAAAACTTTTATTGTGTCTTAAAATAAGTGAAGAAGACAAATAAGAGAAATATTTATTCCTTGTAGAACACGTGAAAAATACTGAGCATCCTTAGAAAACCCCCTTAGATGGTGTTTCCTTTTAATAAAATAGATGGAATAATATAATGCATGAAGTTGTACATCTGATCTTTAAAACCTGTCATTCTAATCATTTTTCTAAAATTTCCAGCTCTGCTTTTGCTTGTTGTGTTAGCTTGGGTGAGTTACTTACCCTTTGTGAACCTCAGTTTCCTCATTTGTAGAATGGATATGACAGTTGTACTTCCTTCAGAGACTGCTGGCAGAACTAAATATGATAGTATATGTCAAATGCTTAGCTAGTACCTGATTTATGCAAAGCACTCATTAACTGTTAACTAATACTTTTTCATGACATGCATGAATTCATTATATTATCAAGGCATGCCTTTTCAGTGAGTTTGTATTATGTCATTGTATAACAGTATCATGACTTATTTAACTGTTGCCCTATTTGGGGCATTTATTTTGAGTAAAACTTTGCCTTTTCAATAATTTTGTGATGAAGGTCCCTTGAATATAAAACTGTCTACATTTCATGTGAAGGTAAATCCCTGGAAGTGGAAGGAATAGTTGGGGGAAGGGAACCAGAACATCAGTGCTGGTAGAGTTTCCTTCATCCGTCTCAGCTCAGACTCCTCAATAAAGCTTCTGAGAAAGGATAGCAACTTAAGGATGGCTTCTAGAGGAGCCTGGGCTGAAGGAGAAAGGAAGGTCCTTTGGAAGATTTCTGTCTTCCCTCTTTTTTGTTTCAAATTCTCAGAGGGTTGGGACTTACTGAACTGCAAACACCTGTAGTCTATATCCAGCTCACTGGCCAAGTATGTGACTTTGGGCAAGTCACTCAGTTTTCCTGGGCTGCTTCTTAGGTAAAATGGAGAAAGTGTGCTTCACTTCTAAAGTTCCTTTAAGGGGCAGCTGGGTGGCTCAGTCGTTAAGCGTCTGCTTTGGCTCAGGTCATGATCCCAGGGTCCTGGGATCGAGCCCTGCATCAAGCCCTGCATTGGGCTCCCTGCTTGGTGGGAAGCTTGCTTCTCCCTCTCTCACTCCCCCTGCTCATATTCCCTCTCTCACTGTGTCTCTCTCTGTCAAATAAATAAAATCTAAAAAAAGAAAAAAAAGTCCCTTAAATGCTACTATCCTCAAATCTAGACTATGACAACCTCATATCCAATATTAATTTACCCCACTTCCTATTTCAACTGGAGAATTTAGTTTGTGCAATCTTCATTCATTTTTCTTTTTTTCAGGAAGCGTTTTATCCAACACCTACCATTCATCCATCACAGAGGTGAATTACATGGTCTCCAGTCCTTGAGAAACTCCCACTCTAGTAGGGAACTAGGACAAGGAAAAAATTATAGTAACACACTGTGATAACTTCTTTAATTGGGGCCATTACCAAATCGCATAAAAGGACAAAGGCTGTTTCTAATCCCTTTTATGTATGAACATGATTCTGAGTATTAATGAAAGCTTTCCTGATATGAGACAATTCTATGTCTTAAAACATCTCCATTAGGTAAATATTGTTGAGAAACTCCAAGATGAGAGAAAGGAAGTTGACTATAGAGACGAGCAAGACATTGTGTTTATCTCCTAAATAGTGATGAGAAAAAGCAGCTATGGAAGTAATCAGTATGGAAAGTAAGTGTAGAAGTAATAAAAATCAGCTATGGATGGAACAATTTTATTCCTGAGAGATCTGGGGTAAGTGTTCTTTCTGGTTTAGTGGAAAGAATGTGGGCTTTGGGGTTGGAGTGGCCAGGTAGCTCCAGGGTCTAGGACAAGTTGCCTGATAGCAGTGAGCATCAGTAGAGAGACCTAGGAACACTTACCTGGAGATAAGGCATGTAGATCTGGGGCATATATCAGACACTGAAGAAGATGGTCCTTTCTTCCTGCCTCCAATTACTAATCTTTTAGAGTCTCTGTTTACACATCCTAAAGGTGTGAGTAGTATTTTTCCCCGAAGGAGTATAGGTGAAGTAATGAGTACAGGGGCATTTGGCACATGCCCAACAATCACTGTGGTTCTGGAAGAAGGATATGAGCTGGAATCTGGAGGAACGGTCTTCTCCAGTAGACTTTTTAAGGAAGACTTTGGCATTCACGAGGGAGTTGTGCTCACTGGCAGAAGGCAGTGTCCAGGAGCAGTTGTTGGAACAGGGCCTGATGCTGCACGGTGGTGGCGAAAGCACTGACAGAAAGGAAAGTGGAACAAAGGGGAAGGGGAACGGGGCTAGCTGACTAAATCTCAGTCCCACTTGGCCCAGGTGCCAGTAGGGAAGGGGCACTCAGGCAGCGTGGCGTCTCGGGGTGGGTGACTCCTCATGAAGTGCTGGTCACCTAGCCCTGTGGAGCATGTGACAAATGGTGCTTGTCACTTCTCCGCCTCTGTCCCTCTTTGTTATATTCCAAAGGAAAAGCTGTGATGAAAAGGTTAAAAAAAAAAATAGGGCAAGGGAAAGATAAGCCAAGCAGGGGTTGCCAGGACAATAGTGAACAGACAGCTGGATTGAGTGTGGCTTACAGGGAGGGAGAAATGCCCTGAGAAGTGCTGTGCTTTGTTCAGAATTCAGACGTAATGTGCAAGGTCCAATGGAACCCTCCCCATGAACTTCCATCCTGCCACTCTCCAAAGTCCACCCAGACAGAGGGGGAGGGAGATAGAGAGGGGGGAGATTTATTTTGGTATAGGATGCTTTGAAAGCACAGAAGAGAGAGAAAGTGAGCTCAGAGGGAGGAAAAATGCAGGATATCCTAGAGCATCTTCCCAAGGCACCAGGACAGGAGAGCACATCTACAAACAAAGCCATGCACCAACCATTACCTCCCCATGTGGGGAATGCCCACTCTATGTGTGCAGTTGAAAAGGCAGCTTTTTTGATCAGAAGAGCATTTGGTTGACTTGAAGCCTTCGGGATGTATTATCTTAGAATGTGTTTCCTATGCACACTCTTTGTGATGGCAGATTTCTCTCCCAGTAAGCTCCCTCCAGGAAGTGCCTGGGTAGATCACTGATTAAGTCATGTAGTATCTCATGCAAGCAGAGCTACAGCATAGCTGTTGGTTAAAAACATGGACTGTGGTGCCACACGTTCTGGTTCTACCACTTGGACAAGAACTTAATCTTCCTGGGATTCAGTTTTTGCATTTGTAAAATGGGATAATAGTAGTATCAGCTATTAATAGGATAGGATGGGCTTCTGCATGTGAGACATTGAGGACTTGCCTGGCGCATGTAAGAACAGGGAAGTGTTGGCTATTGTTATTATTAAGAATCTAGTTCTTAAAAGGTATTTAATAAATGTGAACTGCTGTCAGAAAAATCATCATAACTAATACTTCCTGAACCCCCATGTGTCCATGATGCTCTATGCTTCTTTATGGTCCTCAACTGAACACGTTTTCTGCCTGGTAACTTAGTTTCTGGGGTGGAGATGCTGATTTGGATATACACAAAGAATTGAAGAATAAGATGGGAATAAGGCACAAAAATAATGCATCAAAAAACAAAGATGTGAGCATAAAAAACCAGCCCAAATATGTGTTTACTGTATTAACAAAGTAATCTCATTTCTTACTGTAGGGATTTAAAATTGGTTGTTGATAGGTCGATTTGCAGCTGTTAAATAGTCATTTGCCTACATGGAAAGAGGTCTCTACTGGGCTATCACAGAGATCATTCTTATCCTGGTGAATTGTTTTTCTTAAGAATAATTTATTATTATAATAAATGATAAATAAAAATATTAGTGTTAATGTCATAATAACCTAATATTATAGCAGTATTTTATTTCTATAGTAAACTATTGAGAGATACACCAGCTATTATGTTATAAAGTCATCTCAAGGATCCTGTGATACCAAATATTTATTATTATCCTTGTTTGACAGATGAGAAAGTGGAGACTTAGGTTGAAATTGCCCAAGTCCACATAATTAATGAAGGGTAGAGCTGGTATTTAAACCTAGAACTACTTGAGTCCAAACTTATATAAATGACAAAGAATCCAAAGCTAATGATCTAGAAAATCAGAAAGATCTCAAAAGGCATAGAGCTAACAAGACTAGATAAAATGGTGATAGATGGGAATTTCTGAATGTACTTTATAAAACCAGCTGTTTGAGTTTAAAATGGAGAAACTATCACCTAATAACAGTTTGTGTGAAGTGCATGTGGGTTTGTTCGTTCGTTCATTCGTTCTTTCTTCCTTCCTTTCTTCCTCCCTCCCTTGCTCCTTTCCTTCCTTCCGTCCATCCGTCCGTCCTTTCTATTCTTTCTATCCTTTCTCTTCCTTCCCTTTCCTTCCTTCCCCTTCCTTCCTTTCTATTTTTAGATTTAAATTTAACATGAACCAACAAACATATAGCACGGCTGCCCATATAAGCCAACTGCTGTGTGGTTGCGGCCATAAATGTACCATCTACAGAAACACAACCATAACAGGGAGGAACTGGCAAATAGAACACTAAGAGAGCATTCATGTCAGTGAAGGATCTGGAAAATACTAACAAGTTATTAATTGTTTCTAAGAATTTCAACAACAAGGAATTACTGAAGGAATCATAGTGGTGTTTTGTTTTGTTTTGTTTTCTAGAAAGTGGTAGTAATTATAATAATAACACTTAATTCTGATAAAAGAGTTTCCTTAACCCAGGCATATTTATATGTATTAATTCTTTTATATCTTACAACAACTTCATGAGTAGATTTGTTATTGATTTTGTTTTATGGATGAGGAAGTTTTTTCATGCATCATAGAAAACGAATGGAGTAGCTTTCCAGCGTGTGCTTCCCTCTCCCTGCCCAGCTTCATGCTTTTAGTCTCTGCCATGGTCACACATAATATGCAAGAGCAGTGAACAGAGCTTTTGCTTTAACATGTGGTTAATCTGAAAGAGAAATAATGAAAGCTCATATCTCTTTTTCCCAACTCTTTCCAGATGTAATGTAAGTAACCCCTCCTTTTCAGAAATAGCATGCAAGAGAGTTGCAAGAAATGCTTTCACACATGAGCTAACTTCTTTTACTCTTTGACAAGGGACTGCCTCTGCTGGTCAGCGACTACCAGCCCGTGTGCTCAGGTATGTGTCATGGCCAGGGAGATTCACAAAGCCCTGAGATTGTCCATCAGTGGGAAACACAGGAAACTGTAAGTTCGGTATATGCAAGATATGTGCTGGGTATAAAGACTGAACAGTCCTGACACAGACAGATATCCAGAAAATAGTGTAAACTCTCTTGCTATCAACAATTTGATATTGTTACTTGGTAACTCTATTTAAAAGTCTTTTTTTTTTTTTTAAAGTCTTGCAATAAGTTCATTCAGCAGCAGTAAGCTAAAAAACAAAAGCAACAACAAAACAAACAAAACCCAAGAGGCTGAAAGAGTATATTTAGTGAAAAAGAAGGTTGTGAACCTTCATTTCTCAAGTTTGTTGATGATGAATATAAAACTTGCACAGAATGTTTGTTGACATCAGGGGTTCAGTGACATCATTAAACACGTGAAAAGCAGAGACACACATCTGCTTAAGAAGCAACAGTACTTACTTCAAACTTAGAAATTGTTTTAAAAGGATTGTGTCCAAAGAAAATAATTTAACATGTGCAGTTGCGGAAAGGTGTGTTTACATATCAGTCTTTGAAGTGTGACTTTTCATTTAGATCAACTATCTGTTCTTCTAAATTAATTTCAATCATTCAGTTTCAGGATTTCTTGTGTATTTACAGAGTAATGTTAAAGTGTTGGCTCTATTAGCAATAGAATTAATTTTTTGAACAGTTAAATAACGTCGGTTTTTTGTCAGGATCATCAGATTTATTTATTTAGTAAAAAATTTAACACTGAAGGGGTGCCTGGGTGGCTGAGTCATTAAGCGTCTGCCTTTGGCTCAAGTCATGATCCCAGGGTCCTGGGATGGAGCCCCGCATTGGGCTCCCTGCTTAGTGGGAAGCCTGGTTCTCCCTCTCCCACTCCCCCTGCTTGTGTTCCCTCTCTCACTGTCTTTCTCTCTCTCTTTGTCAAATAAATAAATCTTTAAAAAAAAAAAAAGAAAAATTTAACATTGAAGGTGAAATTATCTGTTGCTGTGGTGAAATTGTGAATATATATTGTGGCAGAGCAGAGCACCATGATAAAAATTATGTTCTAATTATGACATCTGTGGAGCAGAAATGTAATGGGAATTGATTTTGGTGCAACTCTTAATTGCATTCAAACAAATTTCAATATTTTACCAATTGAAGTAGAAACTGGTAGTGGTTACCTTTTACAAATACTTATGTATATACACAGAGGGACTGAATTAAAGTTTTGTATGTGCAGTGAAGCTGGCATTAAAAAATAGAACCTTCAGCTTAGAAGTAGGTATTTTCTCTCAGTCATGCATCATCAGTGAGTCTTATAAATGTTTCAACTTTTTGAAGAATTACTTGGAAAATCAACAAGTGTCAGCCATGGGGAAGAATTTCCCTAATTTCTGATTGTATTTTATCCAAAATCAGTTGGAAATATTTAATCAAAGTATTCAATAAGGGAACAATCAAGATCTTTAGCTTTTTAAGTTTATAGCAAACTGCAATAATTAAAATCAAAGCTTGAAAACAGGGACATTGATACTTACCCACTCAAAAGCAAGGAAAGAAGCAAACACCTTAATTAACGAGAACTCCAATAGTGGAATAGCTCAACATGTGAATAGAAAATATTTGATTTTTATTGGGTAAGTGTATGTTCTATTCTGGAATGGATTGAAATTGAGAAGACCTGTGATTTTTACATAATCTCAGATTGATGAACTATTTAGAAAAATCATTTAAAAAAACACCTTTTTTTTCTTTATTTTTTTTTAATTTTTATTTTTTATAAACATATAATATATTTTTATCCCCAGGGTACAGGTCTGTGAATCGCCAGGTTTACACACTTCACAGCACTCACCATAGCACATACCCTCCCCAATGTCCATAACCCCACCCCCTTTCTCCCAACCCCCTTCCCCCCAGCAAACAAACAAACAAACAAAAAAACCTTCAGTTTGTTTTGTGAGATTAAGAGTCACTTATGGTTTGTCTCCCTCCCAATCCCATCTTGTTTCATTTATTCTTCTCTTACCCCCTTAACCCCCCATGTTGCATCTCCACTTCCTCATATCAGGGAGATCATATGATAGTTGTCTTTCTCCGATTGACTTATTTTGCTAAGTATGATACCCTCTAGTTCCATCCACATTGGTGCAAATGGCAAGATCTCATTTCTTTTGATGGCTGCATAGTATTCCATTGTGTATATATACCACATCATCTTGATCTATTCATCTGTTGATGGACATCTAGGTTCTTTCCATAGTTTGGCTATTGTAGACATTGCTGCTATAAACATTCGGGTACATGTGCCCCTTCGGATCACTACGTTTTTATCTTTAGGGTAAATACCCAGTAGTGCCATTGCTGGGTTGTAGGGTAGTTCTATTTTCAACATTTTGAGGAACCTCCATGCTGTTTTCCAGAGTGGTTGCACCAGCTTGCATTCCCACCAACAGTGTAGGAGGTTTCCCCTTTCTCCGCATCCTCGCCAGCATCTGTCATTTCCTGACTTGTTAATTTTAGCCATTCTGACTGGTGTGAGGTGGTATCTCATTGTGGTTTTGATTTGTATTTCCCTGATGCCGAGTGATATGGAGCACTTTTTCATGTGCTGTTGGCCATCTGGATGTCTTCTTTGCAGAAATGTCTGTTCATGTCTTCTGCCCATTTCTTGATTGGATTATTTGTTCTTTGGGTGTTGAGTTTGCTAAGTTCTTTATAAATTTTGGACACTAGCCCTTTATCTGATATGTCGTTTGCAAATATCTTCTCCCATTCTGTCAGATGTCTTTTGGTTTTGTTAACTGTTTCCTTTGCTGTGCAAAAGCTTTTGATCTTGATGAAATCCCAATAGTTCATTTTTGCACTTGCTTCCCTTGCCTTTGGCGATGTTCCTAGGAAGATGTTGCTGCAGCTGAGGTCGAAGAGGTTGCTGCCTGTGTTCTCCTCAAGGATTTTGATGGATTCCTGTCTCACATTGAGATCCTTCATCCATTTGAGTCTATTTTTGTGTGTGGTGTAAGGAAATGGTCCAATTTCATTTTTCTGCATGTGGCTGTCCAATTTTCCCAATACCATTTATTGAAGAGGCTGTCCTTTTTCCATTGGACATTCTTTCCTGCTTTGTCAAAGATTAGTTGACCGTAGAGTTGAGGGTCTAGTTCTGGGCTCTCTATTCTGTTCCATTAATCTATGTGTCTGTTTTTGTGCCAGTACCATGCTGTCTTGATGATGACAGCTTTGTAATAGAGCTTGAAGTCCGGAATTGTGATGCCACCAACTTTGGCTTTCTTTTTCAATATTCCTTTGGCTATTTGAGGTCTTTTCTGGTTCCATTTAAATTTTAGGATTTTATTTGTTCCTTTTCTTTGAAAAAAAATGGGTGGTACTTTGATAAGAATTGCATTGAATGTGTAGATTGCTTTAGGTAGCATAGACATTTTCACAATATTTATTCTTCCAATCCAGGAGTGGAACATTTTTCCATTTCTTTGTGTCTTCCTCAATTTCTTTCATGAGTACTTTATAGTTTTCTGAGTATAGATTCTTAGCCTCTTTGGTTATGTTTATTCCTAGGTATCTTTTAGTTTTGGGTGAATTGTGAATGGGATTGACTCCTTGATTTCTCTTTCTTCAGTATTGTTGTTGGAAAAAAAAAAAACACCTTTTAAAATGAAATTTATCTTATAAAAAATGTTTGCTGAGGGAGGTTCTCTGGGGTAAAAAAGACAAAAGTACCTCTAAAAATATGTGGGTTGACTATGAACAGATCTTAATTTAAAAATTAAAATCTGAGAATAGGCTCTGTTTAGCAGACTTTTCTCAGAGCTGCCTATAGAGTGTGCAGCACCGGTAGATAGAAGAATTTTTTTCGATAAAAACATGGTCAGGAGAAAAGGGTCAATGGAAGCTGTCACAAAATTCAAATCTATTAATCATAAAATTCAACTATGAATATCACTGAAGGCAAATCTATGAGAAAAATAAAAATAATTATTGCATATTTGAAAAAACTCTTCATAAAAATACCAGTGACAGAGTCTTATAGGCAGATAAAGCTAAAAATTGATTAAAAACATGTATGTGTACCAAGGGTAATTATTTCACTTTTATTATTTTTAATGTCCAGATAATTGACCTAAAGACTTAGCTTGTCCTAATATACTCAAATGCATTAATTTTAACTTTTTTAGAAAAAAATTTATTTTATTGTATTCATTTTTCTGAGAGTGTGTGTGTGTGCTCATGCAAGCAAGAGGGGAGGGGTAGAAGGAAAAGGAAAGGGAGGTAAAATCCTCAAGCAGACTCCCTTCTGAGTGTGGAGCCTACCTGGGATTCCATCCCAGGACCCTGAGATCATGACCTGAGCTGAAACCAAGGACCAGCCACTCAACCAACTGAGCTACTGGAGTACTGAAAGAATTTTATTTTTGAAAATAATTTTTAATAAAACAATTTACAAGTTCTCCAATAAAAGAACACCAGTTTGTTGGTCACTTAGTATTTAAAAATAGTTACATGATCTTAATAATTTGTCCTAGGTTTTTATTTGAATGCAATTTCAAACTTAGAGAAAAGTTACAAGAATATTATAAGGAGCTCTAATATTCCTTCACATTTCCATTTTGCTCTACTGACTTTAACATTTTCCCTTTTCTTTCTCTCCCCTATCAATATATTTATGTACATAAAATCTTTATTTTTTTTTCCTGAAACATTTGAATGTATGTTTAAGACACCATGCCTGTTTTCTACAAAATCATTTCTTGTGGTTTTTCTGAAAGTAAGGCTTTTGAATTCAGGAAACCTAATATAAATACAATACTATAAGCTATAATTGATATCTGAAGTGCATCTCTTATCTCAATAATGTCCTTTGTTGCTATTTTCTTCCCATCCAGGATTCAATCCAGTTATCACATTTAGTAGTAGTTGTCAAGACTCTTTGGTATCCTTCAGTTTGAAATAGTTCCTCAGTTTTTCTTTGTCTTACTTCACCTTGACATTTTTTTCAGAGAAGAAGCTAGCTGTTTTGTAGGATGTCCCTCAGTTCAGGTATGCTTAATTTCAGGCCATGCATTTTTGGGCAGGGATAACATGATAAGTCCTTCTCAGTGCATCACACCCGAAGGCACATGGTGTCAGTTTGTCCCAATATCAGTGAAACTGACTTAGATCATTTGGATAAGTTGGTGTCCACAAGATCTCTCCCCTGAAGGCATAGATATATTTTGTAAGAATGGGAGGTCATACAAATAAAATTTTTATCCATTGTAAAAGAGTATTTCTATTATTCCAGTGAGTTTCTTCTTGCTCCTTCACGGCATGGAAGTCCCTTTTACTAAACATATACTCAAAGGTGCCTTTTTTTTTTCCAATTAAAAAAAAAAGATCTTAATTAAGTTTACCTGCTTTAGAACCTCTCTTAGATCTTCCTAGAAGCTTTATAGTTTTAGTTTTTATTGTCGGGTCTATGAGCTATATCAAATTAACTTTTGTGAATGATAATAGGGGTTTAGGGTCATTTCTCATTCATAGATATACCTAGCTCTTTTAGTACATGTATTGAAAAGGCTTTCCTTTTGTTTTCATTGCATTACTTTATTGTCCATGTTGAAAGTCAATTAATTGTAAGTATAGTTCTGGACTCATTGATATTTATTTACCTTTATACTATTATCATATTGTCTTGATTATTGTAGCTTTATAGTAGGTCTTAAAATGAAGTAGTGAAAGTCCTTCAACTTCGTGGGTTTTTTTTTTTAAGATTATTTTGGTTATACTAGTTTTTTTCTCATTTCTGTATACATTTAGAATTATCCTGTCAATGTCTATAAAAATACCTGCAGGGATTATAACTGGGATTGCTGTGAATCTATGATCAATTTGTGGAAAATTGATATTTTAACAATACTGAGTTTTCCAATCTATGAACATATTTCTCCATTTATTAGGTCTTTAATTTTTATCTCAGTGTATATAGAGGTTTTGCACATTTTTGCTAAAGGTATTCTTAAATATTTTATAGTTTTCAATGCTATTGTAAATTGCATTTTCTTAAATTTTATTTTTCAGTTGTTTGCTGCTAGTAATAGAAATCCTGTACAATAGATTTTTAATGTTGACTTTTTATCCTGTGATTTGATAGTTTTATGGTTTGTAGCTTCCTAACAACTTCCAATTTAACATTTCTGACATCTGTGATTGGATATAGTTTCATTTCTTCTTTTTTAATCTTTTTTGACCCCCTCCCCTTTACTGGCCTTATTGCAGTAGCCAGATGATTACATAGCTTTTTTTATTGAATTTGTGGAAGATTGATATTATTACCTCCATTGTTTCTGGTGCGTAGTCTACCATCATCCATACCATTGTTCTCCTTTAGTAATATGTTTCTTTTCTCTTAATGTTTTCTTCTTATCTTTGGTTTTCATTTGTTTGGTTAGAATATGCCTAAGTATTTATCCTTTGCTGAACTTTTTGGATCTGTATGCTGTTTTTCACAAAAATTTGGGAATCTTTTTTTCTTCAGATAGTTTTTCTTCCTTATTTATTTTTTCTTCTGGGAGCCCTATTTACAATTATATTAGTCTTGTTAACATTGTCTTCTAGGTCTCTGAAGTTTTGTCTTCCTTCAATCTTCTTTTGCTCTTTTTATATTGGATAATTTCTATTGATCTTTTATTCAATTCATTAACCCTTTCTTCAAAGTCCATACTCTGATTCCTCCAACCAGTAAGACCGTGGCTTTTTGCTTACACAGTGGTTGCTTTAAGCTTGTGTGGACTGGGGAGTACTCGCAGGCAAAACCTATATAAACACAAATTTTATTAAATTCAGTTCTCTTTCAAAGATTGACTACCATCCAGTTTCTCCTGCTTTTGACTGCTCTCCAGAGCTTTCAAATGGTTGTTTTTAATTAATTTTTTTTCTGAATTATCTGCAGAAAACACAAGCGACCTTTCCAATATCAGATATGGAAGCAGTAACACAAATATTATTCCCTGATTTACCTAATAAAAGAAAGAATATAAGTATATATAATTAACTATTGAAATAGAACAATAAATTATAAAAGTAAAAAATTTAAAAGATTTTAAAAGATTTGTATGATGAGTTGGGTTACACTTGGCAAACTTAACCTTAAAATATCTCATGTGTCAACCTGAGTCTATTTCATCACTAGAATGCAGCTCATGCCGCACACAGTTCACCCAAATTAACAGCTCCTGAACTGCTCCATTTGCTGTTTAATGAGCTGAGTCTAAAATTAGGTACTTGAGTGTTATTGCTGCATCAAATTGCTTTCGAAGTTTCTAAATGCATACTCCAGTGTGTACTTGTCTCGTGGTAGTTCAGCCACAAACATTTCCCAGATTGGCACAAATCTGCAAAATGCATGATGAGGAGTGCTGATAGACATGACATTCTCCTTGGTCTGTGAACAAACCTCTGAAAAAAAAAAAGCTATGTATGATCATTTAGTATAAGCCAGGTAACTAATAAGTGTACCCTTACTATGTACTGAGTACTGCTGGTCTTTTTTTTCTTTCTCTCTTCCTTTTTTTTTTTTTTTTTGGTTTTAAGATTTTATTTATTTATTTGAGAGAGAGAGAGTATGAGAGGGGGAAGGTCAGAGGGAGAAGCACACCCCCTGCTGAGCAGGGAGCCTGATGCGGGACTCCATCCTGGGACTCCAGGATCATGACCTGAGCTGAAGGCAGCCGCTCAACCAACTGAGCCACCCAGGCTCCCCAGTACTGCTGCTCTTAATCCATCTTTCTACTCTTCTATAGTCCACCTTGACAGAACTCTTGCCAGACTCAGGGCATAGCTATTCATTGGTATCAAGGTCTCTTTCTTTGGAGGATTGGTGGCCAACATAGCTATCATAAGTCACCACAGTCGCAGCAATAACGGAGTATTGTATCTCACAATCAAACCACCTGCTTTCTGCAGACCCTCCGTTAGCAACAACTGCTGCAGATTCTGGCACCCATCGATGAATGGACTATTCATGATTTCCAGTTTTCTTCCATCATGAAGACAGTAATGACTCCTTCGGGTTTTTTTCCATGGCACAGGAGGTGAGACACCATGAAGAGGTAGGCATGCTTTTTCACAGTACGGGAGTGGGACGCACCAATACTTCACATTGGTAAAGAGGGATGTATCAGTCACAAAAATAGATATATATCTAAACTACAAGCAGGAGAGTCAACAGTACACTAGAACTATAGTTTGTGTTATGACCTTTATGAATATTAGTGCTTTTAGGGCAGAAAGTTTGATTGAGAATGCATTGTCTAAGGGGGTAAAATCCTCATTTTATTTGTATAAGTCTCTTTCCTAAAGAAGTAGAATTTTAGAATGTCCTATTTTTTATGGTATAAACTTGGGCTTGGTTAGATGTTGAGACCAATGATGAGGATGTTTGTGTGGAGAGAGGAACATAGAGACCTAAATTTAACTGGTTTGATTTACCAAGCATTATTGTTTTTGTGATCTGTTCTTACTCTGTTTGGGCCAGTGTGTTGATTTTGAAATGTTTATCTGCCCTTGGAGATTTCAGTGATGAGAACATTTTAAGAACTCTTAAAAAAATGCTGTAGTTCTTTAAATGCAATCACCTGTTGGCATGCGGTCAAGACATAATTAACAGTAAAACATTTGTGTAGTGGGATTAGTCCATCTCCATCAGGCAAAAGCTTGTCTGGTCAGTTGCCTTTCACAGAGGTCCTGATGGGGAGACTTGTTGTCTGTTTTGTTTTAAGATGACTCATACGAAGGGTTAAATTCCTTGATCCTTGCTGGGGTCATGTGGTCAAGCTTATGCTGGGTATGGTATTTTACTATCTTCATCCAGCAACAGAGGCTACAAGGCTCTCTTCTTTCTCCCTCCAAAGTCAGGTCTAACCTCTTCTTCATTCCTCCATTCCCATTCCTGTTCTCTTCTACTTCTTAACCCTCCATTCATGGGCTCCCCGCCTGAAGGTGAAGGCAATTAGATTTCCATTTAATATCTTCATGTAAAAATTTTAGGTGACAAGCAGAGTATACAGTCTGACAGGAAAGATCCCTAATGAGAGATGATATGTAATGAGTAAGACAGATGCTCTAAAGTGAGCACATGCTGTTATGGTTACATATAGGACAAAGCTCACCTTGAGAAGGTCCAAGAAGTTTTTTTCTCTATTAGAAGATATGTAAAGGAGCACAGAAGTATAGCTTGAAAGAGAAATAGGGGCTAAATCATTAAAAAAAATTTGAATGGTATCTTAGGGAATTCAATCTTTAATCTGAATTTGAGAAGGCATAGAATATTTTCAAGTGGCAGATAAGATTAATATCTTTGCAAGCTCTCTCTAGTAGCATTATGGAGGCTAAATTGTAGACAGAAGATCTAATGGACCACAACTGAAGCAGAGCAGGTGACAAATTGTAAGGACCCGAAAGCAAGGGCAAT
Organism: Mustela erminea; assembly: GCF_009829155.1. Taxonomy (NCBI): domain Eukaryota; kingdom Metazoa; phylum Chordata; class Mammalia; order Carnivora; family Mustelidae; genus Mustela; species Mustela erminea. The sequence goes on from NC_045616.1 coordinate 135,832,827, forward strand.
GAATTTGTATAAGAGGAGAGAAAGAACACAAACTGTTTTGGGACAGACTGCATAGGACTTGGATTGACTTAGATGAAGGGTGGGCAGACAAAATAGGGCTGGGGAGGAGTTAGGATGAGGTGTGGGAGGCTGATGGAGAGTAGTGAGACTGGCCAAGAGGAGGAATATAAAAATAGAAACCAGTTAGTTTGAGGGTGTTTGGCAAAGAGATTCTGAGTTCACTTTTGAACACCATAGATTTGAGGTATCTATAGGGAGATAATAATAGGAGTCTAAGCATGGAATAAAGGAGAAAAGTTTTTGTTTTTTCTTCTGACAACTGGTAACATTCAGTAACTTTTCAGTCCAGTGATTTTTTTCCATCATACTTGGATTGTCATAATTCTCTTGATCTATTTGGTCACTCATAGATATATTCTTTGAATTCATATTCTGTGAATTATTTTTGTATCATGACTATTTTTTTATTAGAAATACATTTTACTATAAAATATGCACTTAGAGTTTCTTTTGTTTGCATTATTGTTTGATGGTACAGTTCCAAACACTTTTTACATTACGTTTTCTTTTCCTCCATGCAGCAGTGCTATAAGTAGGTTTATCAGATAAAGAAACTGAGACTCAGAGGTGGCAGGCAAGCCCTTGGCTTGTGCAGAGGGAGTTCACAGAAATAATGCCGGAGAAGTGGGCCTGCTGTAGGTCTGCAGAGGAAGCATAACCAAGAGTGAGTGTTAGAGTTGTGATAAGAAGAAATAGTTTGCTGATATCGCAGAGCTGGAGGGGTCATTAGCCAGCATCAGAAGTAGCAGAATATGGCCCTGGGCTGGGCTTCTCCCCATGAAGGACAGTGTAGTACCTGAGTCCATTTCAAGAGCCTCTGGGCACTCCCATTTAATCCCACATATTAATGGAACATTGACTATGTGATTGGCAGAAGATTAGGAACTGGGGATATAACAAATAAGACAGTTCTTCCCCTCCAGGGGCTGGGATTGATATCTGTATAAATAGTTGAAAACATACAACTGTTAAGTTCTAAAATAAAGACTCATATACCTTGGGAATAAGGGAAGACAGTGTGATTTGTATGGCCCAAAAGTTCCATAAAGGGAAAGTGAAGAAAGGAGTTACATTTGAGCCCAAACTTGAGAAGGCTGGGAAGATGTCTGCCAGATTGGAAAGATGGGCAAGGGTGTTCTAAGTACCAGGGGAACAAAGCCAAAAGCTGGGAAGTAGAAAGGTGTATGGGGGTGGATATATGTTGGGTCAAAGATACTACCAATGGTAGAACCTCTCATGGAAGAGACCCACAAGGAAAGGAGGACATATTGTCACCTTTCTGTGGAAACTTTTCAAAGGCAGGGCCAGGGAGGATAGACGAGGGAGGAACTCACAGACCACCTCTTTTGGTGGGAGAATCAGCAATCTGTTAGATTGCTAACACCTGTGATTCTAGATTACTTAATGCTCTCTTAGGCCCATAGGTCCTAGGAGGGATGAGAAGATGGGCCATGAGTAAAAAGTTTGGTAGAGAATACCCTTCCCTTCTCTTTACCTTAGAGCAAGAGGAGGGTTTCAGGCAAGTAGTTTTCTACAGGCTGTTAGGTCAGACACCATGACCTTGGTGTCATTTGGGACACTCTATAGTAAAGAGATCTATAAAAATTGGGGTAGAAATCAAATGTTTATCCACTGTGGGAGAGCAGGCTGCATGAAAAAGACAGGGCTCAAGTTCACCTTGAGGTGTAAATAGGATAAGCATGTCCACCCTGCAGAGGTGATGGTCTATGGAGGTCAACAAGATACATATTGAAGGAGCGTGTGAAGCTGGCGTCCAGTGAACAGAGCAGACAAGGCTCATGTCAGCAAGGCTATTTGTAAAATATTAATATCTGATATGTGGGTCTGGGAGGCTTCTGAGCACTTGGTAGTGAATGAGACCTTTTAGGGAGATTATTCTCACGGGCAGAGAGCTCGGAGTCTTCTCTGATTATAGGTACTTTTTCAACACCTGGGTTCTTTTTTTTCTTTTTTAAGATTTTATTTATTCATTTGTTTGTCAGTGAGAGAGAGAGTACACATAAGCAGGCCGAGTGGCAGGCAGAGGCAAGGAGAGAAGCAGGCTCCTCACCAAGCAAGGAGCCCGATGCGGGACTTGATCCCAGGACCCTGGGATCATGTCCTGAGCCGAAGGCAGTGGCTTAACCAACTGAGCCACCCAGGCATCTCTCAACACCTCGGTTCTTATGAAGTGGAAGGAGCCTTCATATCATTTTCGTGATAAGCAGACCCATTTGATACCCATCGGACTCTTCTTCACCAGGAAAGTTTCTAGTAGGCACAGGAATGAGTTGAGGAGAACTGGCATGAAGCCGCTGGCAGTGGCTAAAACCAGCAGGCATTTTACCTCCCTGTACCATGGCTTTTCCCAAGTGATTTTTTTTTATCTGTGTTTGCTTCACCCTCAGAGGACAATCTGCTCAGTCACCAAAAGGGATACCTTCAAAGACTTTTCTTGGATAAAGTCCACTCATGCGGTCAGCTGTGACCTCCTCTTACTGCTCCAGGCACCCTGGTTTGGGACTTGATATCTCGAGTCCCTGCTCGACTGGGAAGCAGAGAGGCCTTTCTTTTTAAGGCCTCTCATTTTGGAACACATCAGAAACCACCAGTTAGCTTGTTAAATGTTTTTCCAGATTTTCTTTTTCATTCTCAAATAATTTAGCCATCGCCCTGCTTATTGTCAAGAGTCATTAAAGACAGCCAACTGCTTATGTTCCTTTCACAAGCAAATACAAACTGGGAGGTTTGGGGAGGTGCAGCGTGGGGGAGAGGAGGGCTTTTCATTTCGTTGGCAGAAAATTTGGAACTGTCAAGAAAGAAGAGTAGAAAATACTGGTTCAGATTTTCCTAAACTAAATTGCGAACTTGAAGTTTCTACCAGCGACCATAGTGCTCGTCTCCTGGAAATGGTCACATTTCTCTTTCTTAGCTGTCACTTCATATTTGAAACTGCTCTCAGAGGGCTCCATACCCCCCTCCCCATTTTATTTATTCTCGAAAGCAAGGTTCCCAGGCTGACTCCCACGACTTCCTGGAGGAGAAACCATGGCCAGAGCATCTTTCTCCTGCCAGCTGTGGATACCAATCCAAACCCCTCAACGACTCACATCCTTCCCCAGCAACTCAATGGCTTGTGCAGCTTGTTTGAATAGTAGCTGAGGGGATAGACGGGAAGGGTGTGAAGGGGTTGGGGGCGGGTCTCTTGTTAGGGCCCCAGAGAATGAGGCTTAGCATGGGACCAGACCTGCTTCCAGAACAGGCTGCTGCTGCCATGCTGCCAGAAACAACTCATTCCCTGAAGAGACTCTGACTCATGCCTCTAATAGGACTATTATGGTTTCCTGGCTGCAAACTGGTCCTTTCGAAATGCAGGGTTGTTTTTTTTTCTCTTTTTGAAATTTGAATTCTGAGTTGTGCGTGTAGATTAATTCCCCTCTTTCATGTTCTCATAGTGCCTTTTGAAGGCTCTCTTCACAATATCCCTTTGCTTGACTAGATTTTAAACTCTACATATGCAAGGATTGGTGTCTGCTCCATAGGCCACTGTATGTCCAGTAGCTGGAATAGGAACTAGGGCACAGAGGCACATGGTAATGGTTTGTTGAGTGAGTGAATGAAAAAATGCTATATTTTGCCTCTGCAGCTCTGCCAAGGAAGAAGAGATTTTAAGAGACTTCAGACCCGCCCAAAGCAATAGCAGGGGGACAACTAAGGAACATATCCCAGAATTTCACTAGGGTTTTATGTGGGTCACAAGTCAACAATATGGTCATTTGATTTCTATGCTATAGTAGAATAGAAGTAAATTGGAGTAGGGAGGTTAGAGTACTGCTAGAGAAGTGACTCTAACAGGACTATAAAAGGCAGACCAAATTTTAGCAAAGTGGAGGAGTGTGAGGCTACTGATTGAAGGGGCCTCTCACCCTACAAACATCACAAACACTGAAATCATCTCTACATTACACAAAATGTAATAATCATACTGTTAGCGGCAACGTTCGGTCATCAGGGAAGTTTACTTAGATGAGCTAGTTTATTTCCAAATGGTGCTAAGCCCCTGAAGTCTTAGCATGTTTTGGCACACTGATTTTATTTCTTCAAATCCTTTAGAAAATCTACCACTTTTCTTTGACAAGTTTCGCCCTTGACCAGCAAGGATGACAAGAAACCCCAGTTCAGATGTATCTTCTCTCTCTTTATTTCCGCAAGTCTACACACTTATATACGTTTACCTGACCAATCAGCAAGCAGGGTACAGGAGGGAGCGAATCAGGCTGTGCACCTAAACGAACAACTTCACTAGCAACCAATGCTGTTTACTTCCTCTTTGGGCATTCCGCTTAGTCTCACGAGGCAATCCTAACCTGGCACTAGCCAGGCACCATCTTTTAATGGCGGAGGCCGCCCTGGCCAGGGGCCTTCCTCCGACATCTCCCCCTTTTTTCTTTTATGGCAGGGATCATGCCTGTCTTAGGTTGTCAGCGGCGGGGAATATCCTTACCCGTCATCAGACGGCAGATATCAATGATCTGCGTCCTGTCTTAGGTTGGTATATTTCCCCCACCAATCTTACCCGTCCTTGACTACCGATCCAGCATACTTAGCCACACTTGGGGGGATGTTCCAGCCTCGATGGCTAACAAGGCCTGCACCATGGCTTGCTGTTGCCTAGGTTGCTGTCGCCTCCAAATTTGCAGTTTCCTTACTAGTAGAATCAAGCCCACTATGAGGATTGTCATCAGACCAATTACGCTAGCCCATTGTTTCGTAAAGGTTAACACATCTTGCAATGTTTTGATTATCTCTGGGAGGGTTGCAAGCTCAACTCTGGTGTTATTTATCCTTGTTATGCCTAGTAGCAGGTGCTGAGTGTAGTTTTGGAATTCTGTGGACTAATTCCCCCGCAAGTATTGGGAGAGCTGTCGGGAGACATTCTGTAAGTCACTCATATTAGTATAGGCTATGGGAGTTACACAAATTGCCGGGAAGTGTGATACATCCCAGTCCCAATAGGGCCCCCAATATATCCACTTGTTCTTGAACCAAATCCACTCTCTGGTTGACTATCAGGATTCCTGCTTGCAGATGTGCATTGATCTGAGTCTGTGTTTGAAGGGCAGCTGCCGTTCCTTCTGCAAGGGCGTTCACAGCTTCCGCAGTGGGTATAGTTGCAGCAAGCAAGACTGCTGCTGCCGTGGCAGCTGCTGTAGATATAGCCAATGCTGTCACAACAGCGGCTGTGTTACCAAAATCTCTCTTCTTTCTGGATAGCACCACCAGTAACTTGTCCTCTGGAATGGAAACTGGGATAGGAACATGGGTAGGGATATGCATAATCACAGCCAGCTTAAAGGCCATGACATTCCAGCACTGGGAAAGATAGCAATTCTTAGTGCAATTCAATGTATCACTCAGCTCGCTAGCATTTGTTACGAGGAAAAGGAACAGTGGCGAGACGCATATGGGAGTGGACTGATAAGTAATATTATTGGGACAAGACACATTAACTATTGTCTCAAAGGTACTAGAGTCATTTTGTTTATAAGAACAGTTGAGGAATTTGCCACCATTTAACATGGACACTGCTGAGATATCAGTACATGCTACTAGCAAGTTACAGACCTGTATAAAATTTGGGGTTATCAAGAAGTTGGTATATGAAATGCATCAAAGGGAGAGGAGGGATTGCCTTGCTTAGGATTTTGAAAGGAATAATTTTACCCTGTAAAGGTATTATTTTTATAAGTAGGAAAGCAAGGAGTGAATGTAAAGCTATGCATTTCATTGATGTAAACTGAGCGCAAGGTACTCTGACATCCAGACCACTCCGGTGGCCATACCTTGTTATTGGTGCACCTGGGCAACTTAAAAGGTTGATATGGCCCCGAGGCATTAATAGGTTTCACAGGGGCCAAACCCTGGATCACAGGTGGTCCCATTGAGGTATGTTTAGCAAGCCTTCATCTAGGAACCATGGAGCCGCCTTTTCCACTGTATTCAAAAAGGCCCGAGCAGTTTTTGCTTTTAGTGGAGTTCCATTGGCTTTCAGCAGGTCTTTTAAAGACCTTCCAACCACACTTTAGATACTTCAGATCCCATTATGAACACACAGACAACAGACGCGGACGTTAAAGACACTAACTAACACATTAACTTTTTACACGCATATACTTCAGTCGACCTTTACTCTCCGCTTTACTGCGGAATTCCCACTTTTGAACGTGGCCTTTACTCTCCGCTTTACCGCGGAATTCCCACTTTTTAACGTGGCTAATGTCCCCGCTTTCCTGCAGATTACCTTGCAAGATTCCTTTATTTAGTTCCCAGGTTTCGGCACCATTTACCACCCTCGACCAGCAAGGACGACAAGAAGCCCCAGTTCAGATGTATCTTCTCTCTCTTTATTTCCGCGAGTCTACACACTTATATACATTTACATGACCAATCAGCGAGCAGGGTACAGGAGGGAGCGAATCAGGCTGTGCACCTAAATGAACAACTTCGCTAGCAACCAATGCTGTTTACTTCCTCTTTGGGCGTTCCGCTTAGTCTCATGAGGCAATCCTAACCTGGCAACTAGCCAGCCGCCATCTTTTAATGGCGGAGGCCACCCTGGCCAGGGGCCTGCCTCTGACAGACAAGGGTAATAATAATTGTATCCTATTCTGGTTCTACTTCACAAAATATAAGACAAGATTTTCCTTCATGGCCATAGGTCGGCCAGCCTTGTGACGAGGAGAATCCTCTAACTCCTAGAGTCTTTATGCATAGCTATGCTGGAAATTTCCTTCAACCAGAAACATAAAAGAAAGAGTCGACAGAGGAAAAAAACAAAAAACAAAAAAACAATGATAAGAAGCTATACTCAGGGTGCAGAGATGCTAGGAGTACCGTTCTTGTTTTGACCAGGCTGACAAAGGAATAGAAATTTCTGGTGATTTCACAGGAGAGAAAAACAAGACTTGGGCAACCTGGAGGAAGCAGAGGAGCTTTTAATCAGATAATGGAGTGTCAGGTATTTGCCAACAGAAGCTGTGATTCTTCCAAAGACCTTTTTATGTTCATGCCACATTGAACAATACTTGCTTCAGATTTCTAGGTAAGGAGAAAACATGGCATGGCTCAGGCCATAAAAAAATGTGTCTTTATTCCAGAATTTAATTTTTGAGGGCACACGTGGGTTTCCCCTGGTCTGTTGTCTAGCTTGCAAGATACCACCCATTTAACACCTGAGGACAACCGATGCCAAGCACTCACAGTGTCATGTGAAATATCTAGAAGTAGTTCCGGCCAAATTATTATTGGAGGAGGACTTAAAGGGAAAGGTGAAAACAATGAAGAAAGGAAAGATGAACTCTTTAACACTCTGTTTGTTTATTTAATTCCAGTATAACTAACATACTGCGTTATGTTAGTGTCAGGTGTACAATATGATGTTTCAGCAGCTCCTTACTGCTCATCGGAAGTGTACTCTTAATCCCCTTCACCTGTTTCACGCATCCCCCCCACTTGCCTTTCCTCGGGAGCCATCAGTTTTTTCTCTAGTTAAGAGTCTGTTTCTTGGGATGCCTGGGTGGCTCAGTGGGTTGAGGCCTCTGTCTTCAGCTCAGGTCATGATCTCAGGGTCCTGGGATCCAGCCCTGCATTGGGTTCTCTGCTCAGCGGGGAGCCTGCCTCCACCTCTCTCTGTGCCTGCCTCTCTGCTTACTTGTGATTTCTGTCTGTCAAATTAAAAAAAAAAAAGTCTATTTCTTGGTTTGCCTCTTTCTTCCCACCATGATCATTTGTTATGTTTCTTAAATTCCACATATGAGTGAAATCCTATGGCGTTTGTCTTTCTCTGACCTATTTCAGTTAGCATTTTACCCTCTAGCTCCATCCATGTTGTTGCAGATGGCAAGATGTCATTCTTTTTTATGGGTGAATAATATTCCATTGTGTATAATAACATCTTTTACAGTTAGGCTGTTGATTTGAGAACTCTCTTGTTTTTAATGTAAGTGGTCGTAGCTATAAGTTTTTCCCCTTAGCAATGTTTTCACTATGTCTCATAAATTTTGGGATTTTGGGTATTTGTTTTCATTCATCTCTAAGCATTACTGAATTTCCTTTGTGACATCTTCTTTGATCCACTGGTTGTTTAAGAGAGTGTTCTTTAATTTCCAGAAATTTGTGAATTTGTTAGTTTTCCTTCTGTTACTCATTTATTTCTAAATTCATCCTGTTGTGGTCAGAGGATATACCTTCCATGATATCTATCTTTATATTTATTTATTGAGTATTGAGATATATTTGAGTTTATTATTAGTTTCAAGTGTACATGATGATTTGATATTTGTGTGCATTGAAAAATGACCACTACAATAAGTCTAGTTATGAATTTTTTCTTGCGATGAGAACTTTTAAGACTGATTCTTCCAAATATATAATACAACATTGTAAATTTCAAATATACAATACAGTACTATTAACTATAGAGAGTATGTTGTACCTTACATCCTCAGAACTTATTTATTTTGCAACTGGAAATTTGTAGCTTTTGACCACCTTCACCCATTTTGTCTACCCCTCTACCCTCTACCTCTGGCAACCACCTATCAGGTCTCTGTGTCTATGAGTAGTGTTGTTTTGTTTTGTTTCTGCATATGAAAGTTATACAGTGTTTGTTTTTCTCTTCTGACTTATTTCACTTAGCAAACTTCCCTTGGGGTACATGCATGTGGTCACAAATGAGAAGATTTCCTTCTTTTTTATGGCTGAATAATAATCCATAGTATATATACATTTTCTTTATTCATCCATTGTTGGACACTTAGGTTGCTTCCATGTCTTGGCTGTTATAAATGATGCTGCAATAAACAAGAGGATGAGAATATCTTTTCCAGTTGGTGTTTTTAAAGATTTTATTTATTTATTTGACAGACAGAGATTACAAGTAGGTGGAGAGACAGGCAGAGAAAGAAAGGAAGAAACTCACGCTGAGCAGAGAACGGGGCTAGATCCCAGGACCCCGAGATCGTGACCCCAGCCAAAGGCAGAGGCTTCTGGCTTCTGCCACTGATCCACCCAGGTACCCCAGTTGGTGTTTTTATTTCCTTTAGGTAAATACCCAGATGTAGAATTGCTAGACCATATGGTAGTTCTATTTTTAATTTTTTGAAGAACCTCCATACTATTTGCTAAAGTGGCTTCACCGATTGATATTCTTCTACTTTGTCCTAAGTTTAAGTAATTTGTGTATTTCAATGAATTTTTCATTTCATATGTTTTGTCAATTTTATGGGATCCAAATTATTTGTAATATTTTCTTATTAGCTTTTTAATTGCTATAACGTCTCTACTGAGAGAGTATCCATTTTACTCTTTCAGAGAATCAGTCTTTGGGGCCACCTTGGTGGCTGAGTCAGTGAAATGTTTGACTCTTGATTTCAGCTCAGGTAACAGTCTCAAGGTATTAAGATGGAATCCTGTGTTGGGCTCTGCCATGAGTGTGGAACCTGCCTAGGATTCTTTCTCTGCCCTCCCATATTCTTCTCTCTCTCAAACAAACAAGCATACAAACAAAAACCAAAGAAACAGACTGTTTTTATTGATTTCTCCCTGTTATTTTTCTATTGGCAGTATCACTAATTTCTGCTCTTAACTTTAATATTTCTTTCCTTCTACTTTGGATTAAATTTGTTCTTCTTTTTCTTGGCTTAAAATTAAAGCTTTGCTCATTGACTTTAGAGGCTTCTTAAAAAAGTAATTATTTAAAAAATTAATATTGTTTAAGTTATCTTGTAAGACTGTTTCATCTTCATCCAATAAATTCTTGTATTATTTTTTCATTTTCACTCAGTTAAAAATATTTTCTAGTTTCTATTGTGATTTATTCCAAACATTTGGGTATTTTCATATATTTTTTCTTTATTGGCTTCTAATTATTTCCATTATGGTCACAAATATTACTCTGTATGATCTTAGTACTTTTCATTCTATTGAGATTTATTATATAGCATAGTATATGGTATTTCTTTATAAACATTCCACATGATCTGAAAAGAGTGAATATTCTGAAATTGTTGGGTATAGTGTTCTATAAATATTAGGTCAATTTGGTTTGTATTATTTTTGGCTATGTTATATCGTTAATGACTTCTGTTTAATTATTGAATCAATATTTATGTTTTTATCTGAAATAAAAAACATTTATCCGGTTGCTTAGAGCTACTTTAAATAGATTGGGAGCACATCACTAATCCTTTTTACATTGATTTTTACCATTTCAGATTCTTGAACTCTGGACTATTTTGATCTCTGGCTTCCAGGGCTAGATTTCATCATTAAGTAGGTTTTTTGGAAGATATGGTTTTAAAAAAAATTCTTTATGTAAATTCAATTTAGTTAACATATATTGTAGTATTAGTTCCAGGGGTAGAATTTAGAGATTCATCAGTTGCGTATAACACCCAGTGCTCATTACATCAAGTGCCCCCCTTAGTGCCTATCACCTAGTCACCATTTTCCCCTAACGTACCTTCCCTCCAGCAACTCTCAGTTTGTTTCCTAGAATTCAGTATTTTTTTTTCTCATTAAACTTTTGTTTTAATGGGTCTCAAAATTCTGTGACAGATTTTTGGTCAATTTGTTTCCATTAAAAAGTACTGATTTTAAAAACTAATAACTTAAAACTGCCACACACACACAAAAAAAACAAATGGTCCACAAAACATTCTCCTTTCCTTCTGAAGGTTTTACGATGCATTGTTATCATTAACCAGTCTTTTACTATTAAACTTAAATGGCCAATTGACACAAACAGTTCTGAGACCTTTCTTCCACCACTGATTAAGACTGGGGTGGCAGGTATTGGGGATAATATTCATTTAGCCTTCTGAGCTTTCTGGGCAAACTTGGTGATCTTGCCAGCTCCAGCTGCCTTCTTGTCCACTGCTTTGATGACACCCACAGCAACCGTCTGTCTCATGTCACGAAGAGCAAAACGGCCCAGAGGAGGATAGTCAGAGAAGCTCTCAACACACATAGGCTTGCCAGGAACCGTATCAACAATGGCAGCATCAACAGATTTCAAGAACTTGGGACCATCTTCCAGCTTTTTCCCAGAACGACGATCTATCTTCTCCTTCAGCTCAGCAAACTTGCAAGCAATGTGAGCTATGTGACAATCCAGCACAGGTGCATATCCAGCACTAATTTGGCCTGGATGGTTCAGGGTAATCACCTGAGCTGTAAAGCCAGCTGCTTCCATTGGTGGGTCATTTTTGCTGTCACCAGCCACATTGCCATGATGAACATCTTTGACAGATACGTTCTTGACATTGAAGCCCACATTGTCCCCAGGGAGAGCCTCACTCAAAGCTTCATGGTGCATTTCAACAGACTAGACTTCAGTTGTAACATTGACTGGAGCAAAGGTGACCACCATGCCAGGCTTAAGAACACCAGTCTCCACTCGGCCCACAGGGACAATACCAATACCACCAATTTTGTAGACATCCTGGAGAGGCAGACGCAAGGGCTTGTCAGTTGGACGAGTTGGTGGCAGAATGCAATCCAGAGCTTCAAGCAGTGTGGTTCCACTGGCATTCCCATCTTTATGGGTGACTTTCCATCCCTTGAACCAAGGTATGTTAGCACTTGGCTCCAACATGTCACCATTCCAACCAGAAATTGGCACAAATGCTACTGTGCTGGGGTTGTAGCCAATTTTCTTAATGTAGGTGCTGACTTCCATAACGATTTCCTCGTATCTCTTCTGGCTGTAGGGTGGCTCAGTGGAATCCATTTTGTTAACACCGACAATTAGTTGTTTTACACTCAGTGTGTAAGCCAGAAGGGCATGCTCACAGGTCTGCCCGTTCTTAGAGATACCTGCTTCAAATTCACCAACACCAGCAGCAACAATCAGGACAGCACAGTCAGCCTGGGATGTGCCTGTAATTATGTTTTTGAATTATGTTTGTAATTATGTTCTGTGTCCTGGAGCATCAATGATGGTCACATAATACTTGCTGGTCTCGAATTTCCACAGGGAGATATCAATGGTGATACCACGTTCACTTTCAGCTTTCAGTTTATCCAAGACTCAGGCATACTTGAAGGAGCCTTTTCCCATCTCGGCAGCCTCCTTCTCGAATTTTTCGATAGTTCTTTTGTCGATCCCACCACATTTGTAGATCAGATGACCAGTAGTGATAGACTTGCCCAAATCTACGTGTCTGATGACAACAATGTTGATATGAATCTTTTCCTTCCCCATTCTGGTTTAGGTTGAGCGGTGGTTTTCACGACACCTGTGTTCTGGCAGCAAACCCATTGCGAAAAAGCTAGAATTCAGTATTTTAAAGAAGCCTAATATTTCACATGGTTGGAAATTTCTGTGTTTTTTGTGCTTGTTTGAGTATATCTATGGACTTACTCTTCAGAACTTGATACACATTATTCCAATGATTTCTGTAATTAAAATTTCTAGGTATAAGTCTCGGGTCATCCTGAAATTTTGCCCTTATTTATGACATTTTTTTCCTGCCCAGAAGTCTCCCTTTATTTATTTTTTGATTTACATATTTTATTATGAAATATTGTACGCACACAGACACCTTTATTCCTGAAGTTCAGTAGTTGAACTAAACTATGTCATGACATCATGTTGTATCAATTTTACCTGGTATGTCATGTACTCTTCCAAGTTTACAGATTCTGTTCTTTCTTCCTTCAAGGAGAATTTATATGATCATACATCTGTGAATACATTGCCCCCCTACTATTGTCTCTTTTTTCTTCAAGGACACATATATATTTAGGATGAATTGTCTTTGTCCTCTCTGTCTAGCATATTATCTTCATTCATTTCATTTCTTTTGTTTTTCTTATATATTCACTCTTTTTCTCTTAACATGTTCCTTCATACCATTAATGTAAAATTCAGGCATATCTATTTCATCTTTTGCTGGATGCTGGTTACTTATCTGATATAAATGGGGAGGGTTTTGGGATATTTTCAATATGCTCTTAGCATTCTGCATCTCCTTTTCCATGCCATGTTGTTATATGATCTTTGTACTCTTACTTTACTGAAGTGGTATTCTTTTTTTTTTTTTTTTTGAAGTGGTATTCTTATTAAATTCTTCTATAGAGAGCACCTGGGTGGCTCAGTGGGTTAAGCCTCTGCCTTCAGCTCAGGTCAGGATCTCAGAGTCCTGGGGTGGAGTCCCGCATCGGGCTCTCTGCTCATCAGGGAGCCTGCTTCCCCCTCTCTCTCTGCCTGCCTCTCTGCCTACTTGTGAGCTCTCTCTGTGTGTCAAATAAATAAATAAAATATTAAAAATAATTCTTCTATAGGACATACTCTAAGAGAATCTGCTTATTTCTTGAGTTTCCACTTTTGGTAATTCACTTGTCTTTTGCATGTATATTCTTTTATCCTCTTTTTGTTGTATCTCTGTACAGCTTCTATTTAATTTCTTTTAACCTTGCTTATGCTTGGGAAGCTTTTGTTCAAACCTCTAGCTTCTGTAAGATAGCATGAGACTTGACACATATTCTCGTTATAGCAGATGCTTTTGATACTCCCCCCCCCCCCGTATCACCTTCTCTCACCTGAGTATACCAGCAGCTGCAGACAGTTCTTGGCAAGCTGACAGCTTCCCTTCTCAAGCACCTGCATTTCTCCTCTTTACTGCCAAAGGCCTTCGATAATATGGGAGTTTGCTTTATTGTGTACAAGCACACTTTAGAAGTGTGGGTGGAATTTTTCTTCTGGGGGAAACTTTTAACTGATAGAGGATGGGAATCAGCAGATAAATGGTCATCGAAGAGTATCCACCACAGGGAATACACTGAACAAGTGGACATGATAACTCAGCCCTTCGAGATCAGCCAGCGTGTCCTCAGCCACCATACTGCATACACATGGGCCCATGAAGAGTGTGGCAATAATGTCAAGCATAGATGTCCTGTATGGGTCCAACTATTGTTGTGCTCTCTCTCACTTAGGCCGATCTAGTAATTGCCATTGCTCAACGTCCAACGTGTTAGCCCATGTAATAGTGTTGAGCCCTTGATCTGATAGATACTACCATTCAAGGATACTAACCATCTCGTTGGTGGCAAGTTGATTCCATCGGATCTCTTCTACCATAAAGGAAAGTAATTCTTTCTACTTGGTATTGATAAGTGTAAGTATTCCAGGTACAGGTTTGCCATCTCTGCCCACGATGTCTTGGCTAACACCTAACTGAAAGTAGAATTTCTGAATTATTGATGTAAGATCCTGCCTAATGTTGCCTTGGATCAAGCAACCCAGATAGTTACTTTACTTTACCATAAGGAGGTGTGACAGTGGGCAATGACCATGGAATCCATTTGTCCTACTATATATTATATCTCCTAGAAGCTGCCAGCATGATAAAAAGTTGGAATGTCCTCTTAAAGACACAGACAAGGCTCCAGCTTGGAGAATAACACTTTTAAGGATCTAAGTGTATTACATGGTGCTTTGTCCTTGGTAGATTATTGGGTAGATTACTTTGTCTTTGGTAGCTAAAATACAAGATGGAACCGAGGGATGGAAGTTGAACTGACTACCCTCACTCTCACCACCACTGTCCCAATTAGGGAGGTTTAATTTCCTATTCCTACAACTTTAGGGTCTACAGAATTAAGGTCCTGGTCTCCAAGGAGATAACACTTTTACTAAGGGACACAACTGGGATTCCACTGGATGTAAAGTTATGACTGATACTCTTCTGTCAATAGACTATGCAAGGCTAAAAAAAAAAAAAAGTTAGTATACTGGTGGTGGTAATCAATACTGACAATCATGAGACTCTGATTTTTTTGTTGTAAGACTGTGCAGGGTCTGAACTCAGTAGATCCATCAAGGAGCCTCTGATAATTCTGTGCCTGAAGGAAGGGCAGTTTCAGCAACAAAGGATTAAGGAGCTCAAGGTCAGACATCTCAAAGATCTGCATGGTCTCAAGGAAAAGCAACCTAGGAATGCAAAAGTTCTGACTGAGTGTGAGATCCAACTAGAATGGATGCAAAGGGAAGGAGAAAATAAAATCAGTTGCTTTGGGTCTAGCAGAGGCCAAAGGGACTTCAGGTTTCCCATTAATTGTCTTAGCTGCAGCAGTGGGGACTCTGGCTTTTACCCTTAAGCATCATTTAGAGAGTGAAATGAGGATAGGGCGTGAGCAGATCTGGGAACTACTAAGGGTGACTATGGCAGATGCTGCTAATAGCATTTCTTATATCTCTTTAACCCACCAGAGTTCACCTGCTACTGTGTGAAACGGTCGTTACCCTCAATGCCCTAATGTTCTTGTCCTTCAGTGGTATAATTCTGAGGTGCATTCAACAGGTTTTCTCAGGAGGTCCCAAAATATTACACCTCAGCTGCCTATAGCAGTAACCTCATCAATACCATTGCTCCTCCAGACTGTCTACCTGAAGATGGGGAGGCTGGAGCATTTACCTACTCCACTGTACCTTGTGCTGTATTGCCCTTGGGGGCATGAAATTCCTGCTCCCACAGTCTGCAGTAGCCTATCCTACAAAGGCCCAGCAGAATGCAGAAGGACTGAAATGCAGGAAAACTATGCAGCAGGTGTGAGGTGGGGCACTGCCGGTGCAAGCCGAGTCTGAGCCCTTCAGAAGTTGCCTCTGCAGCTACAGGTGAAATCAGAGGTGGGCCAAGGGTATGACTCTCACATCAGAGCCATCTGCTACACATGCTGGCTTCCTCCTCACTGCCTGTCACTACTTCCAAACTCTCTCCTTGCTTCACATCACAGTGTAATCTATCCACAGGGATAGCCCTCATCACCAAGCATATATGTTGATGGGAATGTAAATTGGTATAGCTACTATGGAAAATGGTATGGAGGTTCCTTTAAAAAAAAAAAAAAAAAAAAAAAAAAAAAGAACTACCCCGTGATCCAGCAATCCTACTTCTGGGTATATATTTGAAGGAAACAAAATCACTATTCTGAAAAGATACCTGCATCCCCCTGTTCATTGCAGCTATTATTTACAGTAGCTAAAACATGGAAACAACCTAAGAGTCTATTGATAGATGACTGGATAAAGAAACTGTGGTAAATGTATACAGTGAAATATTATTCAGCCATAAAAAAAAAACAAAAAAACCGAACCCAGGAAATTCTGCCATTTGTGACAACATGGATGCCCCCCTGATGGTGTTATGCTGAGTGAAATAAGCCAGCCAGACAAAGACAAATACATATTCACTTACATGTGGAATCTGCAAAAAAAACCAAACTCAGAGATACAGAGAACAGATTGATGGTTGTCAGAGATGGGGAGCTGGGGGTAGGAGAACGAGTGCAGGTGGTCGAAAAGGACGAACTTCCAGTTTTAAGAGTAATTAATTGTGGGGAGGTAAGGTGTATCATGCTGACTAGAGTTAATAATGCTATATTGTTTATTTGAACATGGCTAGGATACATCTTAAACGTCCTCACAAGAGAAAAAATAAATGGAACATGTGAGGTGATGGATTTTAACTAAATTTGTCGTGATAATCATTTTACTTTATATACATGCATCGAATTATTATGCTACACACCTTAAACTTAGATAATGTTATATGTCAATTATATCTCGGTAAAACTGGGAAGACACAGAGAAGGGAAAGGTCAGCTGATGCTCCACTGACTTAGTTTACCCAGGTAGCAACAGCAGGTAGTTGTGATTTGGATTGGGTCCCTGATTACAAGGTCACAGGAGAAAAACCCCTCCCACACTGATATCCTGAAAGAAAAGAACTTTATCTCCAGCTCAGACTAGCTAGAGTGGGTTCTGTGGTGTGGAATAAAAAACTCTGATGCATAGAACTCCATGATGTTGGACAAAGGGCGTTCTGCGTAGGAAATTTGGTGAAATGTTATTAAAAGGAATGAAGACCAGATAAACTGAAGCAGTAACTATGGACTTTAAGATAATCTGTGTAGATTAATTTAGGTTCGGAGTTCTACATGAAATATTCAAAATAGGAATTTTGTGCCTTTCTACTAAGAGTCTAAAATCTCAAAGGTGGCCTGATCTTTGTATGCAGAAAGGAGGTTTTCAGGCGCAGAGAGCCAGGGAAACGTTTTTCTTATGAAATCATTTCTGCTCTTGCAATTTTGGCTCCTTGTAGCTCCGATCAATTGTTTTATTTATCAGTAAGCGCCACAAATGCTACCCCAAAAGTAAAATGCAGCAAAACAAATCAAAGTAGAACAGCTCTCTTTTGTGGACAAATTTTACTTTCTGGGCCATTATGACTGATTTCCTATGAGCTCAGGGTTCCAGAGGCAACCCAAAGTGGATTTTCTTAATTCTGCTCATAAATCTGTTAAAAAAGAAAAAAATTCAATCAAATAAATCTGACGATGGAATTTGGTTTTATTAAGTGATTCACATATCAGGGCAACATCCCATCTAGCCCACATTTTCTAAATGAAAAGAAGGTTTTTAAAGGCAGAGAGGGGGCATAACAAAAAGAAGAAAGAAATTTCTCAGCAAAGAATGCAATATTTAGGCAAGGTTGCCCTCTTGCCGGGAACTGAAGGGGTATATCAGAATTTTCTGGTATTGACCAGGAAATTCCATGATGATTGGTTAAAGGTTACATTCCTAGGGGATTGAAACTGGAGATGAGTTAGGTATTAAGTCTTGGTTTACTGACTTGCGGGCCTTCAGCTAAGTGACATCATTTTGGGTGTGTGTGCTTTTTTTTTTTTTTTTTTTTTTAAACAATTCCCTCTTTTTTGGGGAACAATTCCTTTCTTTTGATCCAATTCTTAGCTTAACTCAGAGATCTGATCAAAATGTAAGACATTAGCACCACTCTCAGCTACCACTCTGTGGTTCTGGAAGCCTTCATTGATCCTCTGCATGGCATTCACAAGGCACGAGGTTTTTGCTTCACCCCTGTAATATTCATAGGTTCCAACTTCAGGTTCACATTCGTTAAACTGGTCACCCTCTGTGTTCCTTTTCTGACGTTCCAGCTGTAGGGTGATCATTTGCTTGGTGGTTAGCAGCTGGGAACATGCATTTAGAGCTTTTGCCAGGGAGATTATTATGATTACTATAAGCAAGATAACTCCGAGTGTTTGGAGTATACTTTGAAACCATGGTTCCCAATACCCAAACCAAACAAGATCCTTAAGTCAAAGGAAGGTCCCAAGGAAAGAATCACCTTTTTAAGCCAACTGACTTGTTTTTGCTTTTATGGATTTGAGTTTTAATTTCTTAACAAGGGTTAGTCTAGGTACAGCACCGGGTGTTGGCCACAGCACAGACACCTCTTTGCTCAGCTCAGAGATAATGAAGAGCTGTTTATTATCAAGAACAACTTGGGCCAGAGAGCTGTCTTTGTTGGGCAACTATTGCTTTAGCAGCAGATTCTGTACTAACTTTAAGAATTAAGGAGAGGCTCTTGATCAGAGCCTTATTTACATTTACCCCTAGCCAGGGAAGCTAGGGACCTGCCCAAAGGAGTAAATCCTGAATCATGAAAGCTTCCTGAAACATTCTTTTTTTTCTTAAGATTTTATTTATTTGAGAGAGAGAATGAGCAGGGAAGAGGGGCAGAGGAAAGTAGAGAAGGAAAAGGAAAAGTAGGATCCTACTGAGGCTGATGCGGAACTCGATCTCAGGACCCCAGGATCATGACCTGAGCCAGAGGCAGACACTTAACCACCTGAACCACGCAGGTGCCCCTGGAACATTCTTTTATACTCAACGATGTGAATTCAGAGGAGTCAACCAAAGAGATGTATTATTTTGCTTGTGAAAAGTTAGGGGCACAGTTCTATTTTTTCCCCCTAGCCTGAAATAAAATGTCCTAAATTCCAGAGCTTACCCCCATCCTTAGCAATGGCTGGGGAGAGGAAGATGAGGTATTATCTTTCCAGGCCCATGCCAGAGTAAAGGAAAGGAGAAAATGGAGAAAGTGTTTCGTGTTCACTTAGACTATGAAGTCTTGATCTGCCGTCTTGGGCAGAAATAGTCTGCCTGAAAGTCAATTACTTCTCTTCCTCGTCAGTTTGATTTGGAGGTCTCTGTACAGAACCACATGCCACATGGAGGCTTCTTTAGCTTTGCAATGTGAAGCCAGGGCTTGCTACCTTCTAGCTCTATTGCAGTGTCAGTGGTCAGCAGCACTTGCTAAGCTCCTTTTCAGTGGGGCTTGAGAGCTGGATTTCTCTGATGATGTTCTAGAATACCTAATCCCCAGGTTCTAAACTGTTGATCGACAGAATCCTTTGAACTGGGACCCAGGAAGACTTATTTTGCCTGCTGATCACAGGCTTGAGCAGAAGGCATTAGAGACTGGTTGTAGGTGGCTGCACCAGCACGAGACAGCAAGGGATCATGAAGTTCACAAGGTTTAGATAAGCCTCATGTGATTTGCTCAATGAAGTGGGAGCCTTGGTCACTGGTATTACAGAAGGTCTATTGCAAGTGGGAAACACATTTTTTCCAAAAGATTGATTGATTGATTGATTGATTATTTGAGAGGGAAAGAGAAAGAGAGTGTGAGTAGGGAGAGGGGACAGAGGGAGAAAGAATCCTCAAGCAGATTCCCTCCCAGCGTGGCACCTGACTCAGGGCTCGATCCTGGGACCCCTAAATCATGACCTGAGCCAAAATCAAGAGTCAGATGCTCATCCGACTGAGCCACCCATGTGTCCCTGGAAAACTCATTTTTTAAACAGTTTTTTTTCCCCCTTTTTCCCCACAATGAGAGCATCAGGAAAGGCTTCAGGCCATCAGAAAATATACACACAGTAACAAGAACATACCGCTAACACGTCTGCAGTGGCAGCTGTATGAATAAGGTCAGCTCTAGGTGTTCAAAGGGCCTGGCGGGAGGAGGTCTGAGGCCTCTGGAGACCAGAACAGTGTTTCCAGGATGATGGACCTGACAAATCAGACATTGCTGGCAGACGGTATTTGCAGTTTTAGGGAAGTTTCCCCACTAACATCTATTTATAATCTGAGTCGTCTGAAACACACTAGGCTGGGTGAAGGAATGCAAAAACCAAAAAATGGGGTTTGTCAGGGAACTGGGAAGAACAAAGCAAAGCGGCTCTCTTGGTTTTCTCATAACCCTGACTTCATTTAACTTACAGCCAGTTTAACACCTTAATTTTCCCGATGTAGGAGCAGGCTGTTGCCATGTTATAAGGACATGAGGACAACAGTAGTCTGGCAACACGCGGCCATGTTTTGCAGAAGCAGAATGGACTTCATCTGTGTTGAGTCACAGTCTTTCTAGAACCCATTGTCACTGCCTTGTGTCAGAGTCAGGTGGATCACACATTAAAAGTTCTTTTCAAGGATTTCTTTTCCACACATCTATAACTTTCTTTTTAAATTTAGATTTTTGTCCTCAGTTTCCCCTTTTAATTTTATTTATTTATTTGTATTTTAGAAAGATTTTATTTTTAAGTAATTTCTACACCCAACTTGGGGCTCAAACTTACAACCCTGAGATCACGCATCCCATGTTCCACCGACTGAGGCAGCCAAGCGCCCCTTAAATTTTCTCCTTTTACATAACGAGTTTTACTTTAGGACAAAGTTACTTTCTTTTTTTTCAACAAAAATGTTTTCTCTTTTCATGCTTTTTCTTATCAAAACATACATCTTACTTTCCTGGTGTATAGAATTGTTTCCTTTATTATTTCCAATAGTCTTAATTATATTAATTAGAAGTTGTAACTCATAACCCTTAATTTCCAGTGAACGCCTACCAGTACGCCATTGTGAACTTTACACCAGGATTCTTTAGATTTGCAAATTTATGAATATATTTCATAACTTTTTGAAGCATCTGCTTTTTTCAATTTTCCAGTGTAGCACTAACACATCCAAATATCTTTTAGTTTCTTTGTAATAAGAAGCCAAAAGTAGATAAACCTCTGTTTAGTAGTTAATGTTTTAGTGTTTTATCTTATTTGGAAATCATCTAGATATTTAAAGAATTTAACATATTGATTAAACCTCCTTCAGCAAAACTTTAAGGTTTTAGGTTACCCAAAAAGATGTGGGAAAGGGCAGATAAACTTATCTTGCTTACTTTTATTTAATTCACTTGTTTTCAGTAATTATGTTTAGATTACCTACAAAGCTTCACTGAACATTGGATAACTTCAGCCATTATTGCAAGCTATTATTTTTTTAAGTGGTAAATCTTTTAAGAGATTATATAAACTTAACTGGCTAGGAAATCAGGTAGAAATAAAGTTTTATATTTAATGCTGAAAACTCTAAAGACATATCTGTTTTAATAAAACCATTAGCCTTAAACTTGCTTTTGTATTGACCATTTTCCCAGATCACATGAACTTGAAAAAATTTGGTTTAGTTTCCATCTTTTTGAGTATTTTGCACATGCATCACCCTCCTGCAAGTGTGGGGTAAGGGCAGAGGGAGAAGCAGACTCCCCACTGAGCATGGATCCCAACTCAGGCTCCATCCCAGGACCCTGAGATCATGATCTGAACTGTAGGCAGCCACTTAACCAACTGGGCCACCCAGGCACTCCATTTCAAGTACTTTAAATTGCCCAGTCCTTCTAAGTACTTGTCTTTAAACCCACTAAATAGAGCTCTTTTACAAATTAATTTTAGCAATACCATTTGGAGGTTGAACAATAACTCACAATTATAACATATACACAAACACACTGATGCAAAGATCTTATGTTAATAATATCTGTGGAGAAGATTTTTAAGACTTGTATTTGTCCTTGAAATTAATCTTTTTTTTTTTTTAAAAGATTTTATTTATTTATTTGACAGAGAGAGAGACAGCAAGAGAGGGAGCACAAGCAAGGGGAGTGGGAGAGGGAGAAGCAGGCTTCCCCCCAACCCCCAGCAGGGAGCCTTATGTTAGGCTCCCTGGGATCAGAACCTGAGCCAAAGGCAGACGCTTAAGGACTGAGTCACCTAGGCGCCCCTGTCCTTGAAATTAATCTTAAGGAAACTGTGCTAGAGTTTGGGAACAAGTAACCTTTTAGCAGTTTGTATTTTAAAAAGGCCTCTTCCCCTTTTTTCTTTTGGTCACAGGTGATTGTGGGCTGTGTTTACATTTCAAAGACATGATAAGATGTTTAACTTCAAGGAACAATGAAAGAATGTGGGTTTCTGTAAGGCGGTTTCCTAAGGCCAGTAATTTACTAACCTTTTCTGATGAACAGGGGAAGTTTGGGGATTGGTAAGAAATAGAAGAATTTCAAATTGCCTCTAGAACTGACTTTTCTTTTACAAAAGATTTGTAAGATAAGGACAGTTGCTCCCATTTCCTCTGAGAATTGGGTTGTTAATTTAAATGACATCAGAGATTGATCTACCTATCCTACTGCATCATCCTCAACTTGGTTCTTTCCCTCTGGGAACATAATTTTAACTTTAAATATTTTTGGCAGTATTGAATCACCTCCCCCCATCCTCTAGGGTGTAAGACAGGTCCCCCAAGGGTGCAGAGGATATTACGTTCCCCAAATCCAAAGTCACTCCGAAAGACAGCCCAAAGAGAGAACCAACCACCAGGGCTTTGCCAGGCAGGCAGAAAGCCAAAGCCCAGATATGCAAAATGAGACAAGCAAGAAAGCAATAGCTCTCTCTGGGAGAGAAAGTGATGCAGGCTGGCTGAGTCTAAGGACCGAGAAGGGGTTCTGCAGGACCAGTCAAAAGGGTCCTTGGTTTCGAGAGGGACAGAAATCAAACTCATGCAGAAAGGAAGTGAGAGCAGAGTTTACTGACTAGCGTAAGTGATAGAGCGTAGCAGATGGAGCTTCTGGTCGACTCACAAAAGGAACGAGAGAGTCTTATTTTTACTTGGGGTCTGAAGGTTTTATTGAAGACAGTAGTCTGGTCTATGTGTCCTCTCAAGCATCCAGGAATTTGGTCAAAACAAGAACAAGTGCTCAGATGTCCTTTATAAGTCACTTATGCCCTGGAGCCAGGGGTCTTGATGTCAAGGTATCTGGAGTCAGTGGTCTTGGGGAGGGGTACATGATGCCTCTGCCTGGTCATTCCTTAGATGTTATCTATTGTCCTCGAAGACTCCAAAGAAATCATTAACTCCTTTACAAAGGAGTTACAAAGACGACATATATCATCTGAACTATAAGGCCTGTGAAAAGTAGGGGATGCCCATCTGGGAGCCCTTCCTGTGAAGGTAGATATGGGGGTGTCTGTAGGGCCATTGACTTGGAGGAATTTTGTTTACAGTTCTGTACTCTTTTCAGAGTGGAAAAATAATTTAGATTAGAATGAGTACTCAGAGGAGGAAAGAGGGGAGCAGTAGGTATTACGTCAGTCTTATAGTCTCATGTTCCCCCCACATCTTTAATTTTATTAGTCTTTTGTGATGAAACCTTTCAATGGAACTATTTTGGAATCTTGAAACCTTTCGGAGGCGCTTACTTGCCAGTTAAAAGAGGTATCCCATTCAGTGTAATTTGGGAACCCTTTCTTTCAAGTGTACTTCTCAAATGATTTTATCTAATTAAAATGTTTCCCATAATGGTCCCTGTAATTTTAGCTTGTTTTTAGTAAGATTTTGCCATTTTTATAGATAGTCACAGCTCTCTGCATCAGTTTTTAGAAATGAGATAAGCAGGTATCCTGGAAGGTTTCTTTTAGAATTTAAGGATCCCATTAGCTAAGCCTTTATTTACACAAAACAAGACTGGCCAAGAGAAGGCTGTGTGCACCCCCAGCAATTCCCAGCATAGACAAAGTCATCAGACTCCATACACAGAGACTGTGGTTTGGAAATGGGGAAAGAGTAAAGCAGCAAATGCCAGGAAATGCGGAGGGCAGCTGGGGACTGGGGGAGGGATTCCAGTGTGGAACTGTGGACTAAACCAAGGGCTAAGGACAGGTGCTCTGTGAGAGCCATCTGTCAGTCCACACTGACCCATCAACCTTGGACTGGGAAGCCAATTGGGTTGGTAGCTTGAAAGCAAAAAGAGCAGAGCTCAAACCAACAGGGAGTCAGCGACAGCCGGGAGAGATGGTGCAAAAGGGAACTCAAAAGGGTTAGCAAGGCATCATGTTTGTTTCTTACTGTCCCTGAGTGCTGGCAAAAGTTCACTTTGGATCCTATCGCTGACACCAAACCTGTCAAAAACCAAAATTCAACCAAGTAAATCTGAGATCTACTTGGCTTTATTAAATGATTGATGAATCAGGCAGCATCTCATCTAGCAAGTAGAGGGAGTGCCACTGAACAAAGCAAAAGAGAGGTCTTCAGAGGCAGAGGAAGGGTAAAAGGAAGGAAGAAAGGAGTGTATTAACAAGGAATGCATTGCTTTGGCAAGGTTGTCCTCATAAGGGGAGTCAGAGGGGTCTATTAGTGAATTTTCTGATATTCACCAGGAAATTCCATGCTGACTGGTTAAAGCTAACTGGAGTTAGGTTAATACGAAGTCTTGGCTTACTGACTTGGGGTCTTAACCCAAGGGACACCATTTTGGACCTGTGGTTTCCTTTTTATACAGCCTTAAAGCTAGAAAACTAGAGTGTAATCTCATTTTACAGATGGAGAGATAGAGTTCCAGGGAGGTAAAGTGAGTCACATAGATTTCAAAGCTAATTCTAGGCCCAAGGGCAGCAGAAATGTGACAGGAGTTCAGGACATGCCATCCCAATATGTTTTGTTCTACTGATTATTTTGAGCTGTAGGCACTTGAAAAACAGTAAAGGCAGGAAAAGTCTTTCCCCGATTTTCCCCTATCTGCCACAAGACACGTTGTACAAAAGGAACTCAGTTGTCCTCAAGCCCCTCCCTCCCTGTGAATGTCATCAAGGGAGGAAGATTGACTCTTACAACTGGAGAGGAGACTATAAGTTAATGCCATGCCCAGAGTTTGTCACTAACTGTCCTACCTTCCCATCTGGTCTTCGAAGGACCCATTCATCTTTCCCTCCAGTCACTTACTCTCTCCTAAGAGGGCTGCATCCCTCCCTCTTTCCCTATTAAGATGGCATTAATCCTGAATTCTAAAGCCACCTCTGGGGTTTACTCATTTTCCTTGCGGATCTCCTGTGACTACATAAGGCAGAGATGCTAATCTTCTGTTTTTCTCTTGTTATCTCTCTTTCATCACAGGTGTCTCAGTTGAGAACTCAGAAGGGTAGAAGGAAATGATGTTTTTCTCTCCTAAATGGTCTAGATTTAAAAACAAAAAACAAAAAACAAAAAAAACCCAGGGGCACTTGGGTGGCTTAGTGGGTTAAAGCCTCTGCCTTCAGCTAGGGTCATGATCCCAGGGTCCTGGGATCAAGTCTGCATCGGTCTCTCTGCTCAGCAGGGAAGCCTGCTTCCGTTCCTCTCTCTCTGCCTGCCTCTCTGCCTACTTGTGATCTCTGTCTGTCAAATAAATAAAAATCTTAAACAACAACAACAACAAACAACCCTGGTGCATCATTCCTTCCACAGTTCTTCTAGGAGAAACAAGCGCTGTCCTGTCCAGTACAGGAGACTTCTCCCTATTGCGTCTCTGTGCCTGTGGCTCCCACGTGCGGGGCTGTACTGATGAACGGGTGACAAAGGGATGGAATTTAAAATGGCCTTTGCTCTCAGAGGGAGGGACATGGACCGTACTGGGCGTCATGTTGTTTGCCTGGAAGTGGCTTCCCCGTCGCAGGAAGTTTCTTTCCCTTGCCCCCTTCTTCCCTGAATTCCGGGTTCCGATTCCGTGGCATTATTTTTCCTCAAGGTCCTTTCAGTGTCTGCCTAATGAGACCGGTGGTAGCTGAGTGTGTGACTGACACTCGGTATGTACCGCTTGTATTCATCTTCCTGAGAAAGGGCATTGCACAATAAAGGATTGCCAAGGGTAACTGTAGTGGCATTTCTGGGAGCCCCAGCAGCATTCCCAGCAGCTCCGTTCTCCACCCCAGTGGAAGGAAACACCACCCCCCCAACCCCGCTGCCCGCGCCCCCGGGGAACCCGTGGGTGGAGGGAGGCAGGGCTTCGAAAGTAATTAAAATATTCTTATGCAGAGAGACCTTGAGTTCTTTGCTCATTAGACCTCTTTACTTTTTACCCACATACGGTTCTCCTGATTTCCAGGACACAAAGCCAAGTCTGGGCTGGAGGGAAATACTTTTGGAGTAAAATCAAATCAGTTGCAAATGAGTTACAACATCTCAATTGCCTTAATAGATCAAACAAAACTGCACTGTGTACTCCAGGTACCAGAACTGATCCCCCTCAGTGGAGTTCCCCAGCGCAAAAAAATGCAAATCTTTGGCTTGCCTATAGCGAGGTCGGAAGCAATGCCCTTGAGGGCTTAAACAGGAGGCAGTAACTTGGAAGAGAACTTGCTGCGCATGCGGCCTGCCAGGATGGCGTAACTAGCAAGCTAGCTGGAACAGGCTGTCCTGCTTCAGGCCAGAGAATACTTACGTCAGGCCAGAAGTAAGGAAAATGGATTTTTCTAACTTTGTACCCTGTGTATTGCCTGCGTAGATGGTGGGCCAATGAAGCAGGTTTTTTTTGTGTTGGCAGCTCTGTTGGTAGTTCCAGCAAGTCTTGCTGCCCATACCCTCCGCCCTACCAGCTTCTCTCCCTGCTCTGTCTTCAGAGCGGAATTCTGCGTGTTGCACGTAAATGTGCATAGACTAGGCACATGCCTCCGTGTCTCAAGTGAGTCCCTTTGAACATAGCTGGATGGTCCTTCAAATTCAAACTTTAAAAGCAGGCGGACTGACTGGAGATTTATAGAAACGATCTTTCAAATTGGGAAAAAAAAACCCCAAAACCAAAAACTCCGTTTCGTTAATAAATGTGGTTTACTGATTGACATAAAATAAACTTACATACTTAAAGTATACAATTTGATAAGTCTAGACATAGGTATATACCCCTGAACTCATCACCATAATCAAGCTAGTGGGCATAATCATCACGTCCAAGACTTTTCCTCTTGCCCCTTCCTAAGCCAGCCCTCTCCTCTCTTCCTGGGCCCTGGTCACACCGCTCCCACACACTAGGCAACCACAGATCTGCTTTCTTTCCTATGAGAGTTGTCTTCACCTTCTAGAAATTTATATAAATGGAATCACACATGCAAACTCTTTTTTTGTCTGGCTACTTTTACTCTATTTTGAGATTTATTTATGCTGACTGCCTTTTTTACGTCTAATCTTAGATTAATTAATCTTATGTTAATCTTTTATTACTCTTAGAAAATCTCATTTTTGATTCGATTCACACCTCGAGGTAGAAGCTCCCAGAATGAATAGCCTCCTTCTCTGGGCAGTCTGTTCCTGGTGTTTTTCTTTGGCTTTCTCCAGTCTCTTGGCCAAAAGTATAGCATATTTTGCAGGCTCCTCCTTATTTTTCTTAATATGCTATTTCATTTGGGCAATATGCTGACATTTGTGTCGTGTGACTCCGGGAGTAACACGATTTTGAATCTTGATTGCTCTGGGTCTTGGTTTCTTACTGTCTTTGTGCAGGGGCTTTCTCACCACCTACTGGTGGGCATTATCTTCTTTAGAGAGGTTCGAAAGTTTGCGGATTCTGCTAGCTCTTTTGAGTCCCAGGCGGCAGGGCACAGTAATATCAGTGTGTCCAGAAATATCCTTCTCTCTCTCTCTCTCTCTCTCTTTTTTTAAATTAACAATAACCAAGTTGAGAACACTAAGATCAACATCCACAGTGCAAACTGGAACAGATTTGTGCTTTTTTTCTTCAGTCTTCCTTGGTCGTAATAGGAATGTCCCTTACATGGTAGCGGGCAGACATAGCCATGGGTTAAGACACCCTGCTTTATGCGGAAGCCTTGTCTGTCATTCCCACCACTGACTGGGACCACACAATCCTTCCATTCTTCGCCCAGAGCATCAGCACCCACTTCTGTGGTCATATCCTTCTCATAAATTTGCATTTATTGTCCCCTTCAATGAGTTTCTGGCAGCCAGTAGCTGGGAAAGAGATGTTCAGCTTCACCCTGAAGCAGACGACCACCTCTGAAGTGCCATGAAAAAGAACCACGTGGAGTGAACCTTGTTAGTGTGTAACTTTCAAAGAATTGGTCTATTTAAAAATTGTTAAATTGATTGGCATAAAGCTGCTCATAATAGTTCCTTATGATTCTTTTACTATCTGTAGAATTTGAGGTAGTCACCTCTGTCATTTCTAATATTATTAATTTTTGTTTTCCCTTTTTCCTCTAATGATTCTGTTTAAAGGTTCTTCAATTTTATTGATATTCTCAAGCAAGCAGCTTTTGGTTTATTGGTTTCTCTGTTATTTTTCCGGTTTTTGGTCATTAATTTTTGCTCTGATATTTATTCCTTCCTTCTTTCTACTTTACTTTAATTCTTTGGTATAATTTGAAATTCTTTTTTAAATTTTTTAGAGTTGAAGTTGAAGTCATTGAGTTGAGAACTTTTTTCTTTCTAATATAGGTAGTTACAACTGTGTATTTATCTCTATGGACTGCTATAGCTACATCCTGCATATTTTGATATTGTTTTTCTTTCTTTTTTTTTTCATTTTAAAATACTTTCTAATTTCTCCTTCAATTCTTTTTTGATCCATTAAGTTATTTAAAAGTTTATTACTTATATACCTTAAATATACACAGTTTTGTGTCAATTATACCTAAATAAAACTGTCAAAAACCTATATTACTTAGTTTCCAAATATTTGGGCATTTTCCAAGTATCTTGCTGTTATTGGTTTAGAATTTAATTTCACTGTGGTCAGAGTAATACTTTGTATGACATGAATCCTCTTAAATTGACAGATTTTATTGCTCAGAATGTGGCCTATGTTCTGTGTGCAAATGAAAAGAATATGTACACTGTTGTGTGGAATGTTCTAGAAATGTTAGGTCAAGCTGACAGTGTTGTTCAAGATGTCTGTATCTTAACTGATTTTCTGTCTACTTTTTCTAGTAGAATTATTAAGAGATGGATATTATTGAAAGATAGATATTAAAATCCGTATTTATAGCTCTAGATTTGAAAAATTTGTTCTAAAGTTCCATCAAATTGTGTTTCATGCATTTTTGAAGTTCTGTTATTAGATAAAACATTTTTGGGATTGTTATGTCCTCCAGAGGAATTGACAGATTCCTTTATCATTCCATAATGAGCTTCTCTATCCCTGGCAATATTCTTTACTCTAAAATCTGTCTCATATTAAAAGAGTCACTCTAGTTTTATTCTGATTAGTGTTAGCATGGCACATCTTTCCTCATCTATATTAGTTTCCTATTGCTGCTGTAACAAATGACTATAAACTTAGTGACTTTAAACAACACCAATTTGTTATTTTATAGTTCCGGGTTTGAAGCCCGAAATTGATCTCCTTAGGTTGAAGTCAAGGTGTCATCAGGGTTCGTTCCTTCTGGAGGCTGTAGGAAAGAATCCATTTCCTTGCCTTTTCTAGTTTCTAGAAGCCTTGGCTCATGGCTTCTTCCTCCATCTTTACAGCCAACAGCATAGTGTCATTACATCCTCTTAGTCATCTCTGTTTCCACTGTCACATGGCTTTCTCTTGTTCTGACCTTCCTGTCTCTCTCTTATAAGGACTCTCATGATTACAGTAGGTCCACATGGAAATTTTGTCATCTCAAGATCCTTAATAACATGAGTGGGATCCCTTTTGCCATATAAGGTAATGTGTTCATAGGTTCCAGGGATTAGGATGTGGATATTTTCCAGGGGACTATTTTTTAGCCTACCAAACCATTCTTTTCCTTTTAACCTGTTAGTTTCTTATATTTAAAGTGTTTATGGTAGGAAGCAAGTGCTTTTTCAAAAATCCTCTTAATTACAGTGTTTAGGCTATTCATGTTTAATATGACTATTGATAAAGGTGAATTTAAATCTTCACTTTGCTTTGTGTTTGCTCTTTGTCTCATCTGTTCTTTGTTCTCTTTTTCTTCTTTTGTGCCTTTAGTCTGCTATAATAAAATGCCACAGACTGGGGTGCCTAGGTGGCTCGGTGGGCTAAAGCCTCTGCCTTCAGCTCGGGTCCTGGGATTGAGCCCCGCATCGGGCTCCCTGCTCGGTGGGGGACTTGCTTCCCCTTCTCTCGCTCTGCCTGCCTCTCTGCCTACTTGTGATCTCTGTCTGTCAAATAAATAAATAAATAAATAAAATCTTAAAAAAAAAAATGCCACAGACTGAGTGGCTTAAAAATAATAGAAATTTACTTCCAGTGATTCTGGAGACTAGAAGTCCAAAATAGGGTACTTGCATGATTGGGTGAAAGCACTCTTCTCGGTTGCAGACTTCTGTTTGTGTCCTTACCCAATAGAAGTAGATGGGGATATCTCAAAAGTCTCTTTTCTAAGGGCACCAATCCCATTCATGAAGGCTCTGTCACCATGATCTAATCACATCTCAAAGGCCCAACTCCCAATGCCATTACTTGGATGTTAGGATTTCAACATATGAAGTATGAAGGGATAATTCAGACCATATCATGTGCTGCTTTTGGATTAAGTATTTTTGATGATTCCATTTCATCTCTGTTTTTGGATAATTGCTGTAACTCTGTTGTATTTTTTAGTGGTTGCTTTGTGTTTAATAGTAAACATCTTTAACTTATCATAATATATGCTCATGTGATATATAATTTCAAATATATTAGAACCTTATTATGATATACTTTCATTTTTTCCTCTTAACCTCTGTGCTATTATTATTTACATTCTATTTTTATATACATTATAAGCTTCACGATATTTTTTCTTTAAAGTCAATTATCATTCCAAAAGATTTAAACAATAAGGAAAACATCTGATTTATATTTACATAGTTATACTTTCTGGTGCTCTTTATATCCAGATTTCTAATGATAAAATTTTCTATCTGCCTGAGTTACTTTATCTGATGTTTCTTATAGTTGTGGTCTGCTAGTAATGTCTTCTTTCAGCTTTTATATATTTAAAAAAACAATTATTTCACATTTTTTTTAAAAAAAGATTTTATTTACTTTAGAGAGAGTGCAAGAGCAGGGGGAGGGGCAAGGAAAGAGAGGCAGAGAATCCCAAGCAGACTCTGCACTGAGTGAGGAGCCCAGATGGGGGCTCAGTTCCACTACCCATGAGATCATGACCTCAGCCAAAATCACAAGTCAGACACTTAACTGACTGAGCTACCCAGTCACCCTAATTATTTCATATTTTTTAAAAAAGATATTTTTGCTGGATATAGAATTCCATTTCAGTACTTGGAATATGTGCTCTAGTCCCTTCTAACTTGCATTCTTTTCACTGGGAGTGTGCTATAATTATCTGGTAAATTATCTTTATTTATTTATTTATTTATTTATTTATTTATTTTTGCATATTATAACTTTGGTAATAGGCCACATAATGACCTCCCTGTTTGTTTTTAAGATTTTCTCTTTATCACTGGAATCTCTTTATTAATGCAATCTCATTGTGGGGTACTTCAGTTTTCTTCATGTTTCTAATATTGGATTTTGCTGAATGTCTTAGAGCTGTGAGTTTATAGTTTTCATTAAATTCCTGACCATTATTTCTATTATTATTATTATTATCTCCTTTTCCTACTTCAGGAACTCCAATCACCTATGTAACAGACCATTTGAAGTTGGCCTGGATCTCACTGATGCTCTCTTCATCTTTCTCTTCAGTCTCTTCTGTTTTTCATTTTGAATACTTTTGTTACGGTATCACTAAGCTTACTAATCTAACAGTATGATTCTTTCGGGTCTTGCTTTTAGATTTTGTTAGGCAGGACCAGAAAGCTTTTAGTCTAGAACTAATTTTCACCCATTATGAAGGTAAAACTTGAATATATGCTAATAGCCCTGAACTGTGAGGTTTTCTTCTCTGGTTTGTGGAACCAGGGACTGTTTCTTGGCAATGTATGACCTTTGGTCTAATCTCATTGGGTATCCCCACCACCCTGACCTCAGCGGGCCTGAGGTAATTTCCTGATACACAAATGTTGTTCAGCACTCAGTCAAAGACTTATGGTGGGTTATCTGCTGATCTCAAGAGCTCCTCATTAAGCCCTGTTCTTTCCAGTACTCTCCTATGCAAACTCTACCCATTTTGGTCTCCTCAGACTCTCAGCTATGTCTCTTCAACTCACAGATGATGCTGGTTCCAGCTAATTTTTCCTTCTTCTTCCACATCCTGAGAACTTCTCTAAGTAGTAAGGTGGGACAATTGCAGATTCATTTTATTTTTTTCTCCTCTTTTAGTGTTCACTGTGTTTTATTACCTGCTGTTCAATGTCTTGAAAACCATTGTGTCATCATTTTATCTGGCTTTTTAGTTGTTTCAGCTGGAAGAGTAATTTAGTTCATGAGATTTCATTTCAGTTCATGGTAGAAGTTCTGCAACACTTCACTTAATTTTTTTTTAAACTCAGTGTTTATTTAAGTAGGAATTCCACTATTATATTTTAAGTGTTTATGTATTTCTTTCATTAAGGGATTTGACAGAGAATTGGGTGGCTAGAACATGAGAGGTAAAATAAAAGATACCATTTCCCAAAATGCCAATGAAGTGCCTCTGAAATGAGAATGGAAGTCAATTGGAAACTAGAATATTCTTTATAAGAATTGATGTACTCGTCTACATTTATCCACCTATTATGTAAATATTGATAGACAATTATTCAATTCTCATGTTTCTGCATTTCTGACCTTTGTTTTAGACTATCTTCTCAAAGATTTTTATATAGCAAGTGTCTTGAAAGATAGAGATAGAATCTTCTAGAACAAAAGACAAGATTGCCTATAAACCTCGTATAAAAAAGATTTCTCCCACTAGAGCCAAGGTCAGGCTTTTTGCTTTGTTTCCTTTTTGGCCATTATAAAAGATTCAGGTTCTATAAACTTTCCTGTAAAACAACCCCCTATGTGTGTGGGTGTCACTTGGTTCTCTTCTCATTGCCTTGTAGGAATTTGGGCTTGAGGAACTGGCACCAGTATTCTGATGTTTATGCTGTTTGCTGTGCCATGAGTCGTAAAGTCTTGTCTCTGACCCTGGAATCTTGTATCTTCTGCCAGCATCCATGAAATTGTGTAAGGCCAGTTTGTTTGCTTGCTTGCTTACCTCCATACATACCAGATTCTTTATCGTTTTTTTTTTTTTTTTTAAGATTTTATTTATTTATTTGACAGAGAGAGATCACAGTAGACAGAGAGGCAGGCAGAGAGAGAGAGGGGGAAGCAGGTTCCCTGCTGAGCAGAGAGCCCGATGCGGGACTCGATCCCAGGACCCCGGGATCATGACCTGAGCCGAAGGCAGTGGCTTAATCCACTGAGCCACCCAGGCGCCCCTCTTTATCGTTTTGACAGTCATATAGAGCATGTTATACCTAGTCTACAGGCAATTTGACTATGTTTCCTTATACCAACAAGATCCAAACTTACAGAAAGTGGCAGATGTGGAGTTGATGAGGAAGGTATGAGAGGACTCCGAAAGAATGACAGCTATGGTATGACCATGTTCTGTGGCTCATAAGTAAGTAAAGCATTATTCAAACAGCAGGTGGTGTTACTCTAACATACTTATTAAGGAATCTGAGGATATTTGGCATGGAGAAGGGAGGACTTGGCAGGACAATATAGCCATAACCAACTATGGGAAGAGCTTTGAGGTGAAGGGTGGAAATATGTGGTGTGGACAGTTAGTGAGATCTAATCCTCTTTCTAATCTTATGTGGGTACTGCACATATAATCAGATGTGACCCTCAATTAGTAGGAAAGGAACTGCTGCCAAAGAGAAATCTCATGTGCATATCACCAATAGCCATTCTGTTTAGGCTACGAAAGATGAAAATATACAAATATAAAGGGGAGAATCTCCAAACTTGGGCATAGGGCTAAGGAGTGTCCTCTAGTAGTTACTGCTGTCCTTGGCCCCTCTGGCCTTGTCACTGCAGTGCCAGAATTCTAACACCCTAAGACTTCTTTTTTTTTCAGTAGGTGAGAAGTGCCTGAGGCTTTGTTCCATCTTATCCACACAGCAGTCAACAACCATGACCCATGAAAACTGGTGTATGAATGAATCTTCAGCTCCCTCCCCTCTTGGGTTTGGTAACTTCAAAGCACATGTCCTAACTGGCTCTTCGTGTTCCCAAATGGAGTTACGCTCCAGTTATTTACAGCAGAAGGGAGCTCTATCTGGCACTGTTTATTTGTTGCCTTCTTTCTCCTGTCTCATCTCCCATTTTTTTTCCCATTGTTACTGGGATCACCTTCCCCACAAACTCCATGTACTTGACTCCTTTTATCAGGATCTGCAAACAAACTAAACAGGTAAAGGGAAAGGGATATGGACACATTAAAAAAAAGTTCACATTTGATGTACTGTCCCACTACTAATTTGAACATCAAAAAGAAAGTTGATAATCCTCTCTGTGGGGCTCTGAAGCTAAACTCTAATGCAGTTATTGGCAAGAGGAATGGGTTTTTTAAAATGTCCCATAGGACATGTGCCCTTTGAAGGAGAAAAATGCCCTGAAAGTCGTGGTACAATGCATACTCAGGAACATAAAACAGATGTCTTTAAAACCCTATCAGTGAGGCTGCGAGTCCAGAGGGCTGTGATGGCTCCCGCCTTGTGTTTTATTTGCTGGCAAGATATTTTGGATTTACCAGAGCTTCTGGGGTTGCCATAGTATTTGTAAACAAAACTGTGATCAACAAACTCTGGGGTGGTACAATAATGCTAAGGGAAGTTTGGGGGAAGGTAGGGTACTCCTGCTGGGAAAGTCTTGAAAAATGACATCTCGGAAAGGTCATAGAGCACAAAGCAATGGAACTGGCTGCCTTGCTGACTGGAGCAGTCGCACTGATTCTGTTCCCTCCCTCTTTTCCTCTTCCAGCCTCTTCTTAGCAGATGTTTCACTATTCTTCCATAGAGATGGGAAAGAAGTAAAACCATATGAGGAGATTTTCTAGGTGCCACAGAACGTGTGGCAGAGGGATAACCTCCTCTTAAGTCTCTGAAAATGAGTCAAACATTCTGTTGAGTAGTTCAGAACTGTCTGCTCTTCTCTCTTCTCTAAAAGATATTCATTGCACATGGGGCGCCTGGGTGGCTCACGCCATTAAGTGTCTGCTTCTTGGTTTTGGCTCAGGTCATGATCTCACGGGTCTTGAGATCCAGCCCGGAGTCTGGCTTGGTGCTCGGTGGGGAGTTTGTTTGAAGATTCTCTCCCTGCCCCTCCCCCAGTCTCATGCTCTTGGTCTCTCTCAAATAAATGAATAAATATATAAATCTTTTTAAAAAAAGATTTTAAAGACACTTTTTACACAATTAGAAAATGCAGAGCTCTGCACCGGATACTGGGGAATATAAAGATTAAGATACAGCTCCTGGCTTCAGGAAGCACTGACCACTAGGGGACACTGTAGAGTGATGAATACATTGAAAGTGACACCAGTCGTAGGGGTCAGCAGAGGAAGGAGTGGGTAACTTGGGGGTGGGCTCTGTCTTCCTTGAAGGGCAGGATGGGTCAGTGATAACAGCATTTATTGAGCACTTAGTATATGCCAGGCATCATTCTAAGTATATACATGTATTAACTAATATAAAACGGCACAAGTACTATTAATATCCCCAGTGAGTAAACTGAGAAGTTAAGTAATATGCTTAAGGTCACAGAGCTGAGCCAGAATTCAGTGGCCCAGAATGCAGTCTTAATAAACACACGATGTTGCAAAAAAACATCTCTGGGGCTAAGGATAAGAAAAGTAGGTGTAGGTTAGTGATCTTTAACACATTTTATAGGTGCTCTGGTAAGAGTATAGAGTCCTGGGTGTGAGACTAAAATCCAGTATTTCCCTATTATATTAGAGTCCTTAAGCAAAATGACCACAAACTACCTATTTCAAGAAACTGTGTTTCTAGAACCTGTTTAGAAATTCCTCTTCTCCCAAAGATGGTGACTAGGATTCAGGCAGGCTGCTAGAGGTTTATGCATCAAAATGTAAACAAGACAGGATCCTTAGAGTATCAAGAGCCATAATTTTAGTCCACCAGTCTTCCCAGAGCCAAATCATTGTCATTATCTTTTTTTTTTTTTTAAAGTTGGCTCCATGCCCAGTGTAGAAACCAGCATAGGGATTGAACTCACGACCCTTGAGATCAAGAGTCAGAAACTCAACTGACTGAGTCCCCAGGTGCCCCTTATTATCTTGATCAAGATCATTATCTTGAAAATGGAGACCCTTGAGAGCTTTGGAGCAGAAGAGTCCCAAACAGGACCTACTATGCTAAGGCTGGCCCGAGGCAGAGCCAGAAAGAAGCCAATTTGCAGAGGGAAAATGCCTAGAAAGAATGAATGTGTATCTAATTCAGAATGAGTTTTCTGACAATGTAGAGATATTGGGTGGACCCGAGGCAAGGGGAGCCTTGATAAGAGCAAAACAGAAATGACGAGAAATGGGCTTCTAGCATGTAGGTGGTGAGGACTCTGACGTGGCTTCCTTCAATTTCAGCAGGGAGACCTGGGCCAGGGTGGGACAGAGACTTCTTCAGGACCATGGAGGGGCTAGAGGAATGACCTCATCCTTTGCTATAGGCAGGGAAGTCAGGTATCCTGGCCAGCAGGACAGTCGCCTGGAGGGTCGAGGCCTTGTGCCTCGCAGGAAGAAGGAAAACAGGGAAAGCCTGGATGGACTCGCTTAAATGTTTAAACAGAAGCCAAGCTACTGAGTAATGCACCATGGTGTTCAACTGTCCTCACCGTGAAATTTCCTCAGGTATGTCAAAGTTCATTTGGGATCTTGAGCGGACTGTGTATGGTGGACTTGAAAAGGCTAGATTCAGAGAGGAGAGAAGAGCAGCCAACTGGGTCTCGACATGCTCGTTAATAGAAAATCCCTCCTTCTTACTTTCTCTCCCTCCTTTCATTTAAAAAAATAAAAATAAAAAGGAGAAATGCACACAGTTTGAAAGGACACAGAGGTCTGTAAGATCAGTGAAGAGAAAAGCAGCAAATTGTATAACATGCCTGTCTGGAGAGGGGCTTTGGAAGTCTGACTCTAAAATGTAGACTTTCAACCAATCCTGTTTATTTTTAGCTACCTTGTTTAGACCCTCTTTCTAGAGGACCTGCTGGGTAACTTCTAAAATTTTCAAGTGTTCTTCGGTACAAATCAAATTGTTTCTCAGCTTTCTGGTTTAGGGAATACACTACTTACTTTTTTTTCCCCCAACATTTTGCTCTTAGTTCCTGCTCTCATGGACTACTGGCCTTTTAGATTTATGTCTTAAGAAAAAAATAACCCTCTCCTGGCATTTTTAGGGGTGTTTTGGGAGGGGAAGATAGTAGGCAGTTCTATTCCATCTGCAGATTTTGTCAAAGGTCACTTACCTCCATTTTAAAAAATCTTTATTCGGCGACTATGAAAAATCAACTGTAGAAGTCAATACAGGTGGGATGTGGGTTCAGTTGGGAGTCTGTCTGGTTGGTCAGCCAGCCAGTCAGTCAGTCTGTCCATCAGTGTCTTATCCAATAACCAAGGATCCATTTTTTGTGTTAGTCCCAATGCTTTTAGCTGATACTGGTTTCAAAAGAGATATTAAAACAGATGGGAGGTAGGTGTGCAGAGATAAGATCACCTCATCATCTTTTTGGGACAAATAGTGAATCGCTAGTCTCTTTTGCACTTTTTTTTTCCTTTCAAAGATTTTATTTATTTATTTGACAGAGATCACAAGTAGGCAGAGAGGCAGGCAGAGAGAGGGGGGGAAGCAGGCTCCCTGCTGAGCAGAGAGCCTGATGCGGGGCTCAATGCCAGGACCCTGGGATCGTTTCTTGAGCTGGAGACAGAGGCTTAACCAGGCACCCCTCTCTCTCTTGTACTTTGAAGCAAACTTTCCCCTACTGATTTTCTGGATCCATACCTGAAGATTCATATCATTGAAGAGACAAATCATGGCATCTCCAGGAGGTAGAAGAGCAGGGGTGAAGCTATCCATTGGATAGATGCCTCCAGCTGAGGGCAGAGGCCCAGCAAAAACCTCTCTTCCTACACTGTTAACTGATTCTCTGTTATCACTTAGGAAAAGCCAAGAAGAGGTGACAAGAAAGGAGAAGCTTTTGCTTAAGTATATTGGAGAGAGCAGAAATTCTCATTCATGTACTGATAGGAATTTAGGGAAAGGAAGAAAATGCTTTATCCTTCACATTTTCTATAACTGATAGCTCCTTGCTTGGGGACACAAATGTGCTTGAACAGGGACTATATCATGTACCCTGATGGGTCCTAGTCCATCAGGGGCTCTGGATGGTGAGTCTGCAAGTCCCACTGGCATAGGGTCCAAGATTGTGGCAGGGAGGGAGTGAAGAATACAGATGCTGAAGGGAAACTTGCCTAGCTTCCCAGCTGTGTAGACAGTGGATGGGTCCTACTGGATGCTCATAGTGCCAGGGCAAAAACCTTTTCCTTGGGGCAGTGGCATAGGTGAGTTGGCTCATGGCTTAATGGAATGGAGCCCCAGGAGCAGCTTCTCTGGATGCCAGCCTTCCTTGGCTTGTCTTAGTGTCTCATGCCATGTGGTCCACTTTAGAGATTTCACTGCCAAGACTCAGAGAATTTAGGATCGTCCCTTCTCA
Organism: Mustela erminea; assembly: GCF_009829155.1. Taxonomy (NCBI): domain Eukaryota; kingdom Metazoa; phylum Chordata; class Mammalia; order Carnivora; family Mustelidae; genus Mustela; species Mustela erminea. The sequence goes on from NC_045616.1 coordinate 135,871,508, forward strand.
GAATGAGTCAGCCCTTCTCCACAGCCACTAAGAAGTTCGAACAAGAGTGTCCATAGGAGCTGCGGGTGGAGGCATTACCTAGGACTTATCCTCCACGCTCTGAGGTCATCTACCGATGTGGGATAACATTTTCCATGGAGTATCAGACTTGAGGAACAACTGAGCGTGTTAGTTAACAGTGAAAATCCCATATTTTCCCAGTAGAGTTTCTTCAGTTCAAGTGGTCATGCCTGGCCATCTTCATTTCTTAAAAACCAAGTCCTCAGTCAGTTCTTATATGTGTTAAACATCTGAGACTGAGGCTGTTTCCCAACTTCATTAGATTCACCTACTTTTTAGGCTTCTTTCTGCAAGATTTAATCCAGAGCGTCTGGAATGGAGTATGGCAATTTGTATTTTCAGCGGGTATGCTAGGTAATTCTTATCAGAAAAGTTGGAGAAACCCTGCCCTAGGCTGAGGGATGTTGGGGAGTGAGGACTGGCCCAGGGCTTCTCTACTAGGCTACTTCTCAGAATTACCCAAGGAGTTTAAGAAGGTATGTACAGGTATCCCTTACTTTTTGAAGGTTCGCATTACACCATTTTGCTTTCATGAAAGCCCTACATTAGTGCTGTACCTGTTTTTGTTATCTGAAAGAAATCCAAAGATGATTTGCACTTTTTGTGATGAAAAGCAAAAATAGCACTGAGCATTTGCTTTGCGGTGGGTCCTTATAGGGCCAGCACCCCCATAGCAATAAGAATGTCTCTGACAAGCTTCTTCCCTGGGAACCATACTTAGTGTCTCAGCATTAGGAGGCCGAAGTTTGGAACTGTGCCTGATCTCTATTTATTTTGTGCATCTGTTAGCAAACTCTGTCCTAGGATATCAGAAAGGCTGTCGGAAAGAGAGGTTATGTTTTGGATCTTGGCACTAAAAAAATTTTCCTCCTAAATTAACAGTAATTGTTTCTTCATTTTATGCCATCTTGGCTTACCAGAGATGTCATAGGAACATTCCACTTTTGAATAGTGGGGGAAACATGTAGCCCACTCCTCATGACTAATTCAGTAGGTTCTTATCATATAATTATAATTATTATGCACACATCTGGGCAAGCAACACCACCTATGCCCTCCTTCCAACTGGTCTGATTTCCATGAATTGCAGAAGGCAGATTTTACCACCAGCAGGAAGCATTTGAAAAGAGCTTCTTTTCTCTTCTGGAGCGGGAGTTTCCTTGAGAAACAACGATGGCGGTTTCATGTCAATTTACAGTTGACGTAGCACTTTTGCGTGCTTTATCTAATTTGATTGTCACATTATAGGGCTACAGGGGAGATATTTTTGTTCTGTTACTCTGCAGATGAGGAGCCTGGGGCTCAGAGAAGATGAATAACCTGCCCAAGATCCCACAGCTTGTGTGTAGGTATGGGTGGGAGCAACTCATTGTCTCTAGTCCTATTTAAGTAAGGGGGGGAGGCAAGAATATTAACGAAGCCTCATTTGCCCAAGGGATTAGGGTAACACTGATGTGGGTCTCCTCTGTGGGTGAAAAGGCCAGCGGGGGGCTTGGACAGAGAAGAGGAGGAAACAGTTATGATGCTAATATACTCACTTTTATTTGCTCCTGCAGTCACTGGTAGCCTTTGGTGGGATGTTCCCTTTGAAGTTGCCCACCTCCCTGTCTTCCAGGGTGAATGTGACCTAAACCAGTCTACACTCTGCTATGATCAGATTGAGGCCACACTGCAGCCCTTGACCCAGGACAGGGGGAATTTGGGCTGCACAGAACATTTTTCTTTATACAAAGCATGCTGGCCTTTTGGGGACTAACCCTTGACATCGTTAATACCAGTAAATGAGGCCAGATGGACCTACCTACCTTGACCGTAACAACAGTGACATAATCACCACTGACATTTCGCAACTTGTCAGATGCCCTGGGACATTGGCGAGGTTTGGGAGAGGTGGACTTCTTTTTCCTGTGACTCTTCATTAGAACCCACACCCAACAATGGCCAGATAAACATTAATTGACAGGAACAGAGACTCCAAGTGAGGTCTTGGGCTAGGGGACCAAGGGGTGAGAAGACCCTCTCATCCCCACAGTGGAGACTGGGTCACCCTGGACCCTGCCTCGTACTCTTATTCGCAGGAGAACAACCGTATCCATCCCAGCCAAGGAGGTCCTGGGGAGAAGCAAAAGTTTTAGAGAAGAAAGACCAACAGGGGTCTCAACACCGTTCGCCAGGCCCGTGCTTGTGATCCGAGTGTAATTTGCTCGCTGTTGTAATGAAGAGGGAAACAAGAGTGAGGGGTGAAGAGTGAGGCGGAGCCAGCCGCAGAGTGATCCAAGAGTGGCTGGCTCCCTGGAAGGTTTGATTGTATTGGCCTGCGTTTCTTTGGCTGCCAACGTATTCGGATCCAAAAATGGCATGGAATGGCTGGCACCAGAATTCTCCTTACCACACACTGGGAAATAATCCCAAACCATTGGAGCAAAATGTGAGAGTAAGATTTGGCTAGGTAAGGGGTAGAAGGAGCAGAGGGGTGCAGAGCAGGGAAGGAATTCAGAGTCACGAAGAAACAATATTTTGTTTTCCCATCTCGATCACCAGTCAAGTCACCAGCCCCTGAGCCGGCGTGAGAAAGGGAAGAATGAAGGCGGGGTGAGAAAAAGAGAGTGGAAGTGGAAGAAAGAAACCCGCAGTAAGGAAACTGATCCTGAGGAAAGAGGGGAAGAAGGATGTGGCTTGGTTTCTGGGCGTGTGCACGAGTGCGTACACATGTGTACACACGCACATGCGCACACACATCCCTCTCTGCCAGCTTTATGCCTGCAAGTTAGCCAAGAATTAATTTTTAGATTGCTCATCTTAACCATCCCCTTTTAAAGTATGATCATCATTAAAAACATTTTTTCCCCTTTATGAGTCCCTTTCCTTAAACCACACTAATGTTATTTGGACCACATTAATAGCTAATTTCATGTTTACTTATTTTTCTCCCTTGAAGCCACACTTTTGACCTCTAATTGAACATAAATACCTTTCATGGGCAGAGAAAGTATTGTTTTTCTTATTTCTTACTCTGCACCCTGGAGCACCATGCATGTTCCTTTGCACAGGGCCACGTGCTTCATAAATGCCTAATTGGTGACATTGTCAGAAGAAGGAAGGATTCATGGTTTTCCTGGGCAGCATCAATAAGCAGCTGGGAGATACCAGGCCAGCCGCTGTTCTGCCAGTGTGAGCTTTGCTTTGTATTCCAGAACGTTCAGCCCACTTTGTGGTCACCTGGTCCCTCAAGGCTCAGCATTTCATCTCATCACAAACGTCCGAATCTGGCGTAGCTTGGAACCCTGCACTAGGACTGCCCTTGAGATGTGCTTTCCAGGCCCGTGTTCTCAGTGATACTATGTCCTCATGCAGTACTTCTGGTACTTCCGCTAATCTGACTTCCTTGGCTGGGGCCCAATGAAGGCCTCTGTAACCCTGTTTTCTGAGCCAAGGGGAGTCATGTTATAGCAAAGATCCTGCGAAACAAGAATGCCCAACTATGCTTTGAAAAGAATTTCAGAAAGTTCTGAGTCAAGCTTGCCATCTGTTGAAACCTTTTTTCCCCCACTAGCCCCACCCACATTGATGAATGAGATTCCTAATTCACTCAGAAGCACATCCCAGTCTCCTCTGCAACTCCTAAGGGAGAGAGAATGTACACCTGGTTGCAGTCATGTCTGCTTGGAGTTTCCACCCCAAGAATTCCTAAGGAAACCTAACAGAAGGTAAATGAAAGAAGAGGTTCAGACAACTGGATCCCTACAGGCTACCTCACTACTGAAATTTTACTAAACTAGGAGAGGGCTAAGGCCCCGTGTTGGTGCCTCTATAGATGACATGGAGAGACGAGGTTATTGGTTCTGAGAAATGTAAAATCCCAATGTTGCTGGGAGAAAGCGGAGTCAGCTTGGCCAGAATGCTGCTCCTAGAGATTCTGGCTCAGAGGGGCTGAGGCCCAGCTGGGAACCCGATGTAGAAAATCTGCAGACTGTGTTGTCAGAAACCCAACATTTGTAAATCCCAAGGCTGGACGTTGGTCCTCGGCACCTTTTGTCACCCTTACTGCCGTCACCACTGCCATCTGGGGAATATTTATTGTCTGATGACCCAGGTTCAACTCACTGCAAAGCAAGCACATTCCTCGCCAGACCACATAATGTTTCCAGGGCCCCCAGCACCTGCAAGATGCTTGTATGGTGTGTGCACCTGAAATATAGTTGTGAGACAGAGGAACTGAAGATTTCATTTTATTGCTTCCTAATTTACTTGATTCTAAATATAAATAGTTACATGTGTCCTGTGTCTATCATGTGGCATAGGACAGAATTAGAGTCAGGGAGGAAGAAACTGATGGGCTCCTGGTCTGGGATCAGATCACTGTTTCCAAAATCAACCTCACTGGAAAATACCGAGTCTGAGAGCTGAGAGAATCTGGACAAATACCTAGGACAGCTTGGATGGTATGTGAGAATTGACTGCTTCTCCTAACCCTCTCTGTACACAGCGTGGTGACCTTGGCAATCACCCACATGCTTCCCACTCACGGAGCTCTTATATCGGAAGGGGTTATGCTACCTTTGCCAGTAATCCTAGGAGAGCAAGGCTGGGAATGGGGGAAACTGAGTGTGATAATGAAGTTAACCCTTGGGGCTACTACAGCTGATTTATTTGACTGATCCTTAGCAGCGTGGGATAGGAGGGAAGGACCTGGGTCTCAAAGCCAGGAAGCCTGGTGGAATCTTACTTCTGCCACTTGAGATCTTCTGTATAACCTTGAGCCAATTACTATTCTATACTTTAGTTTCTTTACCTGTAGAATGGGGATGATAGCAGTAATTCCAAATTCACAAGGCTGCAAAACGTCAGCAGTCCTTCCAATCTTTAGTCTTCTGACCCCTTTCCACTCTTAAAAATTAATGAGGACCTTTCAAAAGGACTTTCTTTGTGAGTTAAATGTTTATATATAGTATTGGAAATCAGATATAAGAACATTAAAACATGTTAATTTAATTAGATATGAAACCATAACATGTTAGCATAACATGTTGTTATAGAAAATCACCATATTTTCCAAAACAAAAATAATTAGTGAGATGCATGACATTGTTTTACATTTTTGCAGATGTCTTTTGTGTCTTACTTATGGCTAAGTTCTTATCTCTGTTTCTGCTTTTCATCTGTTGAATGTTTATGTTATGATTATGCTATGTTGTTTTGGTCAAAGTATGTGAAGAAAATCTGTCCTCACTCAGGTATTTACATGGAAAAAAGAGAAGTATTTTCATAGTCTTTTCAGATAATTGTGGACGTTTGTCTTTGCTACATAAAACTTAAAAATTGAATGTTTTTTTAAGATTAATTGCAGTGTGGAATCTGAAACTATATCAATAAATTTTTCACCCTTTTTACACTGAAATCTATTGTTCCAACACGTACTTTTAAGGCATCTTTTACCCATGCGTGATTTTGTAACATCATGAATTAGTCATTTGGGAAATACTGGTTCATTAAGTTATGCTGATTTTCCAAATGCTATCATATTTTATTATGCAATATCAAAATTTCATATTGATAATAACCACCGATATCATCTATAAAAGCTTTTCAGTGATGGCAATCTTCTAGGACAATAGTGTTTGAATTCTTCTTGTGGCCCACAGACTTTTTTTTTTTTTATTGGGATAAACCACAGGTTTATCCCAATAAAACAAGATTAAGATGTCAATGAATGGCATCAGGTTTCTTTTTTAAAAAATCTCTCTGATTATTATCTTTCTAGTAGTTAATTTTGTTGCATCTAGTATGTTTTGAAAAACCTTATGGGAAGAATGTCTATTCTATTTTTTTTAAGAGTTATTTACTTGCGAGAAAAAGAGGAAGTGGAGGTGGAGGGGACAGAGGGAGAGGGAGAAAAAGTTTAAGCAGACTCCACACTGAACATGGAGCCCCATGTGGGGCTTGATCTCATGACCCTGTGATCATGACCTGAGCCAAAACCAAGGGTCAGATGCTTAATGAACTGCATCACTTAGGACAGCCTAAGAATGTCTATTCTTTATTCGGTAATACAGGATGTTGGATTACATACTTCTGTAATTTCTACAGAGATGAAGGACTCATGAAGAAAAATCAGATTTATTATAGAGGATATCTTGACACATAGAATGATTTTGACTTCCATGTAGAAAAAGAAGTAGAATGATTTGTTCAGGAGTTAGGTAGGTACTGACGACCAAATCTTTAGGCTGATTTGGGGATTATTTGATTTATTTAACAACTGCATAACAAATCACCTCAAAACTGAATGACTTAGTACAAGAAAAGCATTTCTCATTTCTTGGGCTTTCTGTAGGTCAGGAATTTGGGAATTGTGTAACTGGACATTTGGGCTTGGGAGCTGCATAAGGTTTCAGTCAGATGCCAGCTTTCAGCAGAGAGCCCCAGCTTCTCAACGTGCAGCCTTCTCCACAGGGCTCGTTGAGTGTCCTAATGCATGGTGGTGGCTGGCTTTGCCCACAACAAGTGACCCCAAAGAGGGCAAAGTAGAAGCCACATGTCTCTTATGACAGTCTCCAAAGGCACACGTCATTTTTGCAATATCCTCTCGGTTATCCAAATCAGCCCTTTTGAAAGAAGAGACTTCCCAAGGGGATGAATATGAGGAGGAGATGGAGACTGGCTATTACGGATGTCTGTTTTAGGTACAGGGTTGCCTTTTCCACCTATAGAGACTCTATCTAGGTTCCATTCCCTAGGAGCTTACAGAATACATCCTCAAGGGCATGGAAACCCACACAACTCAGTGTCAGACCAGGAGACCCATTTCACAGGGAGGGACATGTGGGAGTGGGGCCATCACAATGGACTCCATGTTTGTAGCACCTACTGCACAAGCCAGAAGTGGCTGGTGTCTTAGGTGGCACAGTCTTCTTAACAATGCAGCATATGCTCCAGCTCTGAGCTAATACCCTGTGATGTTGGGCTGTCTTCCTTCAGTGTGTAGAATACGTATTCAGTCGTAGGTCTCTATATGATGCTGTGTCACCCACAGGAAGAAGAAATAGGTCTGGGAATCAAGCGGTGGAGGCAAGGGTGGTCTCACTGGTGGAATTTATGCTTCTTGTCCTTTTATATCTACTTCTGTGGAGTTGAAGGTCTTGATCCCCAGCATAGGAACACTTTTGCCGGTGTGCCCAGCAGGGTGGCCACTGAGCTCCAATTACAATTCCAGTTGTGTCCAGGTTTCAGTAGGCAAGAAGAGAGTCATCATCCTGACAATGGTAATTTACGGTCAGTCTGGGTCCTCCGAAAAGAAGACACCAAGGCAGGATTAAACATGTAGGGATTTTATTGGAGCAAAAGCCAAGGAGAGAAAATGAGTCATGTGAGTCTGGGAGAGTGGTCAGACTGCATGCAAGTCTCATCCTGAATGAAGTGGAGAGGGAGCAAAGGTTGGGTGGAAGAGTCTTAGACTGCTGTGCTGTCTTCAGAAGTTCAACAAGCTCACTGGGAGCCCTTAACCCAACGTCAGCCACGAGTGGAGTCCTGGGTCCCCCAGGAAGGGCTACCGTAGTATCCCGGCATGCCAGATCACCGGCCAGGAGCAGCCTGTGGGAAGGGCAGCCTTAAATTTCAGAGCCAGCAGCTGGGGCCCTTGGTCAGTTATACTGCCTGGAGTTGGAGCTCTGCTGGGTGCATTCTTATGGCTGCCCCACTGATCCCGATTAGAGGGAGGAGGTAGGACTGCTTTTATGCAAGGAGGAAATGAGGAATACACTTGTAACCTCCCCATACTTCTTTGCTTCATTATCACTGTGAATGTATGAATATGTGTATATATTTATTTGTGTACAATTATAAGACCAGGAAGAAAATAATGGAAGGATACAAATTAATTTGTGAACATGGTATGGAAGACAATGCTGATTTATTGATGGAAGCCCATCCCAATCCCACTTTCTATAGCCACTTTTCCAGTCAAGGATGGTCGTGCGGCACAGGTCTGGCTTAAGAGATGTAAGAACAATTCTGCTGGTCATCATGTCTCCCTCCTCCCTCTGGTTCCTGACCAGGATATGTGCTTGATGTGTGAAGATGCAACAGCCATTTGAGACCATGAAAGAGAGGCCAAAAGAATTGCTAGCAGTGGAATATCTCTAGAACTCACTGAGAAAACACTAGATACCTTTTGTTTTACTCACAGTAAATGTGTATCCTAACATATAAGATATCTTTGGAAGGGGTAAGTCAAGACTTAGATAAGGACATACAAGATCACTTGAAAAATCATGTATATACAAAAATTTTTTTTAGAAAATCCCCCCCAAAATCATGTATATGATCATATGTCATCCTTACATGCATAGCTGTGCATATGTTTTGATAGATGTAAAACCCAGTAAAATGATTATATATCAAAATAGTAATGTCCATTTAATCTACTTTTAAACTTTATTGGTATGTTACTTATATATTTAAAATTCATTTTTAGTTATGCCTTCCTTTAAAGTTTGTAATGTTGTGTATATTTTTTCTGTGCCAGATGTTGATTTAACTCACCTGAAAAAAACAAGCAAACAAACCCCACTTAGATTCTGTAGACCTTCTTCATTGTTTGTTTTCTAATTCATTAAATCCTTACTTACCTTTGTCATTTCTTTCCTTCTACTTTCTTTGGAATACTCTTGTTCTTTCTTTCTTTCTTTTTTTTTTTTTTTAAAGATTTTATTTATTTATTTGACAGATAGATATCTCAAGTTGAGGAAGAGGCAGGCAGAGAGAGAGAGAGAGAGAGAGAGGAGGAAGCAGGCTCCCTACTGAGCAGAGAGCCCAATGTGGGGCTCCATCCCAGGACCCTGAGATCATGACCTGAGTCGAAGGCAGAGGCTTTAACCCACTGAGCCACCCAGGTGCCCCTGTTCATTTTCTCACTCTTTGAGTTGAAGGGTCAATAATATTTTTTAGCTTTTTTTCTTTTGAATGTAATAAATTCTGGCCCAAACATGAATTTTGGTCCAACACATTTAGTGATGGGCTCCCATTTTCTGCCCCAGCCCCTATTCTTCATCAGGAGGTGGATTAAAGTTCTCATCCTCTGTGTAGGTGGGAGAAGTCTGAGCAAAGGGGAAATGGCAGGCAGTGGGGACAGGAGGGGCGTCCCCAGCCAGTTACTCTACCCAGAAATCTCTGAGACAATACTTAAGCCCCAGTAGACAGTCACCACCAGGTGGTGCCCAACCTCAGCAGGGACCGAAATGATTTTAGAATGGAATAGGAAAGAGGCTCTCTAGATCTTGCCCATGGGCTTCCTTTTCTTTTCTTCCTTTTTATCCCTTCTTTCTCTTGTTATATTGTTTGTTTTCATTATGCTATTCCTCCACCTTCTGTATTGCCTGGAAAGTGTTTCTTGTATTTCAAATATCTTACTGGTTACAGTGAAAATGCTATCATGCATACCTCATTAATTATGCAATCTTTGTTTGTTTTCATTCTCCAAATACAAGGATTTACGATACCTTGTCACATTTTCCATGTTATTGTTCTTTAGTCTGTCACTTTAACTTGCTTTTGGCAGTTCTAGATCAGCTCCTATTGTTGCCTTCGTTAGAAGTCAATGCTTATTTCTCTGCTCTTTTCTTCATCTTTCTTTTGAGATTCAATTTGGGTGTCTCTCTGAAACACATCCAATTAGTAGCTTTTTCAACAAAGGATGTCAGTGATAAAATTTTTTTTAGCCTTATTTGTGAAAATACCTTTATTTTTACCACCCTCGTTCAGGCACAACAGTTTAGTTGGGTATAAGAGAAACTCTTCTGTTCTTACTAGTGATAATTTTGTGGTCAACTTAGTTGTTATTTTTTATTTTTTAATTTTTTTTAGGTTATCCCTCTTTTCAGGAGATTTTAAGAGTTTGTTTAGAGTTTGACTCCTATGTATGTATCTCTGTGGCTTTTTTATTTTCTTCTGTGCTACTTTCTTTAAGTTTCTTTAAACCCCCTTCCTTCCATCTTCCGCTAGAATTTATATTTGGTTTAGATTTAAAAATCCAAATATATCAGTCAATTCTTCATGGTCTCTTAAACTCTTTTTTTTTTTTTTTTTACTTAATTGAATGTATTTAGAAAAAAAGTATACTTAAATGTGTATGAGCAGATACCTAACTTACTTGCATTTTTCAAAATCAATCTTTCTCACATTGCCAAGAAGTAGAATTTCCTCTCCTCACCACTCCATTATTGTTTTTTATTTGAAATATGTTATAGTATAGAGGCTAATGAAGTATAAAAAAAGACATTATAAGAGGTGCCTGGGTGGCTTAGTTGGTTAAGCATCTGCTTTCAGCCCAGGCCATGATCCCAGGGTCCTAGGATGGAGCCCTGCATTGGGCTCCTTGCTCTGTGAGCCGGCTTCTCCCCCTCTCACTCCCCCGGCTTGTGCTGTCTCTTACTCTCTCTCTCTGTCAAATAAATAAATAAAATATTTTAAAAAAAGATATAAATGTACTGAGGGGAAAATATTTATATTACTATTGTTGTATAGATCTCAGGGTCCTGGGATGGAGCCTTGAATAGGGCTCCCCGCTCAGTGGGGAGTCTGCTTCTCCCTCTCTTTCTGCCACACTCCTCTCTCCCCACCACCCCCGGCCCCCACTTGTGCCCTCTCTCTCTCTCTCTCTCTCAAAAAAAAAAAAAAAAAATCCATGTATAAGCAGACCCATGCAGTTGAAAGCCTTGATATTCAAGGGTCAAATTGTTCTCTCTAAACTTGTTCTCTCCAAAATTATTTGCTCTGGCAGAGGGAGTATCCACATACGTTCTCAAGAGAATCAGGTGAGGGAACTCCAGATGAAAAGAAAATGGATGTGTGCAAAATTTTTTTTCTGAGCCATTACAGAGTCAAGCTGAGTCTTGAGGAGCCTCATAAACTCTGGGGTTAGTTTCCTAACTTAGCATTATTGCTCAGTCCAGGCATTCTCAAGTACAACTGTTTAGATATTTCACCCTGTGCCACTAGACCAAACGGAGGTGCTGCCGTGGTTCGGAATCTGTAACAGCCCCTGAAAACCAAGGCTCATCATTTTTGTAGGTTAATTAATACAAAATTCCAATTGGCTCTTGTATGAGAGCAAGGAAATTTAAATACAAGAACGATTTTTTATGCAACATTACATTGGATTTTTCATTATATCAAAGCAAGCATTAAAATTAAATGGACTACACAATACTAGTAATATTAAACTTTTTGATATATTCTATGTTCTTATTTTTCTTCATTTTAGTCTGGGTGATTTTCTCAAATCAATCTAATCGTTCACTAGTTCTTTTTAAGTGCATCTCATCTGCTGTTTAATTTGATTTAAAAATTTTAATGATTATACTTTTCAGTTCTAGAAGTTCTATTTGGTTATTATTCAAACTGCTCGCTTAAATTTTTGAGTCCTATCTTTTTTTTAAAAAAGGTTTTATTTATTTGAAAGAGAGCATGAGTGGGTGGGGGAGGGGGAGAGGGACAAGCAGACTCTCTGCTGAGCACAGAGCCTGATCTGGAGTTTGATGCAGGGCTCCATCCCAGGATCCTGAGATCATGACCTGACCTGAAGTCAGATGCTTAACTGACTGAGCCATCCAGGTACTCCTGGGTCTTTTTTTTTTTTTAATCCTCTCAATTTAAGCGTACTTATTTTGCAGTGTCTTTCATATTATTCTTGTGGTTTTGTTTTTGTTTTTGTTTTTTTAGTTCTTGGGTTCATTATTCTTTCATGTGTTGTATTAGCTGACACTTTCTCATCATATAGTTAGTACGTTTTTGCGCTACACTTTTACTTTTTCTTTTGGTCAGAGTCCCATTCACCCTGGACTGTGGATAATTCCCTGCAGAGCAGTCTCGTATTGACTTCTCTCCACCAACCTGGAGAGAAGCAATGGTGCTTTTTTCCCCATAGTTTATACTGGTCATGAACCAAAAATTTTGTTAACTTTTTGCCTGGGAGTCTTATGACATGGAGATAGCTTAAATTCATACCCCATACCTAGATTGGGTTTGGGACTTTCCACAGGACACCTATTCTATTTCAGTTAGAGCCCAGAATAGATAGCTTGCTTCCTCATTGCTTCTTTGGGCTGTAGACAAAGTTCTTTGAGTGTTCCTTTCAAGTCCTGGGAGGATTTTCAGAGTCTTAGTTTTAAGCAGAGATCTCAGTTCCAGCCTGAACAGCTTCCAGACCAAATTTACTTGGGATCTGTGTCCAGGCCTGATTCTTTCTTGGTCTCTTACATGTAGCTGGAGCCCTACATCTCTGGTTTTGAATTTCCTTTTGTTTCTGGCACCTGGGAACTGTCTTGGTCTTTTTTCAGGTTATGCATTTTAAAGTTTTAAAATATTTATCTAGCATTACATGTATTTGTGATGGGGAAGAGTCTTTGTTAAATCAGGCTGCCGTATTACCAGCGTTGTAGGCCTTCTGTACTCATGTTTTGGTTATGCTTTTCTCATTTAAATGAATCTGGACATGTTCCCCTGACCCTCACTGATCTCACACCCCGAAGAAGTTGGACAAGCCAGGAACATAAAACGGCCTACTCGAGTTTCCTTTTCCATTTCATTTGCATTATTTCTCAGAAACAATCAGACGAGGATGGAACTGGGAAGGACTTTGCAATCCTCTAGTCTGACATGCTCAATGTTCAGAGGAGGAAGCAGGACCTAGCTGAATTTTGGATTCTATGTCTGATAGAACTTCACATTCACTATCTGGAGCTGAGTATAGAAAAAGGGGGCACTGGACTTGGAATTGGAAAAACCAAGATTTGCAACCCAGGTTTGTCCCTGACAGCTGTAGGCTCTTAGATCAGTCACTTAGCCCTTTGGGACCCAGTGTGTTATCTTTGGGATATAATGGGGGCAGAATGCATGGGATTTTTGATTCAGCAGTTGTGAAAGGTCCCGGTACACAGGAAGCATTAAGTAATTGGTTTCTTTCTTCCTTATGATTAAGATGCCCCTCTCCCTCTTAGAAACATCTCTTTGTAGCTGTTTATTCTCACAGAATCTGCCTGGAAAAAACTCACAAATAACCTGGAGACTTACAAAACTGGAAGGTGTAAAATTGGGAAAGAGGAGGTTATTTCCATTTCTCTTTTTTTCCCAACTCCTGAAACTTTGTTTCTAAAGGCTACTGTATATCTGCCTTTAAGAGTTACATATAGGCTACACAACTGTAAGTGAAGCCGTTGCAGCCTTAAAATGATTTTTGTTCTGATTTCTTATTCATTGGCCCCTGGCTTTCTTATGGTGATCACAGAGCAGATTATAGGCAGGGGTTGTTGGCAAACTTATTCTGTAAAGGGCCAGATAGCGAATATTTTAGGCTTTGAGGGCCACAATTGGTCTTTGTCACATACTCTTCTTTGTTTTGTTTTCAACCTTTCAGACATGCAAAAGGCATTCTTGCCTTGTGGACTATTCAAAAGAAGGCCACGGGCTGGGTTTGGCCCACCTATGAGTCTGGCCATAGTTTGTGGAAGCCTATTCTGGACAGTCATAGCCTCCTGACCAAGTCCATGAAGACCCTTTTGACCCCCTCACTCAGAGCATAGGGGCACTTAGCCTAAGTACCCTGTCAAGTTTGTGCAACCCTCCTTTGTCCTCTGCCTTCCTGTCCTCCACCCCACCAGCTGCTGGGTTTTTAGCCTAGTTATCCTTGCCTAAGGGAAAGAGGAGGGACGTGCATTGAGTCATTCATTGACTGGGTTTCCATGCACCCAAAAGACTTTGGCCTTTTCATCAGAAAGTGATTTCCTAGGTGGCTAAATTAATGCTTCCCAACACATTCTATGACACAGCACATTTGGAAAATGATAGTAGTTTGTGCAGCTCAGGATTGTTGGGGGGAAGTGGGCAGAGGAGGATTGAACAGATGTGACTGCTCATGTTCGGAGGCAACTGGGCTTCAGGAGGTCTGATGGGATCAGTGTCTCAGCAAAACTATTAGGATGAGAGCATAATCGTGATGCACAAGTAAACTTGGGAGTCAGACACTCCCATATTTAAATCCTAGCTTTGCTTCTTGCTAACGAGACAAACTTGGCAAACTTTTAAACCTCCTCTGTAGAATGAGGATAATAATAAAAGCACCTATCTTATAGTGTCTATTTTCATATAAAAATGTGCATGTGATATATGCTTGTACTGCCCTTACTGAGGGGTGTGGTTATTAATCCTAAGTAGAATACATTCTCCTTCTCTTTTAAGTCAATGGTGCTTTTGCATTAAATGAATTTTCTTTACTGAAGAAAGTCTCCAGGAAGTAATAACTTCTAGCCCTTTGAACTTTAGTTTAAAAACTAAATTGTTTAGGGGCACCTTGATTAAGCCTCTGCCTTCGGCTCAGGTCATGGTCTCAGGGTCCTGGGTTCGAGCCCCACATCGGGCTCCTAGCTCAGCAGGGAGCCTGCTTCCCCCTCTCCCTCCATCTGCTTACTTGTAATCTCTATCTCTCTGACAAATAAATAAATAAAATCTTAAAAAAAACTAAAAAAATGAATTGTTTAAAAACTATTGATTTTATTATAAAGTTTTTTTTTTTTTCACTTTGCCTTCCAAGTTTAAGCCTTTGTGGCCTGCATTTTTTATGCAACTCTTTTTGCTGTTCAGACACTCAAAGCCAAAGAATTCCTGCCAATGATACCCAGAGGACACTATGATGAGCAGCAATCTGCAGTTCTTTCTGGCCTATCTTCCTGCTTTCGAGACAACATACTAGAGGCACTTATATCCTGAAATCCATAAAGAATTAAAACACAATCGTAGAGGGTAGGAATTAAACAGAAAGTATGAGATGACATGAAAAAGTCTGGCACATGGTATGGGTTTGCTACGTATTGCATAAACACTTTAAATTAAGTAAAACTTTGGGTTGAGGAGTGTATCCTTAGTGCCAGCAATCAAGTCATTAATAACCACAGTTTGCCGATGGATCTGCAGCTGAGCCACCTGGGGGCAATCAGCATTTGGCAGTGCCCGGAGAATGCATCCTCTGTCTCTGAGGCAGGAACCCTTCCAGGGGTCCTGAGCTACAACCACTGCCACAGCAGTAAGAGAGCAACGATGTCAGGAAGTGAAGGATCCCCTTACAAGTGGAAACCACAGGAATCCTGGGCAGGCAGAAAGTAATCAGGAAAATGGCTCTTTGGCAAGGTGACATGGGTCAGCTCTCCTGGCCTCAAGAAGAGGGCTCTGAGATCTGTTGTGGCTTTAATCACATTCAACCGCTCTGTGGTTATGGGAAGGCTGGTTGCAATGAGTTCACAGTACAGTTTTGCTTTCCTCTGCCTAATGCTCTGTGGGGGTGAAGAAGAGATGGAAGATTTTGTTTCTTCATCTAAGATCCTAAAGTCGGATGGTAGGTCGGTACTTCACGCTACAACACTTAAAGATAGTAAGTGATGGGAATAAGGAACTCCCGGCTAGAGGTCCTCCAAATTGCTCTAACAAAACAGTAACAAAAAGGATCTGAGATAAAGAGAGTCTGTGAAGCTCCAAATACTAAATTCTCTCCTAAGGAGTCATAAAGAAGTGACCATGTTAAAGGATCTGAGAAGTCCTGCATTAAATACAAGATGGCTATATCTAACCGAGTTTCACAAGCATAACTGACTTTGGTACCTGCCTTCCTCACCCTCTGCAGTGATCTGGAGTTCTTTGATTCTTTGGCTGAAAGCAGCAGATGCCAACTCTAGCTAAGAAGATGAAAAGCTAATGTTCTGGAGGAATACTGGAAACTTATAGAATTGTCAGGAAGGCTGGGGAACCACGCTGCCTCCTCCTGTGGTTGTCTGAGAGTTGACATGACTTATATTTACTACTGAAAACTGGGTCATTGTGAAGGCTGGAGGGAGACCATGTGAGTACCCAGAAGAAGCAGCTGAAACTGGCAGAAGGGAAATAGCTTAACTCAAGTCCTCTGGCTGGTGGTGGGAGAGTGAGGTAGTTGCTATGTCTACCACACTACCTTCTCTCCTTTATTCTGATCTTTTCTTTGAGGAGATCTCTTTGAGATCTTTTCTTTGAGTCATTTAAAGCACTACACCTCCATTCCACACACAGAGGAGAAGCCTATATCCTGAGTGTTTGCTTGGGAACCAAGAGCTCTTTACTGATATTTATTTCTACCTCTACCGAACTCCACGGGAGACCTTATATTTTTACAAAATGACCAAAACATGTTTTAATTTATTTCCCATTTACTTCCAAAAAGGAAGTATTTTGAGGTGGCTTGATACATCCCTATGAAAAAAAGTCCATTGGTCTTTTGAAAGTTGATAGTTTCTTGTGGTTGTGGCTCATCTGAGGTTAAAGGTTTACTAGTCCTTGCTTCCCTCTCTTGCTTCCCTTCCCATTAACCCTAATCTGAAGAAAAAGTACTCATCTTCAGGACTCACCTTCACTATGAATCATATCCCACTACTTCCTCTCTCTCCTCATCTAGAATTGCCAGATAGAATACAGGACTCCAGTTAAATTTGAATTTCAGATAAATGATGAATAATGTTTTAGTAAAAGTATGTCTCAAACACTGCCTGGGACTTATACTAAAAGAGCATTTTTTTGTTTAGCCAAAATTCAAATTTAACTGGGGATCCTGTATTTTTATGTGCTAAATCTGGCAAGTGGAGTAAAGGTTTACACCTCGGTAACACGGATGGCTTCTTCTCTTGTCTCCCTTCTCTGATAGGACAGGCCAAGATCTCAGCATTACGTCTAGCACTGTCAATCATTTTTGTTATCACTGTATTCTGCCATAGTCCTTGTAACACTTTAACACTCTATTACCTTCGTGTGGTTTGACCTTGACTTTTCTATCAGTCTGCAAATCTCATGTCAGGAGAAAGCATGTTTTTATACCTTAGCGAATGCACATTGTTGTGATTAATAAATGTTGAATGAAAAAAAGAAGGAAAGAAAGACACTTGCACAATAGCTAGCTGATGTAAGAAGTAATCTAAGGAGAATAGAGAGTGACATATTGAATAAATAGTGTTTTGGCATCTGGAAGTCTTGGGTTTCAAGTCCTAGCTCTACCACTGACTACCCATGCGATCTGGGATACAGTTGTCTGTCATCTCCAAGATTCCAGCTCCTCATCTGTGAAACGGGGATAATGCGTTTGTCCAGCATCATGAGATTGTTCTTGCCTGGGCCACGTAGAGAAGGTTCTGCCCTGGTGCCCCCGGCAGTTTCCAGGCAGCTTCCCCATGCACGGGGCTTCACCCGCCTTCAGCCAGTTGACCGCACTGATATGGTGTGAGGAGGCAGCAGACTCATTTCCTAGAAAAACAGAACCTACCTTCTAAGGCACCCTTACTTTTCCCCTTTATCCATTTTAGGAGAAAAATCTTCAGAGATTATATACTTTTTTGCTCTTCTTTTTCTGTCTTCTCTCACTTGCATTTCTTTGTTTTTTTTTTTAAGATGAATTAACTAATTAATTTTTGAGAAAGGGAGGGAGAGCATGAGCAGGGTGAGGGGCGGAGGCAGAGGGAGAGAGAATATCACGCACCCTCCCTGCTGAGCGTTGAGCCTGACGCGGGGCTCCATCCCAGGACCCCAAGATCATGACCTGAGCCAAAATCAAGAGTCGGGCCTTTAACCCACGGAGCCACCCAGGCACCCCTCACACTTGCATTTCTTTTGAATTTTTTTCCTTCCGTTAGCAGTGACAGGCCTCAAGTTCCAAGAGCCTCCTTTTTTGGCACCAAGCAGTGTTTATTTCTTTTCCCTGCTTGTGTGAGAAAGGAAAACCTAGAGGGCCAGGGTTTGTCTGGTCCCCTCATCTGGGGGAGCCCTCTCGCAGTGTGTGGGTTTGTCTCTGGGGTGCACATCCTGCCTTCCAAAACATTTTGGACAGAATGTAAACCATTTTTGGTGGTGCAGGTTTATCATTGTGGACTGTGGCTTTGAAGAGACCTAGGACTTTGAGATTTTGACTGAAAAATCAATTTATAACAGGAGGAGAAAGAAAAGTTCCCTGCTTAACTAAGCAGAATTTACTGTAGTTTAATCAGAGACTACCACCCTTCACCAACGAGAGACTTTCACCCGAGAGCAGGTGGTCAGTAGTAACACAGCAGCTCATCTCGAAGAGACAGACTGTCAGAACGCAGTCGGCATCATACAGAAGGATCCTGGTTTGAAGAACGTTGATTGTACTCTAGGCACTGAATTTGCCTTGCATCTCCCACCAGTGCAGAGAGTTAAGTCCAGAGGGAAGTGGTTCAGATCTACGGGCTCCTGAGAAATGCTCTCGGTCCAAATCCCAGCTTTGCCTCTCACTAGCTGCAATGTCTTAGGAAAGATGCCTAACTGCATCTCTAAGATTAGAATAATAATAGTGCCTTGTGCTTCAGTTGTAAGGATTAAATGAGATCATGCTCATAAGAAAGCATGGCACAGATGCATTTAATAACTATTAACCTTTATGATTCTCATTTTAGAAAGAAAACTTAGTAATGAGTAGAGCCAAGGTTGGACTCCAGATCCCACTTTTTTCCATTTTGCCACAGGGCCACGGCCAAAGGATAGAGGGGAAGTGGAATTTGG
Source organism: Mustela erminea (assembly GCF_009829155.1). Classification (NCBI taxonomy): domain Eukaryota; kingdom Metazoa; phylum Chordata; class Mammalia; order Carnivora; family Mustelidae; genus Mustela; species Mustela erminea. The sequence goes on from NC_045616.1 coordinate 135,890,147, forward strand.
GGGCCTCAATGATCCCCCCCCAAATTATTTCCCTAGTTAAAAGTTTCACTAGTTGGTTAGTTAGGATGTAGGTTCTGCAGCTAAAACCCTTGGCTTAAACAAGGCAAGTTGCTATTCTTATCAAGAATCAGAACAAGCATAAGCAGTATAAGGTAGTTTGGTGGCTCATTATGTCAGTGATCCAGACTCTTTTTATTTATCTGTCATCCTAAATATGTGGCTGCTTGTCCCAGCTCCAGGCATTGTGTCCACACCCAAGCCAGCAGATGATGAGAATGGAAAGCATCAGACTTCCCTTTCAAAGAAGGACATGACCCAGAAGTTGTTTGTATCACTTCCATGCACACCCTATTGGCCATACCCAACTGCATGGGAAGATGGCAAAATGTCATCTTTGTTTTGAGCAGTCATGTGCTCAGCTATTATACTAAAATAAAAAAAAAGGAAGAATGGTTGTTTGGAGCTTAGGTGAAATAGTTCTTTCAATGGATTTATTACCTTTGTTTTGTTTTGAACCCATTCCACTCCCACTCTAGATATGGCACAATCCATTTCGTTGCCAGTGGAGTGAATGGGTCTCTTTATTTCATCATTAGATATCCTAGACTGCAAGAATTCTTAGATTTCCCCTTTTGTCATGTTTTTACTGCCTTTTATTTTTCATGTCATTGTTAGACTATCCATTGGCATTTTCCTTGGCTGCCCGTCCAGCCATTAGAGGCTCTCCTCTCCCACGCCTGCCTGGTCCTTCCCTTTCTTCACACACATATATGTTTGGCACTTCTACTTTTTAAATTTCTAGGTAGAATTATATGTAATGCAAAAGGGAACTGGTTTGAGTGAAGGTTAAGTCATCACAACTTTTGTGCTGAGTCCATGTTGGCAAAGGGCTAGTGCTTCTTGCTTACTTCCTGGTTCTCAGTTATGTTAGAATAGCTGAGATTGCTAAGTAAGCAAGGAGTCTCGGTATTAGAAGCAGAGAGGAGATGCAGGGAGACCAGGCATGGGGGTGAATGAAGCAATCAGAAAACAACACTCATCCAGGGAATTTTGCCAGAATTTAAAAAAAAAAAAATAGTACTTAAGAATAGAAAGATGAGGCACATAAGGAATATGGCAGGATTAAATATGGGAAAGGCCAACCAATAGCCAGAGATAAAAGCAGCTTTATTAAACTTTAAGAAATCATTAGAGTTCCTGAATGTGGATGTCTGGAGTGACCCTCGCGACCAGGTTTTGTTCTAATTGGAAGCACAATCTGGGGGCGGGGAAGGGTCTTCAGTTTGCTAAAACCATGGTTGAATTCATGTTGGGGAACGCGGGATCTGGAGCTAGTGCGCGGTTCATCATCCTGCAAGCTGAAAAGAAGGCAATTGAGATGCTGGTCACCCAGGACTCTGGCAAGGAATAATCAGGGAGCTGAATGCTGGTCTTCGCGCAGGCCATTCTAATCACTGATCCTCTTTGTAACGGTCAATTTACATGTTAGAAGATCTAAAAGGCAGGAAGCATAGAAATGGGCTTTGAATTTTCTTCCTTAGAGCTTGTTTCCAATTAATCTTTCTGAGACAAGAATTGCAATCCACCACAAACTGTTCTGAAGCTTTTCAAGAGCAGGTTTTGCTGCTTCAGACAAGATGCTAACATAGTAAAAAGGAGGAAAACAACTCAGTGTTTGGTTGGATATCTTCCCCCCAAATATGAAAACCACCTCTCCTTATCAATAAAAGAATAGCACAGAAATTTCATTTATGGGGGACTTTAGGCAGCTTTCTTAGAATCACAGGGCTGGAGAGGACTGCCCAGATTTTTTAAAAATGAAAATCCAGAGGCCCAGAGAGGCCAAGCCATTCTCAGAAAGTTGCTCAGCAAATTCATGGTATAGCAGGGGAACTAATCTCCTGATCCCGGGGCATAGCATACTGCCATTTCGTCTCAGGGTGTATCTGTAATGAAGAAAAACAGGTGGCAACCTAAGCCTGATCAGTTTCTTTGAAATTTTTTAAAAAAGCCTACATTTTGTATGAGTGGCAAGGTTTTTGTGTTCAAAAAGAAACAGTGCAACCCAGCGAAGCTGCCCTGATCTTATGTAGAGGCTGTTGGCTATGATCTGAAAGGCAGTAACAGGACGTTTCCTGCTCCAGAGTCTTTCCTACCTCTCTTGCCGTTGGCCTGAGGACTCTCCCATTATTATTTTCTGAAGCAAAGATATTTAAAACATTTTTTTAAAAAGATTTTATTTATTTATTTGACAGACAGCGATCACAAGTAGGCAGAGAGGCAGGCAGAGAGAGAGAGAAGAAAGTAAGGTTCCCTGCTGAGCAGAGAGCCCAATGTGGGGTTTGATCCTAGGACCCTGGGATCATGACCTGAGCTGAAGGCAGAGGCTTTAACCCACTGAGCCACCCAGGTGCCCCATGAAGTAAAGATATTTAACAGATGGTGGTTTCTCCTTCACATGGTGTTTAAAATGTAAACATGACCTGGGAAGAAAACTTCCTATAATTATCAGCTATTAATATTCACCATCAGTGGTTTCAACCTTTTGTGGGGGTCATAGACGTATTTCAGAATTTATTGAAATCTATGGCTCTTTTCTCCAGAAAACGCACAAGCGAAGCTGTTATATCTTACGGTCTTCGCTGCTCTCTGAAGCCTGTCTTGGGAACCAGGTGAAGGACTCCTGTTTTTTAAGTAAATTAGCTTGTCCTAATAGCTGGCTGGTCTTAATGAGCAGAGCCTAATGGGCATGGAACTAAGTTTCCATGGGAGAAAAGAGCCCCAAAAGAGCTTCCCTGAAGGAGTGAGAAGCCAAGATAGAGTCCTGGGCAAGCTTGAGGGAAGGGGACAAAGGAGAAAAATCAAAGAGGAGGGTTCTCAGGGAAGTTTGGAGGGAAGCCAAAGATAAATTTCTCAACTTCATCGCCTTGTCTAGGGTTGGTGTAATTATGATTTTCAGACTTATTTAACTTACTTAGCTGACCTCTGTAATTATTCTAAATTCACACATCTTCCTGGAATCCTTCCCCAGTACCCTGACTCTCAAAGGCAGCCCTGTACTAATGAATAAGATAGCTAGCTGAGAGCTGAGTCCTTGTTTCCTGGCATCTTGCCATTTTATGCTGCTCGTGGATCTTTTGGATCCCTAGAAGAAGTGGGAAGACCTTGCAATAAACTCTGGGGAGATGATACATCACTAAAACCGAGACATGATCTTGGCAAGCTCACCAGATGGTGATGCATTGATAAACATCAAAAGAAATCGTGAATTCCAAGAAAGAAAGTGATTTGGAGTAATTCCAGTAAGTCAGATTTTTTTTTTTTTTTCTTTTAGATAGAAGGTGATTTGTACTGCTCAGCGGGACATGGTTGAAAAAAGTGTTCAGGCTCCTCTGAGCAGTAGAGTGCCACAGAAAATGACCCAAGCTGTCAGGACATATTTGTGCTCTGCACGCCCTTAGCAGTTCCAAAGAAGTGAGTCTGGGGTGAAGCTTGGGTGCTGAGCAGCCATTTCAAAAACTGAAAAGTTGCAGCAACTTTTCATGGGCCCCTTATCAGAACTCCACTAATGCCATTTCAATGGGCAGTTTCTCAGAGACTGGTAATCCTGGCGGGAAGAAAGGGAGAATGTGGGAATCCCAGTTAAAAGCAGCTGGAACATACGACTGGATATTGGGACTCCAGGTCTCTGCATCTGGTCAAAATCGTCTAAGAGAACTTATGTTCTATAATCTGAGTACCCAGTGGGTAGGCAATAGCTCCGTGTGGCGATTAGGACTTGAAATGTAGCTAGTGCAACCAAGAAGGACAGAAATCTACTTTCACAAGGTGATCCTTCCTGTTAGGACACAGATAGTTGGGACAGACCATTGCTCCCATAATAACATGGAAACAAAAGTAGATAAAGTTAAAAAAAAATCATACTAAAAAAGACAATTGTAGACAGGAATAAATCCAAGAGAATGAAAGTGTCATAGCAGAGTAACATTGTAGCCTTTGCTCATGGAAGTGGAAATGAAAGAGAAAGAAGCAGGCCAGTTAGCTAAAGGAAAAATCCCTAGCATCGACCGATAATGACAAATACATATCAAGCTTGTAGACTGTCTAGGCACTGGATCATGGCATAACTGATCAGCATCCTTTGTCCTTTTCTTCCAGGATCAGGATAATTCCATCTGGTGTAATTCTTAGTTATCTTCCTGCCATAGCATTACCGTGCCTACCACATGAGAGGCAGTCAAAAAATATTTTTGAATGACTGACTAAATAACTCCATGAATAATTTACTAATGAGGTTGGCCTGTATTATCACTCAATGTCTAAGTGGAGGGCATGATGCTGCCCTGCTTACCAGGCCCTGCCTTCTGCAGATGCTAGGCTGCTGCTTGGGCTTAGCCCAGAGAAGACGAGGCTTCTGGGTCAGAGCCCTTATTCCATCTCTGCTGGGAAACCCTGCTGTACTAAGGGTGGCACTTCCCTTCTCTACTCCCTGTCCGTCCCGGCAGAGGGAGCACAGACATTTTTGTTTAGATGTTTGTATTCTAGAGTTTCGAACACATCAATCAAGCGAGTCTCCTATACTTTCACGTGGCCGTCAATAGAGCTTTTCAAAAATATTCCTGTTCTGTTGGTGTTGATATTGTTAAGATTTTAGGGTTGTTTTTGTAGCATAATCTAACCCATCCAGACACATATGTATGTGTTTATGTACGTATATGTGTATATATATATAAATATATACACTATTTTTATATGTATGTATGTATATTATACATATTAGTATATGTGTGTATACGTATATATACACATACTCTGTGTGTGTATATATATATGTACATATATATATATACACTATTTTCTATCAACTAGTAAATTTTTTTACTAAATATTTTTGATTAATTTTTTTTCTTACTATCATTTGAATCTAAACTATCCCTTTGCCTGGTCATTATTTACCTCTGCTTAGATGCAAATACAGCCATAAGGATCAGATTCTTCTTCTAACTGGCAAGAGTGATAACATATGTCTACACAGATTTCTAATCAACTAACATTACATCACACATTTAGCTCATTTTAGGGCTCACCATAGCCTTTTAGAACTCAAAGGCAGTTATAGCTCTTGTGCTTATTTGCATTTCTTTTGCACCTTCCATATAATGTAATCTTAAGATTCATGTGGAATGAATCCAATGGTATTGGGAAACCTGGACAGACACATGCAGAAGAATGAAACTGAATCATTTCCTTACACCATCACAAAAATAGATTCAAATGGATGAAAGACCTAAATGTGAGGCAGGAATCCATTAAAATCCTAGAGGAGAACACAGGCAGCAACCTTTATGACCTTGGCCACAGCAACTTCTTGCTAGACAGTTCTCCAAAGGCAAGGGAAACAAAATCAAAAATGAACTATTGGGACTTCACCAAGATAAAAAATTTTGGACAGCAAAGGAAACAGAAAAACAGAGGCAACCCACAGAATGGGAGAAGATATTCACGAATGACACTACAGACAAAACGCTGATATCCAAGATCTATAAAGCACTTTTCAAACTCAATACCCAAAAAACAGATAATCAAGTCAAAAAATGGGCAGAAGACGTGAGCAGACACTTCTTCAAAGAAGACATGCAAATAGCTAACAGACACATGAAAAAATGTTCATCATCATTAGCCATCAGGGAGATTTAAATCAAAACTGCACATGGAATCTTCTGCAACTTGTATAATTTCTGATTCTTTGCTTCAAAAAAAATTCAAGAATGTAGCAAGTTGTTAGCTGATAAACTATTATTAGTTCAGAAAGAGTTTAAAGGATTGAATGACTCTGCCATAACAAAACCCCTTCCATTTCTACATAATTATTTATATAAATAAGATTTATCAGGACTTTCACATATGAAAATGGAATATGTTAATATAATGGGGCTGAATTTGACTCATTCTAATGTTAAGTATTGTCTATCAACAGAAATAATTAGAATAACTCCTATTCATTTAGAGCTGTACTTTTGATAAAATTAACTTTTTATATTTAATGATTTGTAATATATTTATATTGGTTTTACCTAAATTACAGTGTTAACTAAATTCATAAGACATCTTTAAACTCTTAGATCCCTTTGGTCATTGGGAATTATGAAGAGAACGTTACATACTAGACTTTACATATATCTGTATATCTGTACGTCTAAACATATTTCTATCTCTAGGTATAGATAGATAGATGATAGATAGATAGATAGATAGTAGAGAAGATAAGTATGCTGGAATGGCCAATAAAAGACTATAAGAATAAAAATATAATAGGATAAAATTATATGCAGGAAGTCAGATGGAAGTACCAGTCCAAAAGAAAAGACTTGTTTATGTATAGTTTATATAAATGAATGGATGATGGTGAATACCAAATTATAATAGCTTCTATATTCCCTTTGGTACATTTAAAGAGTCATGTAACATTTCACTTAAAAATGTCAAAGTATAGAATATGCCAGAAATTACATACTTCGCAATGATTTAAACTCATGATGAAAAATGTTAGATGTCTACTTAGAAATGAGTGAGCTTGCTTTGAAGTTTATTTTGAGGGATGCCAAGCAAAACAGATTGAGGATTACATCCTGTTACATAAGATTTGAGTCTGACCAGCAACTCTGGTGATGATACCAAGCGACCAAGACAGGAGCAGAGGTTGTCTCCATCCCTGTTGTAGTTGCTTATTCTAGCAACTGAGAGTGAGCCCGAGCTTAAACGTGAGGCGGGAAATGGCCCTCTGCATGAGGGGTGTGAGGGAGCAGAGTCCGGGAGAAGTCAGGTTACTACTGGCTGTTTGGCCCAACACCTACTTCTTCCTCCTTCCTTTCTGCCTGGGGTCAAGGGGTGAATAGTAGCCCAGAGCTGCAGACCTCAGCCTTCTCCACGCTTGGAAGCCTCTTCTCCACCAGGGGCCTCCAGCCGCCAGGTGGCTGCTTATCCCTAAAGTTTCCTGGGACTTCCTCTCCTCACTGCAGCTGTTTTCAGCTCTTACTACAGGGACCTTCTCTTTCTCCAAAAATGTGGCCCACCTGTCTAGAATCACCTGGAGTGCCCATTAAAGTGCAGGGATTTTGGTCTCACAACAGACCTATTGTATTGGCATCCCTGGTATTCCATATGATTAACTCTTCGGTGTAAAGTTTACTTTTTTGCCTCAACTCCTTTTGTCCAGCCAAAGTTTCCTTCCTTAGGACAGGAACTTGAGGTTGAGGGTTTGGATTTAAAACACTAGCAAATGGAAACGTGGATCCAAATGGATTTCAGCCTGCTTTGTTCTTGGACAGCTAGCAGATACTGGGGACTTCTTGGCTTTAACCTGAAAGAGCGGGAAGAAAAGAATAATGTTCAGAGCAAGATAAAATGCATTTAAAAAAAAAAAAAAAGAGGAACAGGAAAATCACAAAGCAAGCTGTCTTCCAATCTGATTCTTAGGACCATGACATTGGACCAATGTGTAACACTGACAAAAGAGCAGATGGTTTCCAGCGCTGTACCTAACGCAGAGTTGGATGCCATCCCAGTCCTGGGGTTGAATCAGAGTTTGAACTAGACCAACACAATTATAAGCAGAGGCCAAGAATGGGTGCTCTGTTCAGGGGAAGCTTAGGAAAGAACCGGGTGCTTTGGGGTCTGTACTTAGCAGGGTCAGATTCAAAGCCAGCTGATTCTGGGAGGGAGCCTGAAAGAAAGGCCCCATGAGGAACAGAGCTGGGCAGATGGATCCCTTTGATGGCTTTGAAAGGGGTTTACCTCAAGAGTCTAGTAAAATGGAGTAGGGCAAACTCAGGATCTTTCTCGAATTTTCTACTTTTAAAATTCAGCAACTGTCTCTGAGTTAGAATGTTCAAATTCCCTGATCAGCTACTTAGGCCAGGTTGAAATGCAAGCCACAACCCTTCCTAAGTTGACTACCTGGTGCCTTGTGGCATGGACCATCAGAATGATGTTTTCAATTATTTAAAATAATTCAGGCAATGCAAAAATGTTTGCTTTGTGCCAGACCCAACAAGCTTGGCTTCCTTCTTGTAGCACAGAAGACTCACATCTTTGTGCTATTGAGAAGGGAAAATTCAATCCCAGGAGGAGCCCTACAAGAATGGAATAAAACAACTGGAGGAATTAAAAAAAAAAAAAAAGTTCTGTCATATAATTCCAACTTTGGGGAGGGTGGAATTCTCAGAAACAACGATCTGTCTGGACTATGGAGGAGTTTTAAATTTTTTTGGAGACTTATCTTTGCTTCTTTGATTTCACAACACTCTCTTCTCTATTACCACCTTGTTTTTAGAATAATTTGGCGTATTAAAAGAGTTTATTTTGGGAAATCAGGGAAGAATTTTGTGATGCTTCTGGGAGTGAAATGGAAACCCTTGTGGCCAATAGAACCAGAAATGAGAATTGCTACTCTTCAACTAGAAATATCTGAGAGTAGTCTCTGAGGGTTCTGAGAGTCTTCAACCTTGGACCTTTGTCAGGTAATACTTTGGTTTCTAGCACACATAAACAATTTGTTTCTAGTCTTTTTTTTTTCTTTTTTGATATCTCACTTGCATAGGCAACATTCTTTCCATTTATTATATTGACTTAAGAATTGTTTTAAGCCACCAAAGCAAATAGGTAGACACAGATAACTGCTGCAATGTTTTATTTTTCTTGTTTGCTATTCAAATCATTCCCTGTCTCACTTTAAGGACATTGATTATTTTCTTACCTATTTGACCCGTCAGTCTGAATCACTTTTGCCTTGTTAGATCACGCATTCATTTATTCAGTTGACAATGGGTATGCAGCACCAATCAGAAACAGACAAGGCCGAGGATAAGGGCAAGTGTGTCTCCTACCTCTGGAAGCTCGCATTCCACTGGAATTCTCTTAGGATCTCTGGGGAGATGACATTCTCTTGCTTCTCTATGATCAAGGACTGGTGGGGACACTTCTTGGCCTCTCCTTTTTTATCCTGGCTATTTTTCCAAGGACTGGAGGCAATGCCCTTTGGCCCTTTCCTTTCTTCACCAGGGAAGAGGCTAGAGGCTTCCTTATAGGCTCTTTACCCTGACTCACAGTGGGAGGTCACAGAAGAAGAGTTCTCCTGGAATGCTTGGAAGCTGATGAAGCACCCTACATAAGGAAAAGAAATCGCAGTTTCATACCTGGGGGAGATGGAGGTGTCTGACTACAGCTGAGTAGATAAATATGTCCTTGGGTGTTTTGCCGCAATCCTGAGGATTATTGAACAAATCTTCCATGAGAGCAGCTGTAAATCAAAGAACAGAAGGCCTTCGTGACACAAGGGAGATAACTCTGCATTACCAAATGGATTTGAAAACATCCAGGCTCAAATCGCAATGCAAGGGGTTCCAGCTAGTCAGCCTGGTGCCCCATGTTTGTGGGTCTGCTGGCTTCAGAGTCCTCCCCCTCAGGCGGCTCTCCTCTCCCAGCTATGATAGAAAGGATTCACTTGGCCGACTTGATGAAAGTCTTTCCAATTTCAGGTGTGGAGAGTTGAGTTGATTATAATGTTCAGCACATTGCACACTTTTATCATTATCAGTACATGGTCCTTTCGTCTATTTGGTGTTTGTTTTCTCCTTCTAGCCTCATTCTCTACTCCCTTTCCTCTTCATCTGTACTTTTGTTCTCATAAATTATATCGTGCTCGGTCCGCATGGGTTTTCCTGAGCTTTTAATTACAGCCACATTCAAACATAGCGTAAGGATGAGTGGACATGTCCACGCCTATACCTGATCCTGCAGAATGTCCTCCATTCCGGATTTGTCTGAGAGTTTTCTCCAAGAGTTGCATTTGTTCCTTTATACTGTGTACTTCTTGTCAACTGGAAGTTGGATCTAGAGACTTGATCAGCTTCTGGCAAGCGAAGTTCATGGGTGATTATACTTACAGATCATGCTTACTAGCACATCCCATCAAGAGGCTCATAATTTCAAAAATAGTCAGTTGTTTGACTGTAATGTTAAATTTGATCTCTTGGTCAAAATGATGCCTACCAGATCTTTGCATCGTAAAAGTATAGTTTACCTTTTGCAAATTAACAAGAAATATGTGGGGATGATACTTCGGTGCCCATGCACATCCTGGTCTCCAATAACCTCTCCCTTAATAATGTTAGCATCTGTCAGGGATTCTTGTTGGAATAAACGATCTTATTGGCAGCTGTAGAATTGTGATATTCTACAGCTATGATCCTTTCTATACTTATTAGCTGGAGCTGTTCTATAAAGCAGAGCTTTTCTTCCTTGACTGTGGATAAACTCATGTCTCCTGCTTCATAAAAAGGTAGAATAAGATATTCAATTATTTCCCTGTAACAACCAGCTCTTGGAGTAACGGGTTAATGTAATAGTTGCCTCCAAAGATGAAAACTGAGATTTTTTTCTTCCTCTTTCTCTCTTTATTTTACTCCATAATTTGAATGTTCTATATATACCTATAACATATAAACCTATGGGTATTATTTACTCAAGATTTTATAACCAATTATAGTTTTTCTTTTCTTTCTTTCTTTTTTTTTTTTAACTGCTCAAATTTATATATTCTGCCTGATTAAAAGACGGTTTATCCTGGACATCACTCTATATTGCTACATAGAGGTCATCTTCACTCTTTTACATGGCTGCTTAGTACTCCATTATATGGATGGACCGTAGTTGGCTCACTCTTTGCGGATCAACTTTGATGTCTCATTTCTCTGCCCTAGAAGTCAGTATGATGAGAATCATTTGTTTCATTTGTTTTCTTTTCTAGTGGGTGACATTGAGCAATGAAGGTCACTTAACCCCTCTGTGCTTCAGGTTTCCCATCTATAAAATGAGGATAATAATGGTACTGACCAATAGGGTTGTTGTGGAGATTTAATGAGTTGATATATGTACAGCTCCCAGAATAGTGCCTAATGTATTTTAAGTACTCAATAACTCTTAGCTATCATAAGAATAACAATTATAATATAACTGTCAATTATTATGACTATTATAACCTTCACATATGTATTCTTATCTGCTTGCTACTAGCCCTAGGCAGTGTGAAGATGAGCAGAAACTTTTAAGGGGGACAGTGTGGTTTACAGAAAAGAGCACTGGGCTTGGAGCCCTGAGATGTGGATTCTAGTCCCTGATTTACTTCTAAGCACTTGGGTAATCCTGGAGGAGTCATGAAACTCTCCTGATGTTATCTGTATAAAGAGAGAGCTGGAGAGAGGAGTTTAATTCTCTCCCTGCTCTCTGGTCTGTGTATTTTACAGGATGACTTATTTCACATTGGCCAGAGGACAGGAAAATCTTCTGCTCTGAAAACTGGGACACCATCATCTGTCATTGGAATTGACAAGCCCTTGGCTTTCTTCCATTCTGTGGTTTTGTGATGCATCAGAGTTAGAATAAAGGTTGTTCAAGAGCTTTCCTCCTGGGAGGAAAGGCAAGAGGGGAAAAAGGGAGGAGAAGGAGGTAAAGCAGGGGAAGAAGGAGGAGGAGAAGAAAGGAGGGAAAGGAGGAGAAAGAGGAGAAATTTCAGCTTCTTCTCAGTTTCTTGGCTGTAGAAGAAATTTTTTGTTTCTGCAAATGGGCGCCATGCCTCTCTGTACACAATATGGACATCTCCGAGCAGAGTCACTACTAAAAAACGAACAAACAAACAAACAAAAAACCCCCAGTAAAGTCCTGAGCTGCATAGCTCTAAAAAGGAACTTTCTGGAAAATTAACACTTGAGATTTCCTTAACATGCCTCCCCCCACCCATGAACATTCCAATCTGCTGGCTGTTCAGTCCCAGCAGTAATAGCGAGGTTTGGGTTAAACTTTTGAACTGCAAGGAGTGTCTCAAGGCAGTCATTTTTGTGGTGTGCAGAGCAGTGTGTGACCTCGACCTCTGAAAGCCCGGGCACAGAATTAATGAGAGATTCCATGGTCCCCTAAAAGAACGTCTTACCAAGAATGTATTACTCTTGTTTTTGTATGTTCTCTTGAAACCCTTCAAATTGGTGGTCAGATTGAAAACTTTAAAATTCCCTTTAAAAACCTCTGCCTGGAGCATGTACACTTCTCTATATGTGTGTTACATGTCAAAGAAAATGTTAGAAAGAAAGAAAGAAAGGAAAACAAAAACTTGGCTTCAGTCTTGCTTTCTCTAGGATAAACCTAACACACCCATCACTCTTTACCGTCAGGATTTCCCCATTCAGTGCTTACGAAGCTTTTACTTGGACTCTGGAATTGACCAACTGTAGTGTAGTGTCAAGAGCTCTCAGTTCGAGGTCAGCATTCCTGTCTCCAGAACTTCATCTGGGTTTTTTCACCCAGGAGTTGCCCATGGTCAGGCAAGACTCTAGACCTTGTTAGGGCTCCATTCTCTCAGCTACGAGACAGGTATATGTGGACTGCCATGAAGCGTGCTGTTATGAAGATCGGATATGATAAGGGATATAAAAATTGCCTCATATATAAAGTATATATATAAATAAAGTATATATATATATACTTCATATATTAAAATATAAATATAAAAAATGCTTCATTAACAATAGGAAACAGCAAAAAAGAATTACAATTAAGTTTTATATCTTCCTATTATTTTTTTCTGGTCTGTCATGTTATCATCTGACTTCCTGGGGTCTGCCCTGGGCTGCCCACACTTCTTTTCCACCCAGCAGCCAAAAGGAGCTTCTGAATGCACCGTGTCTCTCCTAGGTTCCAGTGGTCCCGTTTCTCTCTTAGCCCTCTGGGCTCCTCACTGCCTCTCTGACTTCAATTTCTTTCTTTCTTTCTTTCTTTTTTTTTTTAAGATTTTATTTAAAAAATAAAATCACAAGTAGGCAGAGAGGCAGGCAGAGAGAAAGGAGAGAAGCAGGCTCCCTGCTGAGCAGAGAGCCCGATGTGGGGCTCAATCCCAGGACCGTGGGATCATGACGGGAGCCAAAGGTAGAAGCCTTAACCCACTGAGCCACCCAGGCACCCCTGACTTCAATTTCTACTCTTGCCTCTCTGGCTTGTTGTCTCCCAACCCGCTGGGTTTTCTGGATGTTTCTCCAAACCTCCAATTCCGTCCTGCCTCTGAACCTTTGCAATTTACTCCCCCGGAAATGCTTTTCTCCCAGACATCCAAGTGGCACACTTTTTCACTTCCTTCAAGTCTTTGCTTTTCAGTGAGGTCTTTTTTGGCCACTGTGTTATAGTTGCAACCCCAGCTCTCCCTCACCCTCCTTCCTGCTTTATATTTTGACATCGCTTATAAGCCTCTAATACACTGTCAGTGACTTCTTTATCTTGATTATGATTGGTCTTTCCCTACAAGACCTAAGCTCCACAAGAAAGAATTTGTGTCTGTTTTATTAACTGATGGATCCCTAACACCCAGAGCACAGCCTGGCACATAGTAGGCCTTCAGTGACTATTTGTCTAATAAATGAATGAAGACAGTTTCAGGCTCACAATTGGACAAAAGATAGAACTGGCTTTTTGGATACTTTTCCAGATATCACTAGTGAAAATGAGCCCTTTTGAAAATTCTGTGTGGATTTCGTATCTTTCCCCAGGATCTTGACCACCTGGAAGATAATTGTATAATCGCTGCATGCTTTAAAGTCGAGGAATGCTGTTTCTGTTCCAAAGACCTGTGGAGAGGCAGTAAAATGCAGTGGAGGTGTTCTTTGGAAAAATAGAACTTGAACCATACAAGGCAAATTTGACCCAATGCACTGATCCACTGTATGTTACTATTTCCCCATCCAGGTTTGTAGTATTTCCTTCAGTAGCATGTAATTTGGTCTTGCAGCTTCTTAAAAGGTAGAATGATGAGCCCACAGTATTCCCCAAACTGTGTGCCAGGGCACACGAGCTCTAGGAAATGCTTACTGTGCTCAAAAAGAATGAGGGCCCCATAGTTCTGATTCACTGTACATATTTGCATCTTTAACGTTCTGGGGAGTCACATTGCTTAATATAGAAAAAGGGTGGGTGGCCTGCTTAATAGTTACTAATTTATTGAACTAGGGAAAATTTTTTCACTCTACAGCTATTAATACCTTACCCCTCTCCCAGAGAATATAAATGAGTACTAACATTTATGGAGTTTTATTTAATATCTTGTAAAAGACCAGGCACTAAAATAACATGTATGCACCAAGTCCAGGACATCATGCCAGATTATTTTTAAAATCTAGGCAGTTTTGAATTCTGCTCCAGTACATTCATTCATTTGAAATAACAGAGTGATTTTGAAAGACACTACCTATTTTGTGGCCATGATCCAGATCTTTCCAACTCTCATTTCCCATAGATCTCACTGCATCCTTTTGTTTTTGTTTTTTTTTTTTAAGATATTATTTATTTATTCGACAGACAGACATCACAAGTAGGCAGAGAAGCAGGCAGAGAGAGAGGGAGGAAACAGGCTCTCTGCCGAGCAGAAAGCCCAATGCAGGGCTCCATCCCAGGACCCTGAGATCATGACCCAAGTGGAAGACAGAGGCTTTAACCCACTGAGCCACCCAGGCGCCCTCACTGCCTCTTGTATATGTTTTATTTTGCCGCTAAGTCCTGTTCAGTACTCTGCAAACTTCCTTAAGGAAGGAAATCTGTGAGTGGAGAATCCATTATGTTAATAATATATTCTCTGTGGGACTGCAGTTCTCTCTTGATTTCTTATCAATGAAGAACTTATGAAACCCTGCTCCTTACTTTATGCCAGGAATCCTGTTAGACACACTGAAGCTTCCAGGGGAACAAGACGGGACAAGATCATGAAGTTTGCATTCTGGTGTAGCTAGGCAAAGACAACAGGTAAACAAACCAACGATCAAATGTTGAGCCAAGGGTTTTAAAGGAAGAGAGGAGGAAGTGAGGCACAGTAAGGTATGTGTGAGGGTGTTTCCTATTCAAGATGAGGCAACCAGGAAAGAAGGATGCTCTGAGGTAAGGACATTTGAGTTGAGGTGTAAAGATCAGAAGGAGCTGGCCATGACAAGGTGGGAAGAAGGACATTTGTTTTAGGCAGAGGGACTGGCATGACTAATGGCTCAGCCACAGGAAGAAACTTGCTAAGAATTAAAAGAAGATCACATGGTTGGACCATTGTTCATGAGAGTCATGAGATGGGGAGAAGGGTGGCATTCAATGGGTACGTGCAAATCACTCGGGGCTTTTGAGGTCGTGGATTGGACCTTGAGAAAGCAATATGCTCAAATTTATATTTCAAGGAAACTTCCTCAAAGCAGAATATATCTCAATGTACTAAAGTTTTTGTTAAGTGAACAATGGACATTTTAGAGTGCCTTTAACTACCTAAAAAGGCAGATTATATATTTCTCCTTCTCTCCATTCCAAACATACAATATCTTCCAATCCTATGTGAACCACTGGGTCTTGTTGAGAAGTTGTTGTTCTACATCGTGTTTTATACATGAGTTTTCACAGCTAGGCACTCTCTGCCACTCTGCTTTGGAGAACATGAGTTGCTTGAGGCATATGTGAGGATTTTGAGGTCAAAGTCTCCCTTCTACAGTCCGGGAGCTTGCTTTGGGGGCCTACCCCCACATCATGACCTTTCCTTCTTCCAAGGCCTCAAGTATTCCTCTGGTCTCCGACCCACCCGTTCTTGAGCCTAGTTCATGCAGAAATCCGTGTTAAAGCGTTCGTAGGTAATGATCGTGTAAAATGAAGTATGTTGAAGAGTGATCCTGACCAGAAGCATTTTCATTTTGAAGATAATTCTTTAGGGCAGCTTTGGCACCTCGGGTGTAGAGAGAAGAACCATAGGGTGAGTAGGTGGGGCAAGAGGAGCTCCTACTCTGGGTGCTCTTAGAGGGTTCCCCATATTAGAAGCTCCCACACAAAATACATTTATTAAGTCATACATTGGTGTCTGTCCCTTGGGTTTCTGTGCCTACTATTGGCACAGTGTGATCCATACCTCTAAACACCCTTCTCGTGACTGACACCTTCAGGCCCCAGGGAAATGCTTTTCCACATCTCTCACCCTGTGCTCCTGCAGTACCGGCGGTTAGGTCTAATGCTGTGTGGGTTATTTTACTATTGAAGTCAGAGATAGATGCTACTTTGGTATAGAGGAAGTATTTGAGCAATGAAAGAACTGAAGTATGACAAAGTCGATTTTTCAAATCTCTCCTCTCAGAAACCATGAATTTAAGAGATGGGTTGTTTTCCAGTAGTGCTCAACATCCATTTTCTTGCGACTTCAGGCTGCAGTGAGTGGTTCTGGAGGTACCCATGAATTAGCACGATACTTTTAACACTTGCAAATGGTAGTTCAGCAAATAATTCATGTAACCCTTAAAGTCATATTTATGTCAGAACAGATATAACATGCATGAAGTATGGTGGTGATCCTTTTTGTTGGCTACTAGATGAACCCTGAACTCTGGAAAAGCAAAGCTTTATTTTTATAAAAAATGTTTAATAAAATGTATTTAAATTCTCACAAATGAAATTTACATTTCAGCTTTCCTTGAATAATTTGAATTTCACATGTTGATATTTGAGTTGTAATTTATATTTTGCCTTTTAATTTTAATTGATAATTCTGAGTACTTTGGAAGAAAACTGACTTCCTTGGAAAACTTATAAAATAGTTTTTAATTTTCTTTTAAAGATTTTATTTATTTATTTGAGAGAGACAGAAAGAGCATGAGTGGGGGAGGGGCAGAGAGGGAGAAGCAGACTCCCTGCTGAGCAGAGAGCTCCATGTGGGGCTCCATCCCAGGACCTGGGATCATGTCCTGAGCCAAAAACAGATGCTTAACCAACTGAGCCACCTAGGTGCCCCAAAGTAATTTTTACTTTTCCAAGTATTTTGAATTTACTATAAATTACTGAATTTGATGAAAACCTATTTAAGTTTTCTAAACTTGGAATTTTAATTTAAAAAATTTTTAATCTTTTAGATTATTGAGAATGAGTATAAATGGTGATTGTGATGGAAATTAAAAATATAAAACTCCACAAAGTGGAGTTCAGAGAAGAGAAAAGGCTATAAAGGAAAAGTTAGTAAATCTTCAAAGAAGCCACCTGCTTAAATTTTTAGAAACTGTCAAAAATTGAAGTGAGCAGGCTTCCACCAGGTATGACCCACACGAAATTTGCAAATACGACATTACAACTTAAGTCAGGTTTTTGAGGTATAATTTACATGTAGGAACGGTCACCCTTTTTAGGTGTTCAGTTTTATGTGTTTTGACAAAGTGTATATACTATTATGTAACTGTGACCCCAATCAAGGGGTCAATGTTTTCCATCAACCCAGAAAGATCCCCCATGTCCTTTTCTAGTCACTCCCCTCACCTACCTCTCCCAGTTCCCAGCTCCTGGCAACCTTTGATCTGATGTCTGTCCCTGTACTTTTGTCTTTTTCAGAAAGTCATGTAAATGGAATTCATACAGTATATAATCTTTTGTATCTGGCTTCTTAGCATAATCCTTTTGACAGCCATTCATGTTGTTGCAAGTATTGATAGATTGTTCTCTTTTATGGCAGAGTATTAGTATGACAGAGTATTATCCATTAGGTGTTGGAACTACAATTTGTTTAGCCATTCACCAGTTGATGGGCATCTGGGTTCCTTCCAGTTGGGGAGGATTACAAATAAAGCAGCTATAAGCCTACTATACATATCTTTGTGTGGCTATAGTTGGCTAACTAGTTGAGTTACAACTTGAACCCAGGTTGTCTGATTCCACAGCTTGTGTGTTCAATTTCTAAGTTATATTAAGTGAATACAAAATCTGTAATTAACTCCGAGTTGACTGAGAATATCTTATACACAGACTGTCTTTTGGAAAAGTTGACTTGCCAGCATGATGGGCATTAGAAGATAACCCAAATTTATTTGAAGGTAAATTACTCATTTCTCTTGGGTAAATACCTCGGAGTGTCTTGCTAGGTCATATGCTAAGTGTATGTTTAATTGTGTGAGAAACTGCCAAGGTATTTTTCAAAGTGGCTGTCTATTTTGCCTCCCACCAGCAGTGTGTGAGAGTTCCCCTTACTGTGCACTTTGTATTACTAGGTGATTTGTTAGTTTCTTTCTTTTAACTTAGCCACTTTTAATAGGAGGACCATTCTCTAATTACTGATTAAAACAGTTAAATTGAACAAAAAAATTATTCTCATCAACAACACAACTCGAATAGGTTAGATAAAATCTTCCATTTCTTACTACTGGTTAAAATGATAAGAATATGTGCCAGCTTCCATTTGTTCTCTTGCGCAGGGCCCACAAATGATAGTAGTGGTGAGGCTTTCCTCACTATATCCTTTCCTTCTGCTCCAAAGTTGACTCTTTGAGGAGGTGTGTTGCTTTGGGATCTGAGACCCAGCTACCACCTCGCTCTGCAGCACCCTCTAGTGGAGGTGGAGACTTCAGGATTCAACTTGTCCTCTCTGCCCACACTGCCCCCTCTTGATGAGGGCTGAAAGGAGAGTCAGCATGCCCCTCTGGGAGGCTGTGCATAAACTTGGACATCATATTTGTCATTTAGTCACATACAGTTTATCTACCAGTAATATTTTATGCAAACCAGACTTTGAAACAGGGAAGTATTTGAAAAAAAGAAATCTAATTCCTTATCATTGTGATACAAACAACTAAAACTGGCTAAATGGTTTTAGGTCATATTTTTGAGATGCGAAGTAGTGCAGATCTGTAGTTAAGTAATACGACAATTGAAAGAATATTAAAATTAAATGTTTGTACAAGGTTACAAGTATCTATGAAAATTTTCGTATGCACAAAGCAGGAACTGTAGCTTTAGTGGCGATCAACATGCCACTCTAAGAGGGTGCCAGCCCCTGGTCTAGAAGACAGGACCTGTATTTAGGTAGCTTTCTTTGTAAGAGACCTAGCATGGCTCCATGGGCCACCTAATGGAATGGCGAATGATGCCATGAACAGTCTTTGAGCAGCTGAGCCTTCATTCCCCAAACTGTCACCACGAGAAGCCTTGTGGGATGTAACAAACAGTAGCATATTCTATTTTTCCCATCACTGTGAGACCTTGTGTAGAGTTTCTCATTGGCCAAGAGTTCAGCTTTAGGATCCTGAAATCCTGGAAGCAGGGCATTGGAGAAGGCTGGCCTGTGATGGACACTGATTGGCGTCTCCTAGTAGGGGAGGGTGAGGAGGTGAATCTGAAGCTATCTAATTTACCTTGACAGACTCTAAACTTTTAGTAGTTTGTAAAGAATGCCATGAGGGAAAAATGGACTTCCTCATTTTCAGATTCAGCAAAAAAAATGACACTCAAAAGATCAAACTGTTGCCTCTTCCTGCCCACAAGAATGTATCCCCACAGGAGCCGTGTTGTTTTGTCATCTACCAAATGCATGCTGAGGTAAAATATTTCCTGATTTGGCATTTGGGGAACCTTCAAATATTTAAGGGCACCCGTCCCTCCTCTCAGTTATTTCTTCCTTCAGGGATCAGAAAATCCTTGGGAAATGTCAAGCTTTTTTTTTTTTTTTTTTTTTTTAGCTATCTAATACATTTGGGCTATCATCTAATGCCCATCATACAGGCAAGTCAACTTTTCCAAAAGGCGATCTGTGTGTAAGATATTCTGGGTCAACTAGGAGTTCATTACTTATTTTGTATTCACTTGATGTAACTTAGAAGCTGAACATGCAAGCTGTGGAATCAGACAACATAGGTCCAAATTATAACTCAACTACTTAGCCAACTATTATACTCTCTTAAAATCTGAATATACTGCCAAACCATTTCCTTATTTATTTATGTTTGAAAGTGCTTGACTGCTTGTGTTATCGCTTCCCTGTATACAAGCAGTTAAGCACTTTCAAAGGCAAGTAAACTTATCCCATTGGTCTCACAGTAAGTAAATAATTTTATTCTTGTAATACAATGCTGTATAATCTTGGGCAAGGCACTTATCCTCAATGACACTCTTTCTTTAAACAAAAACTTTTTAATTGGGTTGTAGCAAACATGAAGTGTATTAATCTTCATTGCACAACTTGGTGAGTTGTTGTATATACTCACATAATCACATTAATTATTGTTGTATTTTGCTCTTGGAAAGATAAATATACATTTAAACTTCAGCTGCTGGTGGTTAAATATGCAAAGCATGAGAAGAGAGAGGTATTCCAAGTTTCATCTAGAATACTTGACTGTAAATGAAAGTGAATATGCAGGGGCACCTGCGTGGCTCAGTCATTAAGCGTCTGCCTTTGGCTCAGGTTATGATCCCAGGGTCCTGGAATAGAGCCCTGTGTTGGGCTCCCTGCTTGGCGAGAAAACTGCTTCTCCCTTTCCCACTCCCCCTGCTTGTCTTCCCTCATTCTCTGTGTCTCTCTCTGTCAAATAAATAAATAAAATCTTAAAAAAAAAAAGAAAAAGGAAAGCAAATATTCAGATACTAACAACATTCCTCATGACAAATTTTGTTTGTATGATTGACATCGTTACGCTAATTCTATGTGATGTTAGCCTAGGTGATCTTGAGATTGAGTATATTATAAATTTTGATCGAAGAGTTCTCTCCATATTTGTCTGTGTTATACTGCTCGAATATATGATCTACAGTCTTAAGTGCTACTACGAAGCCATTGCCATATCAAATGACTCAACAGCTCATCTTACAATGAAAACAACATAAAGGATGGCCTTAAATCCACGTCTCTAACAGCTACATAATTAGTGGCACCTGGACAATGGTGAAGATCTGGATTTCGTAGAATAATGTGAAATTATTCTCACTGACTTTGTCTTTCTTTGGCCAGTAGGGAAGAAATAAAAATTAGCTTAGATGGTAAAAAATCTGCCCTGTTTTTCATCTGACTAGAATACAAAAACCAAGATAAAGCTAGTCGCAGAATTAATGGAAAACATTGTTGCCTCCAAGGACATGCTTCAAAGTGTCACAATAACTCCTTTCTTTGAGTGACCACTGCTTTCTTATTTCCTGAGAAACTTTGCTGTTTGAACTGAGACTGGTTTAGAATAAAACATCTCCCTCTTGTCCAGAGGATTTAAGTCACGTTGACACCGAGGAACAGTCTTAGTTTCCAACCCAGGGGCAGAGCTTGAGATAAGAGGTATCTGGACTCAGCATTTCCCATCCATCTTAAGCTTGTAGTTTCCAAGGAAACCGGACCCTGCTTTCACTCGGCAGCCCACACGTGATGTTGACTTCTTTGAGTTTATCACCATATCACTTCAGTTAAATGATACTTAATTCTCTCTTTCCCCCAAACCCTAGAATAACCTATCTTTTCCTTTGTCTGGTGCTATATCTCATAATTCTTGGATGTGTGGTTTCCCTCTTTCCAGTGGATCAATAAGTTGGCTTCAGTTGGCCTGTGGGTTTGTCCTGGAAATGCTTAAGCTGATTAGGCTAGGATAGTAGGTATCATTATTCCTGTTTTTCCAGATAAGGGAACTGAAGCTCAAGAAGGTTAAATAAAATATAAATGAGGACATAGATAATAAGTGGTCACAGAATTCAAACCAAGATCTGAAGTGCGATGCGTGAAGCCCCATCCTTTCCCACTACACCAGGCGGACCCTCTACATCTGTGTAACAACCCCACCCACGGTGAGGCCACATAATCCACTCATGCCACGTTTCTCTTCCTCCTCATAGCTAGTATCCAAGTTCTGACACACACCTCTGTTCCTCAAAGTATGATTCAGTTTTACAGTGTTCCTTTCTGCCAGGAAGCTCAAAGTTCCTTTCTTCCTCAGCCACACCAATCAGCACATATTTCTAACAACACACTCTGAGTTTTCACACTTGCCTGCCCATGCTTGTGCTGTTCCCTGATCTTGGAATTCCTTGCACATAACTCTCTGCCTGTACAAATCTTAAAAGAAAAGAAAAGAAAAGAAAAATCACACCAAGGTTTTTACTGCAAACATCAGAAACCATGCTACTTTACTTTAGCAGATAAGTACTTTACAAAGAATATTGGGTATTCTTTCACAGAAACTGTGAGCAGTTGAACCTTCATTGTCCAAACTCATTATGAGAAGACTTACAGGATGCAACAAATGGTAGCAGGCTCTGTTTTCCCATAATTGGTGAGACCTTAGGTAGAGCTTGGGTAATATTTCACAGAACCTTTGGAAGGACCAGCACGCAGACTTGAAGGCTACTCTGCGGGATGGGTCCAGGGTAGGCAGCAAAGCTGCCAAGGACACAGGTAACAGAGTTTCCATCTTCTCTGACATTAGGGAGTGCTAGACCCTTTCTTGCTGCTGTTTCATAAGCTGGGTGTCCCTCATAGGGACTAGTCATGTTGGTGTCTTATTTACATCCTGAGCCTCCAATTACGTGACTGAATTTTCTAACCTTTGTCTATGTATTATTACTTTCTAAAATATTAGCCATTCAGGAGGTTGTGGCTCATTGTGGGCACACACTGAAGAATGATTCGATTACTTGGGGCCCTTCAGTGTTGAATGACCTGCTAAAGGCCTTGTGCAAAAACACTTCATGAGAAATGCTGGGAACAGACAAAGGGATCTGCTGGACCCTACTGTGGTCTCCTTCACCTTGTACCCCCAGCTTGAATTCATGCCTGAGTGGAGTAATCCTTTTCCTGGCTCCCTTCCTTGTCCCATAAGATGGGCTCCCCACACTCAGAAACAGCTTTAAGATGAGTGGTCTTTTGCTTGTTTTATCCTTGTGATTTTGGTTTTGAAAATAGGCCCAGTGTCTTTGGCCAGGGGGTATAATTTCAATGGATTTGATGGATACGACAAATAAAAGGAATGATGAGTATTATGTAACAGCTGGCAGACTCTGAATGGTTTTGGCTGTGATTCTGGAAAAGAATGAGGGAGGGATATGGTTACACAAAAAGGTGACGTTTGAATGGATCCATCCTAACTTTCTTTGGGATATCAATATTTCAGCAGGAGGCTAAAGCAGGATGGCACAGAGTCCCTCTCCCCGGGCTCCCTGCCTCTCTCACAGAAGTGAAGATGTTCCCAGACTTCAGACACTCTTGCGTGCTTCTGGCAAGGCATTCCCTCTTCTCTACGCACCAACACCCATCTCAGTGGCATTATCTTCCTCTGTATAACTCAGTTACCACGAGACTCCCAAGACTGCTTTCTCATTTCCCATCTCCCAGATTCTCATTTCTGAAAGATCTGAATAGCTCCTTAACTGGCTCCATCTCTCATCCTTTTCCAGAACTCAAAATTCTTTCTCTGTGCCTCTGAAATTCAATGGATAGACAGAAAACTCTTCTTCTGTGCGTTCCTTTTACCTTCTAGTCCTAACTGGCTCTTCCCTAACCACACTGCTCCCACTGTAGCCCCCTGTGAAGGTAGCTGGATTCTCTTCCACATCTCGGGTCGGTGGGCCTACAACCAGACAGGTGTCCTCTTTGCTTCTTATTGGTGCTTTCAAGCCACCCTCTTCCATAAAAACAGACAGCACTGAAATTCTTAATATTGGAATTTGTCATCTGCCACCTTCCTTTTGGCGACCATTTACTGTCTCCAGTGTCACTTCCTCTTCGTTCCTGGCTCGCTGTCACTTTCTCTGACATCATGTCTACTATGTTCTTGGTGAATTCAGTACCCATTTTAGACAAATTTTCCAGTTCACAGGCCTTTCGACTCCTTCATCTCCTCTCTTCCAAACATCTCCTACTCCATCCTACCTCAGCCATTCACTTGCATGGACATACCCCATGACCCTGTTCTTACCAAGAATCGTATCCCCTCCACTATCTTAATTTCAAGCATCCCATTATCTGGGCACCACTTCTTATTCTATTTTATTTGCTTCTACCCTATGTCTTCCTTCTCTGTTCCATTTCCTTGCCTCGTCTTCATGAGTAAACACTATCCCTAATTTTGCACTTTTAATTCCCCTGATACTTAAAATGGCTTTATCACATATGCATGTATTCCTAAACAGTATATTGTTTAGCTGGGTTTTTTTTTTTTTTTTGGAACTTTATAGAAATGATGTTATACTGCAAATAGTGATTTGGAGTTTGCACTTTTTATATGCTGTTTATACACAAAATGCCTCCAAGTTGTGTGCAATGGCTGTGGTTTGGTTTTATTGTATATATATATATATATATATATATATATATATTTATATATTTATATTCTGTGGTGTGAATACAATAAAATTTATTCATTCATTCCTCCCAAGGCTATTTCCAGCTTTCATACATATACATACATATATATTTATTTATATTTATATATATTTATTTATATTTTTATATTTATATATTTATTTATTTATATTCTGTGGTGTGAATACAATAAAATTTATTCATTCATTCCTCCCAAGGCTATTTCCAGCTTCTTGATATTATTGGTTCTGCGGCTATAAGTAGTTTGTGCGTATCTTCTGTTGCGTATTTGCTAAAGTTTTTCTAGGAGCAGAATCAATGGGTTCAACTTTAACATGATGCTATTTTTTTTTCTTCCAAAAGTAATTGTTCATCACTCCCTATTATTCCACTAAATCCTGATTTTAAAAATTTGCCATCCCCAGGACGTCTAACAATTGACCGTACTATCTTCTTGCTTCCTTCAATTTCTATTTACGCAGCGTATATTTAGTCTGTGGTCTGTAGTATTAGTCATTCCTTCATATACACCCTCAGTTCCTTTGGCTCCCCTTTTTTGTCATGCTCATCTAGCAAAACCCTAGCTCTGACCATGGCCATATCTCTGTTCACGCACCCAAGAGAACACGGTTGCAGACAACTTCACAGCCGGGCTGGCTGCTCTCACTTTACATTCATACCGCTCACCTCAGCCTTGCACTCATACTGTACTTCTCTTGTCTATTAATTCTTCCATGCTTCTGTCTTATACCTTCCCCTCTCTCTTCAAGTCTCTAGGACCGCTTGCTGCATCCTTGCTCTCAGCAGATGACCCTGTTTGCTTCTTCACTGAGAGAACAGAAACGATCTGAAAAGGTACACCATTGGCTCTCACTTCGGCCATGTTCATCTTTGCTCATTGTGTTGTCCATTGCTAGGTAACAAATCACACTGAAACTTAGTGTCTTAGATAACGTCATTTATGATCTCACAGTTTCTATGGGTCAGGAACCCAGGCATGGCTTAGTTGAGTCCTCTGACTGTGGGTCTCCTAGTAGCCTCCTTTGGAGTGGTCACATACTTTGATCAGTAAATAAATAGGCCAGTTGTGCCCCAGACCCTGAGGACAAGTACTTATTATTAATAATGAGCTGGCTGAGAAAGGCCACAGACACTCTCCTCTTCCTATAGAAGACACACTAGGAAAAATAAATTTTGTATTATTAGTAAATTATAAAACTCTCTGACATTAAACTATTTTTTCCTTAAATTACCTCTATGGTGTTAGAATAATTAACAGACATCTGGAGAGAGAAAGTGGAATTCTTGCCTCACCTGAGTCCAAAATAATTTACAGATGGATCAATGATTTAACTGTAAAGAAAAGAAAGTCTAAAGTACAAAGTACCAGGGGGAAAAAAGGAAATATTTTTTCTTATCATCTCACAATAGGAAGAAAGACCTCTTCAAACAGGGTACAAAATCCAAAACTCATTAAAAAGATGGGTAAATTTTATTCTATAATAGTAAAAATGTCTGCAGGGTGAGAAAAATAATGAACAAAATGAAATGACAAATTACAAACTAAGGGGGGCACCTGGGTGGTCAGTGGGTTAAAGCCTCTGCCTTCAGCTCAGGTCATGATCCCCGGTTCCTGGGATCGAGCCCAACATCGGGCTCTCTGCTCAGCAGGGAGCCTGCTTCCTCCTCTCTCTCTGCCTGCCTCTCTGCCTACTTGTAATATCTGTCTGTCAAATAAAATCAATAAAATCTTAAAAAAAATTTAAAACTAGGAAAATATTTTCAACTTATGTCTTAGACAAAGGATATGCAATATATATAATTTATACTTTTAAAACACTTGACAAATCAGGGGCGCCTGGGTGGCTCAGTGGGTTAAAGCCTCTGCCTTCGGCTCAGGTCATGATCTCAGGGTCCTGGGATCAAGTCTGGCATCGGGCTCTGTGCTCGGCCGGGAGCCTGCTTCCCTCTCACTCTCTCTGCCTGCCTCTCTGCCTACTTATGATCTCTCTCTGTCAAATAAATAAATAAAATCTTAAAAAAAACACTTGACCAATCAATAAGTAAAACATCAATAATAACCTAATAACAAAACAGGCAAAGGGTATAAACAGACAATTGGAAAGTTGCTCAAATTCACTCAAAGAAATGGGAATTAGAGCTACAACGAATACACATACTTCGTGCTAGACATCAGACTTTGCATGGATTATATACAAACATGTGTTTATTAATTACAAATATTTAACTCATTTACTCCTCTCAGCAACTTTATGAACTAGGTACTATTATTATTCCCATATTGTATATAAAGAAACTGAGGCGGGGCGCCTGGGTGGTTCTGTGGGTTAATCCTCGGCCTTCGGCTCAGGTCACGATCCCAGGGTCCTGGATGGAGCTCCCCATTGGGCTGTCTGCTCAGCAGGGAGCCTGCTTCCTTCCTTTTTCTCTGCCTGCCTCTCTGCCTACTTGTGATCTCTGTCGTATAAATAAATAAAAATCTTAAAAAAAAAGAAAAGAAACCGAGGTGTGGCAGTTTGCTCAAAGACAGCTAAAAAGCAGCAAAACCGCTGTGCTTCTCACATTTTTGCATGTGCAGAAAGTGATATTGACTGCAGAGCATTGCACAAGGCAAGCACTGGGTAAGCGTTAGCTCGTTACGTAAATAAGTGCTGCTCATAAGAGCAAAGATGGGCAACAATCTACATGCCCCAGGAGGACATGGATTAAATAAATACGGTGCAGTTAAAAGAATGAGCCACTGAGTGCATCCATAGGGAATAATCTCCGAGATTGATTACTGAGGAAAGCAAGATGCAGAAAAGTATGGATAACATGCGTATCAATTACATTAAGATAAGGGACATATTTGTAAAAGTGTGGTCCATCTCTGGAGCTATTCATGAGAAATTCGTAAGGAGGTTTGCCTCCCAAGACAGAAGAACTAGGTGGCTGGCTGAAAAAGGAGACATGAAGAGCACTTCTCATTATATTCCACCCCTCCTATCTTTTCTTTTTGTTTTCATGTGTGCATCTGTTACCTATTTGAATGAATGGAAAAAAATTAAACGTGAAGTAGTGATAATTTTAAAAGAAATAAAATAGTCTATAAGCAACGGTATGGAAAAATAATAGTATTACAGCATGAGCTGTTCCTTACTGACTATATTGAAAAAAATAGGAAGGAGTGGTTTTATGGGCAAAAAACAGATGTGGTCCAGGATGGTAATAGAGCATAGAAGCCAAATATTCTGGATTCACCTTTTGCTTTTGACTTTGACTGCTGGTGCCTGAGGCAAGAGGATTAAGCCAGTCAAATCTGGATAATAGTACTTAATGATCAACCTTACCTCTGCATGGCAAAAACCAATTACTCGATGTTGGTGAAATGCTTTGAAGGTGCAGCATTCCATGGTTCAAGGCAGAGCCTGTTGGGACCTGTGTGCTGTCATGGGAACGGACACTGGAGTCAAGGCTT
This sequence comes from Mustela erminea, assembly GCF_009829155.1. Taxonomy (NCBI): domain Eukaryota; kingdom Metazoa; phylum Chordata; class Mammalia; order Carnivora; family Mustelidae; genus Mustela; species Mustela erminea. The sequence continues at coordinate 135,917,761 of NC_045616.1, forward strand.
TGAGGAGACATCCAATCACCATTTAGTTACACAAATGTTTTTAAAGTGCCGGTGCTTCCAGATATTTCTTAAATGTGTGTGCCCAGAGAATTAGCTTCTTTCAGTTGAGTTTTCTGCAAACACTGCCAATGGTCCAGTGAGTACATTTTGAATATTATGATTTCAGGAAAATGAGTTCTTTTCGGAGAAGGGAAGTGAGGCTTAAGACATCACAGTGTATAATTCAATAAGGAAATTGTAAGCCCTTTAGAAAATTACCCTGAGTTAGGGGCTGATGTTGGCTTTTTAACAATATTAAATGAATCTATAAAAATATAACATCCACAAGCAGAAATGTATAGTTTAGGAAAAGAAAACTAATGGAAATGAGAATGATTGTAGATAGTTCTCCCTGGATCTTTCACACTTCTGCTCATCTTGCAAACAATTCTGTCTGGAGTGTCTTTTCACAGATGTTTTTGGAATTAACAGCCTTGGAAGACAGAAATAGTGTTTTCTTCCAGAGCAAAGACAGGTTTGCCGACTGTATTTTATCAAAGATCGAAGTTCTCTAAATTCCACGTTCTTTCCTGTGGGGCAAGGCAGTATATCTAGTTCTTTTCACATCACTCATGGTAACTGGGGTTTGGGTCTCCTAGTATCTTCCTTCCAAGTGCTCACATACCTTGATTAGTAAATAAATAGGCCAGTTTTGCCCTAACCCTCGAGGACCAGTACTTATTACTAATAATGAGTTGGGTGAGAAAGGCTACACTCACACCCTCCTCTTACTATAGAAAACACACTGGGAAAAATAAATTTCCTATTACTAGTAAATTGTAAAAATCTCTCACATTAAACTATTTTTTCCTTAAATTACTTTTATGGTATTAGAATAATTAAAAGACATATGGAAAAAAAGAAAGTGGTAACTAGGGCTTATGTTGGAATGCTGATACTCTGACTACTGCTGTCACTATGATTAATAAACTATCTTTTGTCTTTGACCCGGGAGTTTCTCGTATCCTCTACCAGGGTCCGTGAAACTGGGGCCAAGTGACTTCTTAGGTTGCAAGTGGAGTAATATCTCAAATTCTTCATAGCTCTTGAGAGAAAAGTACTCTCTAGATTGCTGCTATACAATAGAAATGCAGTGTAACTCACTCATGTGAGCCACATACATCATTTTCAATTTTACAGAAGCTACATTAAAAAGATAGAAGTAGGTAAAATGAATTTTAATAATATGTTTTATTTAACTCAATATATCTGAAATATTATCATCTCAGCATGTAATCAATAAAAAATTATTAATAAGCTATTTTCATTCTTTCTTTAATACAAAGACTTTAAAATCTGTTTTTTTTTTAAAGATTTTATTTATTTATTTGACAGGCAGAGATTACAAGTAGGCAGAGAGGCAGGTAGAGAGAGAGAGGAGGAAGCAGGCTCCCCACTGAGCATAGAGCCCGACGTGGGGCTCCATCCCAGGACCCTGGGATCATGACCTGAGCCGAAGGCAGAGGCTTTAACCCACTGAGCCACCCAGGTGCCCCAAAATCTGGGTTGTTTTTAATACTTATAGTACATCTCAATTTGTACTAGCAACATTTCAAATGCTCAGTAGCCACTGAGTGACTTTCATTTTGGACAGAGCAACTCTAGACTGTAAAATATGGCAAAATGAAAATAAAAGTTTTCAAGCCTGAAACAGATTTTTCTTTTTTTAAAAAAATTAAGTCCGGAATGTCAGTCATATCACTCATCAGACCTATCACTCTGGGGTCTCTGAACCATGTTTTGCCTGTTCCAGAATTTAAGGCTGACAACCCTGTCAGGAAATCCTTGACGCATTATTTAACCCTCCTGTGCCCTCTAAGGTACAATCACGATGGCTGGTTCTTCTGCAGCTGCATGTAATAAGATAGGAATGTAGGGTAAGAGTCATTAAAGACAAATATGCTACCAATCCATCAAGCCATGCTTTGTCCTCTTCTTTCCAGAAACTGAAATTTCAATGTACGTTCACTTTTTATTTAATTTTCTCTTTTGAGAAGTTTATCTGCCTAACTAGAGGAGGGGGCTATTCCTAACCTCAGCCCATATCATATTGCTGTTTGAATCAGAGATCAGAGGTGAGTACTTACACAATTTTGATGGAGGAAAAATGATTGACTTTCACCAGACTCACTTTGCCTCACATTTGCTCATCTGCCCTGCCTAGTCCACAGGGTTGCCACGTGATCACAAGGAATAATGGCAGCAGTGAGGTGTTGGCAAAGGACAGGGAGAGCCTGAGATGTAAGCTGTACTGATAATGAATATAATCTGTACTTACTATGAAGTTTTTGCTGAATAGCATTCTTCAGACTTCAAAATCTTGCATGAGTTTGATTATGGGAAAATAAGATAGATAACCGCAAAATTTTAATCTTTGGGACTGAAGGAGATATAATCCAGATAATATTGAGGTTTCAAAGCAAGAAATATGCATTTATAAGAATCATGCACACTGCTCCTCATATATCCTCAAAATTCTCCATAGATGAAAAAATGTAGAAGTTAAAGAAATTTATTTATGTTCTAACCTCATGAAATCCAATGTTCAAGAAAATGACTCAAATAAAAATATAAGTTTTCATCTAAAATATTATAAGATTTCATCTAAAATTCCAGAATCCTTTTTGGTATAATATTGGCACTGGGAAAAGATGCTTAATCAATCAAAGTCTTTTTTTTTTTTTAAGAGTTTATTTACTTATTTGACAGATAGAGATCACAAGTAGGCAGAGAGGCAGGCAGAGAGAGAGGAAGAAGCAGGCTCCCTGGGGCTCAATCCCAGGACCCTGAGATCATGACCCGAGCCAGTGGCAGAAGCTTTAACCCACTGAGCCACCCAGGCACCCTTCAATCAAACTCTTTGTAAGGGTCCTGTAACTTTGGCAGTGGATGAATTTAAAAATGACCTAAAGTGTGGTCAAGCAACCTACTGAATGGTATCTCAGATATCTTAGATCTCAGATGCTAGACACCTCAGGACCTCCCCATGGGTCTGTGGAGGAGATAATCTGAATCCCAATAAGAACAAAGGGAAAAATTCACCTTCACATAGATTTTCCACCAACTGATGACCTATTGTTATTCATATCATTCTATTCCTTACACGAAGCTGGCAATTGGTCCAAGACTCTCACAGAGGTTCTGCCTTTCCTTCAGAGTTCTATTCAAGAACTACTACCAAGGTGTGTCTGTCACATTGTGTCCCTTTTTGTGGGTACCTTTCTTTTCCATCCAGTACCTTGACTTCCCAATCCTCTCCTCAAGAGTCTTTTCATTTCTTCTATTGCCATTGTCCCAGTAGCACCACCCTTTGGGTTTCATACCTAGGCTTTGGCCAGATCCTTCCTGGTTTGGGACCTCACCCGTGTCGACACTGGCACCTTCCAGACTCACCTTACCATTTGGCTTCAGTTGCTACATCTTTGAGTAACAGAAATGTCACCCTGCATCACTGCCCAGTTGGGTGCTCTTTTTGGCATCCATTAACTTTACTGGCAATTGCTCGTTCCTTGTATTAGATGGTCTTTCACCCTCATTTTTCCTCTGCTGTTCTCCCTTCTCTCTCTCCAATGAATGATGGTGAGCTGTAGTAAAAAGCCTATGGAATTTGCAGTTAACAAAGACTCCAGATTGGATGCTGAATGCTGGACTCCATGGTGCCACCTTGCTGTGCAACCTTGGCGATACTTATATCTAAGCTTCGTTCTTCATCTATAAATTTGGGATGATAACAACCAGGGCATGAGTTTCTTATGATGATAAAAAGATGTGTGAGGGCTAGTGTGCAAGAGTCAGACATAAACTGACACATGAGCATGGCATGTTTGAAGGACAATGAGTTGAGAGTTCTAAAATCAATTGACTTTTTGTTGGTCTGACTCTTTCTGCCTGAATTGGATTTTTTTTTTTAACACAGATATATGTCTTCTAACACCTGCTATATTACATTACTATGTCTTTGACATGGTTTTTTTATCTTTCGTATTCCTTTCAGTAGTGCCTTGACCATCACAATCAGGAATTTCTTGGCTTGGGTGGAACAGAGTTCCTACTGGGGTCACGGCACATAAACTTCCCAAAAGAGGACTGCAGATGCTGGGAACATTGGTAGGTTTTTGACCAGGAAGTCCATAGCATAAAAGGAACTTGTAGGAAAGCTTGATACCCAGTGTAACAGAACTGCTTGGAAGCAGGGAGGCTAGTGGTCAGAACGCTTGACAGATCTGAGGCTTTACATCCTGTCATCCCTGAGGTTTTGTACAATTTTTTTAGCTCTTCTGCTTTTTTTTCCTTGTTGATATACTGGGGATCTTAATTATATCTTCCCCACAGCACTGAAAGGAGGATGTATGAGAGAATCCATGATATTGGATTATCGTGGAATCTGGCATGTAAGGCCTGCTCAACACACACTAACTGTGAGGGTTTCTTTTAAACATCTTCTGAAGCTGTTCTCAATCCAGAGTGATCATATTAAAATGCCAATCAGATCACATCACTCTGCTCAGTCCTCTCCAATAACCCTTTCCATTCACTGGGAAAGTCATGATCCTTGCAGACACCAATCAAAATGTATTATTGTTTCCTTTCTCAACTCTATTTCCTTTTTCCCCAAACATGCAAAGCCTCTTTACAAAACATTTAATTTTCTTATTTATTATGCTTACTGTCTATTATCTGTCTCTCCCTACTAGACTGTAAGCTCCGTGAGGGAGGTCTATTCTGTTCACTGTTAGGTCAGTGTTCTAGAATAGTGCCTGGCCAATGTAGGTGCCATATGTTGAATGAATGAATGAATGAATGAATTTCCCACAGCCAGAAGTAGATGGTCTATACCTCTTCTAAGTTCCTACATCACTTTGATGGCTATTCTTTTATGCTACTTAGTACAGTCTAAATTACTCTGTGGTATTTTGAGATTTGCCTCAGTTCCTTAACCAGAGTGTAAGCTCCATGATTGGGAATGGTGTCCTATATCAGTTTGCATTACCCCCAAGGCCTAGCACACAGACATTCATGCTCTTATTTGGGAAAAATACCTCTGGAGTTCTGGACAATGTTCTCTGTCTTCGCCTCACTACTCTCTCCACCATTTCTTTACTAAGATTAAACTTTATTATCAAAAATTAATTGGTTAAAGATCTGGCCTTTCATTTTTAAAGAGCAAATGAATTTAATAAATACCACTTAATAAAATCTGTTAGTAAGTGGTCAAATTTAATTCCTGAACATAATATTACATTTTCTTCTTAGGAGAAATTAAAACTCGTGCAATGGCCACCTTCTTTAATGGGGTGGTAAGTATCAGAGTGATATGGACTTGGCAGAAACAGCTCGGCAGTGGGCTCCCTCTCCACCTGTTTCCCCTTGCCTCCATGTGGCTGCCTTGCACAGGGATGGAAAGTGGCTACTTCACCCTCTTCTTCCCCTGGGCCTCCTTGGTGCCATCGCCTGTCATAAAACAGGGTGGCTTAAGGGCAAAATCAAAAGAAGTGGAAAAGAGCCATTTAAGAAAAGAAGCAAACAAAAAATACAATTCTCTCTCTCTTTTATTACATAGGGAATTACAAAAATGTGCTTAAATGGACATTTCTTTTATTTGGATACTAAACTTCATCAGCTTTTTGCCCAACTCGTGATCCCAGTAACTGATGTCTATTAAAATTTGGGCTTATGTAAATCTAAAGAAGAAATTCCCGAACTTGAGCTTCCCACACAAATAGCATGCTTAAGCCCTCAGTCAGCATCTATGATGCTGAAGAAGGAAAAAGAAGGGCCCTCTTGCACCTCTGACAGAGGCACACTGAGAGTCCCTGAGACCCAGGGTCATCACTGCAGCCCCCGGGGGACCTCCTGGAAGGCAGATGTGCTGATGGCAACGTTTAGCTGCCGCAATCCTCATTTCTTGACACCAAAGCCGTGTCACTTTTATTTGATGTTTCTATTTGAAACTCTTGCGTTCTCCTTGGGACCCCAAACGGCACAGGGAGGTCTGCATGCTTCTCTTGGTCCCTCGGGGGTCCACTGCCCTCTGTGACACGCTCAGGGACTCATCCTTGGAGCAACACGCATTTCCCAGGCTGCTGGGCAGACGTAATGGCCCGAGGGCTGCGGGCTTCAAAGGCCCGGATGAGCCCCGGGGGCAGGTCAGCCCCCGGAAGTGCCTCTGCGGGGAACAGACACCTGCACAAACACAAAGGATGCAGGATGGCTCTTTATTCCTGCCGCACATCTCCCTGAGCGAAATGTGTCAGAACTACCTTCTCAGGGCTCACAACATAAAGAGGCTTTTGTGTGGTGCGGGCTGGGGAAGACGGCGCGTGTTGGATGAGAAGCTTCTGGGAGCTGGGCCTTTCATCTTTAGACACTGAGCCAGCCCGTGCATCTGGACCTTACCGTGTCCAGCAGGGGTTGGCACCTCAGTGGTCCCTTGCCCTGTACAGCTAACTCTGCCAGTCGTGGGAGATTCTCAGCCAAGCAGCCATTGGTCTTCCTCAGAGTGAGTCCGTATCGCTTTTCAGCCCTGGGCTCAGCGCCTGATCCCTTCGGAACACAACAAATATTTGTTGAACGAACAAATGAGACACTGAGAAAAACCCTAGAACAATTCTAGAACAAAGCTATCTTTTGAGGAGTTGAGCCATTTGTCTTTGTTTGGATTCTTACCCTTCACCCCCTGACCTCCCAAGAAGCAGACTCTGAAACAGAGACGTGAGTGAAAATAGTTCATTTGGGAAGTGACCCCGGACACACCGATGGGGGAATAAGGAAGTGGGACAGGCAAGGGAAAGCTGCCAACAGAGGTTGCCTCATTTAGCAAATTGCCTCTGTGGGCAACTGGAACGTAACCCTGCTGGGGAGGTCAGGGAGGCAGGGAGGGACACCCGCCTCAGAGGAACCTTCCCCAGAGGCTGAAGGGGCCGAGATAGGTAGGTATTATCCTTCGGCTCCTGTCAGTCATTGACTAAGGGCAGCTCTCAGGGGCATCATCGATCCCAGCCTGCTTTGTGCCCAGCAGAGTGGGCTCTGGGGCCACAGAAAATCTCCCAGCAGTGTGCAGTCAGGCTGGTGGACGTGTAGATCATAGAGGGCATTGGCGGTATCTGCAACAATCATCCCACTACTTCAGTTTCCTCTCCCTCCATCTCCTCTGTGCGATTAGCTCTCAGGGGACACCGAAGGCCACTGGCTCCTTCAGCCCTAAACACAATAGTAAGTTCCAGAAACTACAGCCTAGTCAGATGAGTAATCTCCATTGTCCTATTATATTAGTGGTGTGGCTAATACATTTTGCATTTCTGCAGACCACAGGCTAACTTTCTTGCAGTGCCTTTTGGTTGCCCAAAGTGCATTCTCTACCTTTGTTTCCAGATCTCGATATCTGTGTTTTAGCACAGGATTGAAGAAACAGTGTTTGTGTTTAAAACTGAAGGGGCTGGAAAGTTTAAAAATCAGTAGTGTTACCATTCAGAGGATGTGAATATATTTAATGGAACTATCATGTCATTTCTCCCAAAATCTGAAATACTAGACCCTTGACAAATCTTAGACATTGTTGAAATGAGCTCATCTTATTGACAATGAGACCAACTAGCAGAAAGATGAAATGATTTGTCTAAGGCCACACAGCTGGTTAGAGGCAGGACAGGATGAAGGCCTCCTCCCCTGTCCCTGTCCCTTTGCTCTGTTGCTGATCACACTAACCATCTCCAAGGTTTTACTCTTCACAAAATCTCTGGTAGGTAGGTGTCTGGGGTGGTCAAAAACTACACACTATAAACTTTACCCCCCCCTCAAAAGTAATTTCTTTGATTTTTTTTTTTTTAAAAATAACTGATCTCATCTTGGTTCTAGAACTTCATTCTCTCCCTCTCTCTGTCATACACACACATACACACACACACACACACCCTAAAGTTTCAGTGTAAAAAATAGTGGAGTTGCCTAGGGACTGACTCACAAAGCTAATGGTTTTACTTTGTCAACAGCCCAAAACGAGTTACTTACATTTCTCGTGTTCATGAAGAAACTCCTCTGCTGGCCCGTAGTGCACCAAGGCAATCCTGGCCATCTGAATATTGGTGACCTTTATTCTGAGTGTCCTCTAGCTCCATGGAAATTCCAGGTCTCTCTTCTGGTTATGAGATTGGAGATCTCTTTAAGAGACAAATATATTTATAGTGTCATGTTAAAGGATTACCATCCTGTGACACATCTAAAAGAATACATTCATCCGTCTGGTCCGAGCAGAGATCTGGCTGTGCAAGAAATAGGAGGCAGGGGGACAGCCAAGGTGTTGGGCAGGTGGGGTGAGAGGGAGGAAAAGGCGGTGTGGGAAGTATGCTTAAAGCATGAGGGACTTCCAAGAGGGTGGGCATGGCCAGGGCTGAGCAGCAGCCCAGTGTGAGGGCCCAGGGAGCTTGGAAAAGGGAGCTCTAAGTAGGATGGCATCCAAAGGCACGTAGCAGAGCCACTTCCCATGCAGTGACCACTTGGGGCGGGGTTGGGGGGGGGGAATGACGCTTGGACAGGCAGAAGGAATGTTGAGGCTGGTGCTCACCATCTTCAGAGCCAAGAGGTGGCCTTCTAATCCTGTCTGCACTCGCATGGGAGCCAGAACCCCCTCTCCTGACGCCCATCCAAATCTCATCACGCCAGGCACAGATGGCATTACCCATCAGTGCCCAAGGGCCAAGGGGTAAGTTTCAAGGCCCGTGCAGTCCTCTCTGAGCTGTGATTTCCTTTGATTCTGTTGTTCTTGTTCTATCCGAGTGGGACTTCTGTTCCCATTCTGAAGGCCACTGTTAAGTCCTATTCACTCTCAATGGCTCATTTAGTTCAGTGGGGGTTTGGGTTTTTAGAAGGTTTCCTCTTTTAAACTCTTTTTTTCTACCACCCCCTTTTTTAAAAGGGGTCATAAAGAGCTTTAAGATGCCATGCATGAAAAGCTCTGGATAAATGCAGCTTGTACTGGATTGTAAAATACTGTATTGTTCCAAGCTTAATTCCTTGTGTGCGACTGGAATCGGTAATTTGCCCATCCTGAGGCAGAGGCCTAGCAGCAGCGGGCTGCAGACTGCGCCCAGGGATGGGCGCCCCTGGGGGCCGCGAGGGAAACTGGAGGTCTCCAAGAGAAATTCTCCTTTTGGTCCAGACTTGGTTTCCCTGGCTTTATGCATGAAGGTAAAAGAACATTTTTATGAAAAAACATAGCTCTGCTCTCTAAAGTGGCACTTTGGGGGCTGGACCAGCTGCCATCTATGGTCACACAGAATTCTAAATCAGAGAAAAGACCTCCTCCCAAACTTCCTGCTCTGAAATCGCTCCCTGGCTAGTCTGTGGCCATGTTTGTATGCGGGGGAAGTCCCCCATGTCTGAGGAATGGAGACAGTTGGCCCCGAAGATCCTTTTCCCTCCCATGGTATCCAGGATAGGCTGCCCGGTCTCAGGCCAACAGGATGACTGAGTTTCCCTCCCAACTGCCACACTTATCCCTGACTCCTTGTCATGGCCTCCCTTGGTCCTTGCTTGGGGTGCTCCTCTCCCCCTCTTCCTGTCTGGCTAGATCGTGCTTCCCTGCTTTCAAGCTACCCTTCTTCATAACACTCCTTTCCAACTTTACTGGGCTCCCTCTGTGATCTCTGGGGTAGCCATAGTCATGATTGCACATTTTAACCCCTCTGGGCTTGAGTTTGGTGCCCAGGTTAGACTGTAAGTGGCCTCAAGGGCATGCCTTTCCACGATTTGTATCTGTCATATATACTATCCTACATGGCCAGTACGAAGCAAGCACTTAATGAATTCCCACCATTTGGGCTTTTTTTTTTAAATTGCTTGATTGGCTGGTTGATCAATCAATTGACTGATGGTGGCCCAGGCACCTCCTGCTCAGCTGACCCCTGATGTTGGCAGGGGTGTCCCTCGGGCTTTCCTATCCGCACATGCTGACTCCCGCATCTCCACATCATCTCAGGAGCGAGATTCAGTCTCTGCTCCAGTTTCTGGGAAAAATATCCACTCATGCCAAATGTCCTGTGACTCTTGGTAGACTTTGGCTGAACATGTGGGGATGGTTGGAGGGCTGTATTGGCAGTGTTGGATCTCACCATCTCCTTGTGTCCATTATACAGAATGACCACAGCGTCCTTGGGCGTGAGTCTGTGCGCCAACAGCTGCTGTCAACCTAAAAGGTCCATTGGGGACTCCACTCTGGAAGATGTCTAGAAGGACAAGAAAAAACGAAAATTTACTGGGAAGATGAAAAGAGACATCATGGATAATTTGTAATCAGCATGCAAGGGATTTTAGCTCTTCCACCTCCCATTAGATGCAACAGGAAATTCTCCTCCAGCCCCTTGCCGAGCAGCTCACAGAGCATCATTTGTGACTTGAGGATGTCTCGCTTTGGCGACACACTTTCTACCTCGAGTACTTTACTGAAGTGTTTCTTCTCAACAAATCTCATGCTTTCTCCAAGAATAATCCCTGGAATTCTCTTTACTCTCCTTATTCTTACAGTATCAGGACTGAGAAGGGCTGAGTTTGCCACCTCTGGATCCAATTATCAAAAGGATTCATCAGAGGATGCGGCCACTAACTAGGAGTCAAAGAGGTTCCAGAGATCTCCTGCCTCCATCCCCTTAGCCCTGTGGGATACCAAGAGTGAGGTCTGGGCCGCCTGGGCGTCTGGGCATGAAAAAGTAAACAGATCTCCCAGACATGGAGCTCTGGGCTCCCCCACCCCCCCATCGGGAGCTGTTCACGTGTGCGATGCCGGCCAGGGGCTGCCCCTCTATCCCACGCTTCCAGGCTTCTAGCCGCTTAATTCAATTCCCTTCCATGCCTTCTTCCTGCCTCACGGAAATAGCAGTTTCATTGTCATGTAATTTTGGCACAGCAGAGATTTCATGTTAAGAAAAATAGAATTGGTGCTGGGTCATTGCCATTGAAACTATCACACCATTTTACACTTGCTCTGAAAGAGCCCTCCTCTCGACTCCCGCTCCCAGGCTCCCCTCTCTTGTGTAGCCTTTTGTGCGGCTCCTTTGGTTTTTCTGCTCTTCAGATGTGCACACAGTTTAAATAACATTCCTTCCTGAATTTGTCCCTTCATTTCCCCAGCTTCTGTGCTTGGGGGCTCTCCAGCTCTCATCCTTTTTCTTTCTTGCTAATGTTCTCTTCTCCGTCCTTTGTTTACAGGCCAATTTATTCTGCACTGGCCTCCCCTTCCTCTCCTCCCTGTTTTCCATTCCTCACACTCCCTCTGACAAACACTCCCCAAACAGTTCGTGTGTGTGTGTGTGTGTGTGTGTGTGTGTGTGTGTTTGGGATCTAGGAGAGTAAAATCTATTTTTGTCCCGATAGCCCTGAAAAGGTGGGAAGAAATATCTCTTCCTCCCCTGCAAATTCTCCTAAATGTCCAGTGCGACCAGTTAAGGGCTGTGTGGTTTGCAGGATGCTGGGAAGGCCACTGCAGCAGTCACTCTTGGTTGCCTGCCCATCAGCCATTTCTCATTTCCTCCTTCCTAACTGAGGCTGGACTTTGGCAGGTGCCTCCTGCTCAGCCCGCCCCCACCCTGCCTCGGCTCCAGCCTAGGTTGACTTGAGCCCCATTTCCTGCTCTGAATCATGATTGGTCTACCAATCTTGAGTTCCATTCCCCCTTGTCCCTGATTGGTGTAGGCATGGGCGTGCGAAACAAATCTATCCAATGAGTTTGAAGAAGAAGAAGGGCGTGGGGGGGCATCTGGGAAAGATTTCCCTCTATCTTTAAAAGATAACATGCAGGAATAAAAGTTCTTCTTAATGCCTTGGTATGTTGTCTGTAAGCTGTGATGTTGAGAGCTGCTGAAGTTATCTTGGAAACATGAGAGGACAAGCCCCAGGGAAAAGCTACTCTGCTGAGAACAGCAGAAAAGAAATATGAAAAGGAGTTGAGTCCTTGACGTCCATGTACTACTGAAGCTGCCTTAGTCTGGATTTCTTGTTTTTGAGATAATAAGCCCCCTCCCTTTTAAGTCATTTGTCTTTAGTATGTTCTGTCCCTTGCAACTTAAAGATCTTTAAAACATAGCTTTTCTGACCCAAAGTATTTCCCGTCCATATATACCATCTCTCCCCTGCTTAGCTGAACAATAGGAAGATTGAGAAAATTGCCAATGATCCCAGCTAGGAAGGGGCAGTGGAGGGGTTTGATTGTGGACATTATAGCACCAGAGTCTGTCCTCTTCACTATGACTCCATCAGCTTCCAGGAGTTGAAAGGGCTAGGAACTCTGGACTCTGGTTCTCCTCGGAGGGGCACATGTCCCCATCTAGGGTCAAGTTAGCTGCCTCGCCCTCCCTTGAATGAAGAGCTCTCTTTGCACCTCCGCATGCATTTCTTTTCTGAGGTGAGGAGTCAAGTGTCAAGTTTGTGAAAGCCAAGACTGGTGGTTGCTTCTCTTCTCTGCAGCTGAAGGTGTTGGGGCCAGTGCCCATCAGGTGCCTGGAAAAATGAGATCCCCCATTCTTTTTTTTTTTTTTTAAGGTTATTTATTTATTTATTTGACAGAGAGAGATATCACAAGTAGGCAGAGAGGCAGGCAGAGAGAGATGAGGAAGCAGTCTCCCTGCTGAGCAGAGAGCCCGATGCGGGGCTCAATCCCAGAACCCTGGGATCATGACCTGAGCTGAAGGCAGAGGCTTAACCCACTGAGCTACCCAGGCACCCCGAGATCCCTCATTCTTATGCATTCTTTATTGCTATCACCAGGATGAGCTGAACTGGACATTGGACAGCCTAAAGGCTAGCCCAGAGCCAGAGCTGGGGAACTTTCTCACTTCCCCTGGGCCTTAAGCTCAGATTCTTTTAAGATCCTCTATTACTTAGGGACGCCTGGCTCTTGACGTTGCTCAGTGGACCCAGTCTAGGGGACATGGGGATTTGTTGTTGAACGGTCTTTAAAGCCCTCCTGGTCCCTTCTCCTCCTACTTCCTCTGCATCACTCAGGATCCAGTCAGGAGACAGAAGTCATACCAACTATTTTCAAAGAGAAAATTTATACCTGTAATTGTTACTAGGCTTGAAGAATTGAAAAGGCAAAAAGAGAACACAAAGGTCTCAAAGAGCAGCAACTGCGGGAAACAAACAGCTCCCCTCGTTCTGGCTGTGCATCAAAGGGAGAATTACTAAAACTTAGAAACTTTGAGGAGGAGGAATTCTGAGGAGGGAGCTGTGCTCGGCCTGTGCTGATGGAACAAGGAGGTGTCACTAGGGTGCTGCTGACGGGACCTTGAGGCCCCTAGAAACCAACCAACAGATAGGAATGAGCAAGTCATTCTGCGTCCTCCAACACTGCAGTGGGCTCCGTGTTCTCAGTGGTGGAATCCAGCACTGAGCCAGATGACAAAGCAGCCCACAGAGTGCAGAAGGGAGGGTTTGAATGTGAAAGACAATAGCTAATTCTCCCTCTCTCTCTCCTGAAGTATGGTGACCAGCTCAAGGGACTGCAAGGCAGACATTTATCAGTGGGTATTCAAGACAGTAAGAAAGCTTTAATTTTGTCTCCATCCCATTTGCACTGGAGGTATAGACACATGTGAGGGGGCAGCCCCATGGAAGAGAGAACACTCTAGAAAGGCCGGTGCGGGAGGCTTAAAAGGGGTATATATAGTAGAAGCTGGCGGATGGTTTGGTGTAGGAAAGTTTACTATGTAAAGGAGGAGAGCTTTTCTAAATCTTAGGTAGAACAAAGGAAGGAATTAGATAAGTAAGAGTTTGGTACCTGTTATTGTCACAGTACTAATACTGTCCTTCCAGGGACGCCTGGGTGGCTCACTCAGTTAAGCATCTGCCTTCAGCTCAGGTCATGGTTCCAGGGCCCTGGCATTGAGTCCCACTCCTTGCTCAGCGGGGGGCCTGCTTCTCCCTCTGCCCACTGCTCCCCCTGCTTGTGTTTTCTCTCTCTCTCTCTCCCTCTCCCTTTACTCTGACAAACAAAACAAAACAGAAGAAGAAAAAAAAAACTGTCCTTCCAAAGATGTTTCTGAAAAAAAAGTTGTCCTCACCTCTTGAATCTCTGGGAGACACCATTTCTGCTTATGGGGGTAGGAGTGACGTGTTCCTGGAGGAATGGACATTTATTAACGACTTCCTCTGTGCCAGACTCTTTTCAGTTCTTTTACCACTTACCATCCATGTAACCCTGGTCCAACCATGTTTCTTCTACAAGACCGAGGACCCACGTCTTTAAGATGAAAATAGTGCTATTTCTTAGAGCTAGGAGGATTAGGGAAATACTGGAAAGCTCTTAGCCCAGTGTTCTGCATACATTGGCTCTCATGGTTTGTTTAGGTACTTTGTCCTTATATATAAATTTTAGAATCAGCTTCTCCATATTTACAAAATATTCGGCTGGTTTAATCTGCAAAAATTGATTAATGTGCCAACATCCTTTCATGAGTAAAAACTAGCAAACAAGCCTCAGCAAAAAAGGAACAGAATGCAACTTCTGCAACCTGATAAAAACTCTCAGTTACTATCACACGTACTGGTGAAAGACTGAGTGCTTTTTCCCCGAAGGTCAGTAGCGAGATCAGGATATCTGCTCTTGCTACTTCTGTGCAACGTTGTACTGGACAATTAGGCAAGAAAACAAAATAAAGGCCATTCATATAGGGAAAAAAAGTAAAACAACCTTTATTCCCAGATGATGTGATCTTGTATATAGAAAATCCTAAGAATTTATTTAAAAATTTATTAGAACTAATAATTTCAGCAAGATAGCAGAATATACGATCAATAAGCAAAATCAATTGTATTTGTATATACTTTCTGATACAATAGTACCAAAAAAAATAATATATTTAGAAGTAAATTTAACAGTTAAATGCAAAATTTGTACACTAAAAATTATAAAATATTTTGGAAAGAAATTTTTAAAAATCTAAATAAATGAAAGTCTCAGGTTCATGGCTTGAAAGACTTAATGTTGTTAAAAATGACAGCACTCCCTGAACTTATCTGTAGATTTAACACAATATCTATCAAACACCTAGCTGACTTCTTTATAGGAATTGACAAGCAGATCCTCAAACTCATATGGAAATGCAAGAAACCCAGAACAGCCAAAACAACCTTGAGAAAGAATAAATGCAGAGAACTATCACTCCAGGTATCAAGACTTACTATAAAGTTACAGTTATCAAGACAATGTAATATGTGATAAAAATAGGCATGTAGTTTAATGGAATAAACTAGAGAAATATATATAAAAAATATATATATAATTTATATATATATATATATATAAAAATAGAGAAATATATTTCAGTTCCATTCTGTTCCTTTTTGCTGAGGCTTGTTTATCTGTTAGTTTTTTTAAACAAAGATAAGCATGTAGTTTAATGAAATAAACTAGAGAAAAAATATATACACATTTATTTATATATAAAGAAAGAAGATTATATGTATCTGATTTTTAACAGAATTGCAAAGTCAATCTGGGAGCAAAAGGAAAGTCTTGTCAACAAATGTTGCTGAATCATGTAGATATACTGAGAAACAAAAACAAAAACAAAACACAAAACAAAATAAAAACTTAGATATATAATTCACCAGAATTAACTCAACATGGATCATGTACCTACATGTAGAATGAAAACTAGAACATGTCTAGAAGAAAGCATAGGAGAAGAATCTTTGTGACTTTGGGTTAGATAGATTTCATAGATATGATAGCATGAATCATATTAATCAATGAAACTTCATCAAAGTAAGAATTTTTGCTCTTTGACGTAATAGAATGAAAAGCCACTTTGTTGTGAGAAAATATTTATAATTCACATATCTGATATTGTATGTGCATCCAGATTATATTTAAAAATACTCAAAACTCATCATGAAACAACCCAATATCTGGGCAAAAGGTTTTAACAGACATTTCACCAAAGAAGATACACAAATAACAAAAAAGCATAGGATAGATGCCCTTTATCACTAATCATTAGAGAAATGCACATTAAAACCACATTGAGATAGCACTACAAATGTACTAGAACATCTAAATTTAAAACACTGACCATAGCAAGATTTGGTGATGATTTAGAGCAACTGGAACCTCATACACGTCTAGTGGGAATATAAATCACCCAACCCCTCTGAAAAGCAAATCTGGCAATTTCTTTAGTTAAACATCTAGTCCATATGATGCAACAGTTTCACTCCTAGGTATTTACCCAAGAGAAATAAAAGAATTTGTTTCTGCAAAAATTTGTAATGAATACTCACAGTTTTATTATATTAAGCCCAAATATAAAACAATCTTGTGGTTTAGTAAAAAATTAAAAAAAAATAAAAAATATATATGTATTTGGCCTTTGTCCTGGTTCCTGGGATAGAGCTCCTAAAACCCTTGGAATTTCCTGAGTGATAGGATAGGAGGCTCTTTTGTTCTTTGTAACAAGTCACTTTAGACCATATCTGAGTTTATGCTGGTGAGGTACATTGCAGTGAAATCCCTAGTTAGCTTCAGGATAAGGATTGGTCACCAGAAAGAGGGCATGTGATTAGAGGATTAGTCCTTTCAGCCCTACTTCCTGACCTCCCTCCTGGGAGGGGGGAAAGGCTGAATATTTATTCACCAATGGTGGGTAATTTAATCAATTGTGCCTCCATCATGAAACCTCCATTAAATCCCTTAAACGATGGGGTTTGGAAAGCTTTCTGGTTGGCAAACACATGACTGTTTCGGGATTGTAGCTCATGGAGAGGGCATGGAAACTCGACACCCTTCTCCCACCATCCCTTGTCCTGTGCATCTCTTCTACCTCATTGTTTCTGAGTATCCTTTATGAGAAACTGGAACCATAAATAAACTGCTTTCTGAATTCTGTGAATCATTCAAATAAATTACAACTGAAGAAGGGTTGTGGGAAGCTTGGAAGTAGTAGTCAGCTGGGCGGAAGTGTGGGTTGTATTGGGACTCCACTTCTGGTCGGTGTCTGTAGTGGGCATAGTCTTGTGGGATTGAGCCCTTACCCTGTGAGGTCCCTGCTAACTCTGGGTAGTTAGTGTCAGAACTGAGTTGCCGGATACCCGAAGGATACCAGAGAATTGGAGAACTGGTTGTTGGTGTTGGAAAAAGGTATCACAAACCCAAATACCATCAATAGACAGGAGAATAAATTGCTATTTAAGCATTTAATAAAATACTACTCAGCAATAAAAAATGAATGAACTATTAATACAGGCTACAATGTGGATGAATCACAAAATAATTACACTGGGAAAAAAAAAACAGAAGTATATGCTACATGAATCTATTTATATAAAATAACAAACATAACCTAATCTCTGGTGGCAGAAAACAGACTGGTGTTGGTCCTGGGGGTGGGAGGAAGAGGAAGGAATTACAAAGGGTCATGGAGTTTTGGGGGAATGGCAGGTAATGTATATACTTATTATATTAATTTTGGTGATGGTTTCACACCCATATATGTGTGTATTCACAGATATATATAGATAGATAGATATCTTCTCAAATTATATATCTTAAATATTAGTTTGTTTATTGTATATCAATCATACCTTAGTACTGTTATAATTTTTTATATTCAAATGGTTATCTCTAGGTGATAGATTTTGGGAGTTTTGTTTTGTTTTCTTTTTCTTTTTTTGGTTAAGATTTTATCTATTTATTTGAGAAAGAAAGAAAGAATGCGTGAGTGGGGGTAGGGGCAGACGGAGAGGGAGAGAGAGAACCTAAAGTAGGCTCCATACTGAGCACAGAACCTGACTTGGGGCTCGATCCCATGACCCTGAGATCCTGACTTGAACTGAAATCAAGTGTCAGACTTTTAACCGACTGAACCACCCAGGCACCCCTCTGTTTTGTTTGGGTTTTTTTTTTTTTTGAGAGTTTTGTTTACTTTCATATTGCATTATTTTTATACTTTTCTCTAGTTTTAAATCTTTCTGTAATGAACTTGTATATGGTGGAAAATGAATGTATACAGGAATAAAAACAAAAAATGATATGAAAACATTGTGCAGGGCTAAGACAACATGATTAATTTTACAGAAAATTTGTGAGTGAAGTAGTCCTTTGTGGGCTCATCTAGGAACCCAGTCACCAGTTATAATGAGGCCACTGTGAAAAAAAAAATGTGCTCTCCATCCGCAAAGCTGATTTGAAGTGGAATTGAATTGGATTTTCAGAACTTTTTTTTTTTTTTTAAGCTCTCTTTCCAGTGAAGTCCTTTGTTTCAGGCTTTGTTCTTGAGAGTTTCTTTTATTTTCTTGAGGATATTTTTTTCACAGTGGAATAAAATGGTTCTTTAAAAATTAAAGCAATAGTTGGTGTGGGAAATGTCAGTGAGGACTAAGGGCAGAGAAGTTTTCTGTTTGCTCCACCAGGAAAAGCTTTCAATGTGGTTTTGGTCAGAAACAAGTCTATAAATATTGCACCTTGTTAAGGCAAAACGCTGACTCCTAGTTTATGAGGCACTGGTGACAGAATTTCTTGGTGAACTGCCTTCTCTCCCCACATATAGCCCCCGGCTTCTCCTAAACCTCCACCAATGACAAACCTTAAGTCAGCTTCCTGTTTCAGGACATCTGTGGCCTCTACTGAGTCTGCCCTACTGTCTCATCAGACATGATCAAACACTTGTTTTCCAGCAAAGTTTTCACTCTGTGATCTTTTTGCAAACAATGAAGCATAAAGAAAAAGCAGGCTGAAAATTTTTGAATTGGTGGGACTCATGTGAGTTCTTAGGGGAACGGGACAAAACTCAAATCCAACTGAACTTAAACTCGCTAGAACGGAACCACAACTCGTTAGTCCCTTCAGAACAGGAAAACTCGGGAAACACAAAGGAAGCTTTGCAGAGAGTTACAGTGGTTTTTCAGACTCACAAGGTACAACTATATTTCCCATTATTTATTGCCTTGGACACTTCACACGGTCTCAAAGACACAATCTGATGTCACACCTTGGTGTATTGGAAAGAGCTCAATCCAGATGTTACAGTTTTCTTTGACCACTCAGAGTAGGCTCGTTATGGTTTCTGCCATAGAGCTCTTGTAGTACTCAATATTATGTTGGAATTTCTTGCTTATCTCAAAGAGAAAACCACTTTCTTTCATCTACAAATCTGTTCCAACATCTAGCAGAGTTCCTGACACATAGTAGGCACTCAAAAAATGTGTGCATGACTTGTGTATCCTGATTCATCAACAAATTCCAAATAACTAATGAAGCTTAAATAAATGCATTGTTTAAAGGTAACTGATGGAACAGTGGAGAAATAACCCAAGAGGTTTCTTGTTATTTAATTTCACTCTCGTTGGTATTATTTTGTAAGTTTCTTGGGGTGCTAAAGAGAAGTACAGTAAGTCAGGGGTGTTAAGTCTTGTGTTTTCATCATTC
The DNA here is from genome assembly GCF_009829155.1 of Mustela erminea. Taxonomy (NCBI): domain Eukaryota; kingdom Metazoa; phylum Chordata; class Mammalia; order Carnivora; family Mustelidae; genus Mustela; species Mustela erminea. Next base: position 135,937,211 of record NC_045616.1, read on the forward strand.
TGTTATCCTCTTCCTCAGCAAAGCTGACTCTCCAAGATGTCTCTTGTTGGAAAATAATTGTCTTTTTTTTTTTTAAGATTTTATTTATTTATTTGAGAGAGAGGGAGAGAGAGAGAACGAGAAGGAGGAGGGTCAGAGGAAGAAGCCAACTCTCCAGTGAGCAGGGAGCCCAAAGCAGGACTCAATCCTGGGATCCAGGATCATGACCTGAGCCGAAAGCAGTCACTTAACCAACTGAGCCACCCAGGCAGAAAACAATTTTTGAAAAATAATTTCTAAGTCATTTCACACATTCAGGATTAAGGTTTGTGTCCCCTAGCATTTTAGTTGCAAGTGATAGAAACCAACTCTAGTTAATTTAAGTAGAAAAGGGACTTATTAAAGGATTTTGGTAGCTCACAGAATCTTGGGTCAGGCCCAGTAATCAGCAAAGCATAATGTCCCAAATGCCATAGGGAACGTATTTCCTAAAGACCCCAGTGTCTCTGGTACTGAGACATCCCCCGCATCGCTAATGTAGACCTGGCTTCTGCCCCTGAACCAGTTGCTACTGTTGGCTCCAGAGATGGAGTGGAGCTGCTCTCACTGTGGCCACCCTTACTGGAATGGGTTGTGAGTTGTCCTGCTCCTTTGTGTCACTGGTCTCCTATTATAAGTCTAGGGCAGAAACAAAATTGAGGTCCAGGGTCTAGCTACGCAGGTGTTGGGACAGTGATTATCTGGCATGTACTCTGGGAATAGAAGGTCTCGCTCTTTCTTAGATGCTGGAGTCATGGATATTCTTTACAAGGCCATCTTATCATTACTTTCTCAAGGATAGGAGGCTGGGAAGTACTGTTAGTATACACCTGCTAAGAACCATCAAATACTATCTTTGTGACAATGACAGAAGAGAAAAATAGTGAGACTGAGAAGTAGTATAAAACATTGGACAATCATATATAGAAGTCAGTAAGGGAAGTCTGTGAATGCTCTGCAGTTTTATGCAAAATTAAGTGTATTTCAAAGGCATGCATTATGCAAAAGCTTAAGAAGCTAGATCTAGATTATCATCTAAACCCATCACTTCGTAGGCTAGACTAATAAACTGAGGCCCAGAAAGTGGCTTATTTAAGGATGTACAGGGTCTCCTAGCAGAGTAAGGACTAGAGCTCATGCCTCAAAAATTTGTCTGAAGAACATCTTCCAAGTGCAAAGTACAATTTAAGGTCATAGATGTGTTTGTCTTAGAATAACCATGTCAATTTGTGCCAATGTTTTCACATGTTTTGTGTAAACACAGGAGCCTGATCCCAGGCTTTGATTTCAGCTTTGCTTTTCATTAGGTTGTCTCGCATCGGTATAAATCTCACTTGCTTTCCTTTCATTCCCTACGAGTGACCTAGACACATCATCTGCAAGAAAGAGGAAGGTGAATCAAGTGCCCTAGGTGAGGCAACCCCAGGAACTATAGCCACAGTCAGGTTTCTGGAGATCTCTTCCAAGGTGAGCCCTTGTGCACAGCTACTCTGGTCTTTTTTAAGTTTCTGCTGCTTGTGCTGAAACTGCCCACCCCTCATAGCAAATTGACTTCCAGAGCGACTGCTAATTGCACTATCTAGCCATTTGTCCAATAGTCCAGGTGTTGAGAACTCAAGGGTCTGTCGGGATCAAACAAGTAATGTGAGTAAGCTGTCCAAGGTAAGACAATGGGAAGTGGTGGGAACTTGAATAAATTAGAAACAACAGCTGGAGAAAAACAAAGTCAGATTCCTACTTTACTTTTTACACCAAAATAAATTGGAGAAGAGCCTCAATCAAATATGTGTGTGTGTGTGTGTGTGTGTGTGTGTGTGTGTGTATAGGACTATTGGACAAATGGCTAGATAGTGCAATTAGCAGTCGCTCTGGAAGTCAATTTGCTATGAGGGGTGGGCAGTTTCAGCACAAGCAGCAGAAACTTAAATAAGACCAGAGTAGCTGTGCACAAGGGCTCACCTTGGAAGAGATCTCTAGAAACCTGACTGTGGCTATAGTTCCTGGGGTTGCCTCACCTAGGGGCTTCTCACCTGCACTTGATTCACCTTCCTCTTTCTTGCAGATGATGTGTCTAGGTCACTGGTAGGGAATGTAAGGAAAGCAAGTGAGATTTATATGAATGTGAGACAACATATATAAATATATATGCATGTGTATATATATTTATATATACATACATCAAATATATATGTATATATAAATATATATAAGTATATCAGATATATATATTTGATCTCAATAACTCAAAGTAATAATTGAGTTTTTTACAAGACATAAGAAATGAAGATGTCCATGAGTAGATAAAGCTGTGTTACATTTTCTTACCCAACTATAAGCATAAGGATCGCCTGTCACTCTTCAAGCAATGTAACAGAAGGGCAGGGAAAACTGTTCAGTATTTTGGAACAGATGAAACTAATTTCAAAGCAATAAGGGGCTGACTTGATTGATTTACAGATCGAGCAGGACCATCAGCAAAGCATGGTGTCATGATTTTATTGGGGTTTTTTCCTTACTTAGTGAACCACAAAATAATGGTGCATCTTGCAGTTGATGGCATCCTAGAAATACAGCATACACATTTGCACATGAGTGCAGATAATATCTCTGGAAGAACACACAAGAACCAGTAACAGTGGTTGTCTCTGGGGAAGTAGCACTCAATGTTAAGGACAGTGTGTTTATATCTTTTGAACTTTCAAACCAGGTACAAGTAAATATCTATCTAAAACTTAATATGAATAATAATTAAAAATAAAACAGTTGGTATTTATGTGCTGATGTGGAATGAAATCCAAGATACCATGTTAAATTAAAAAATTAAATAAGTAAATGCATAAAGTAGACAGTTGTTCTCAGGTCCAATCCATTTTGCGACATGGGAATGCCACTGTTCCCAGATCTGATTTTTCAGGAAAAGCTTAAAATTTCAATTTTTTGGTGAAACTTCCTAATTTTTAAGATTGACAAGCAATTTGAGTTCTTTCAGACATGATTAGGACTATCAACCCCATCTGTGAGTGGGCTGAGGTCCATGGACTGCCCTTTGGGGACATCTATGTTGTTCGTGATGGTGGCCTTGCCACACACAGTTATGCACATTGTCCTGAGGCACCTGTCCTGAGGACTGAAGTCAGTCCTGTTCCCTTCTTACTGAGCCATGGGGCCTGGCACAGAGCTGTATGCTCTAGGGAAAGGGCAAAAAATTGACATCCATTCACCAAGCTCTACCAAAGTGAATAAATTTGCCTATGGGGCACCTCTTCCTAACTCAAGCCAAGGTGGTCTGCAGGTTAGTGATGGCCCTGCCTGAGGTGAGAAGAATCAGTGACTTCAGTTTTTTTAAGGTGAAACTGAAACTCAGGTCTGTTTCTTTCTGCTATAAAATTGATTACTCCTTGCCCTCTTGGCTTATGAACTGTTTGAGGTGAAGGATATATTAGCTCGGAAGGCCAAGTGGAATGGATTCATGTGGTTGCACAGGACTCAGAAGGCCTATGACCATTTCAGCCAAGACAGATAGGACAAGTTGTCAAGGATATAGTTCTTTTTGCCTTGTTTGGTTTAAAAAAAGAAAAACAAAAACCAAAAAACTCAGCTGCCAAAGCTCTTGTACTTATTCTTTTTTTCTGGAGATGAACCCACAGCCCTTAGCTGTCACTAGTACCTACCCACCCACTCACCAACCAATACATTATATTGAAGCTAAAGAAAACAAGTTAAGTCAGTAAGGGTGTTTGTTGTCCTGGGCATTAATTAAGATAAGACACTCAAAGGGCTTAGCAGTGTCCGGAACACAGTGAAGTCTCAGTAAATGGTTGCTTATATTTGAAAAATAAATAGAATGTAGAATTTACATGTAAAATCCTAAACATCTTCAGACCTTATAAAATTCGAAGTGAAACACCTTTTGTGGTAAGATATCAAAGTCCTAGGCAACCACCCTAGATTACCCAAAATATTGGTCATTACAAGTTATGGATTCACTGAAATCTGGCTTCATTCTAAGTGTCCCTTGTCAACACTGGAAAGCAGGAGAAAGTGAGAGACAGAAAAATAATTCCTCCCTGCTGGGTTTTTCCTCTCTGTTCAAAAATGTTAACTCTACTGAAGTGTTGCTAAGATTGCTAAGAAACTGGCTGTTGTGTACTTTGGGACCTTCACTCTGATTTGAGACAGAGCAATCCCGAGATTTTCTACACAGTGCCTGCCCAACCCCCCCCCCCCCCCCCCGCCCGTTCCCACAACATCAACAGGGTTAAAAGCAATCTGCAATATATTATACTGGTGTCAAATCTAGGTCTGTTTCTTCATATGGAAATAGTTATGATTAAAACTGATGCTGATAGTACCAACTTCATAAGGTTGTTTTAAGGATTGAAGAAGGTATATCTCTAGAGTGTTCAGTACAGTGCCTGGTATGCAGAGGTGTTCAGTTAGTTTTAGCTAGGATTAGGCACCAGAAAGCAGGACTATGAAATGTCATTCATTTATCATACACTTATCAAGTGCCTTCTCTCTCTCTCTTTCTCTCTACTCTTTATCTATCTCTATCTCTGCACCAGAAGCACATTCAAAGACAGGAAGACTGAGCTTTTAAGTGGTTTATGTTCCAATAGAACAATAATTTAGAACAGGATGAAAGAGAAGAGGACACAGTCACAGAGTGATAAGCAACAACCCAGAGGCAATGGGAGTCTGGCCTGTGGGAGTTTAGTGTTTTGCCCAGCATACTTCGATCTTGTTATTACCTGCACTGGAGCTAGAACTTTGTTTTCCATATGGAGACAAGTGGGATCAGTAATTGGGTAATTTTGACAAAGCCATGACTCATAGAATGAAAATAATGTTGGCTCACCTAATTTGTTCCTTGCAACAGTCTTCAAGAAGGTCAATTCCCAAACAATCCAAGATATCCATGTCTTCCCTTTTCCACACAGGGCCTTTACTGGTTGAGACTTACCTGCCTCTCTGGAGAGGCACCTGTTTAAGGGCCTTCCAATCAAGGCTGTTTGTTTCACATGTATAACTTCATTTTCCTGTAGTAAATTAAGCAAATTCTCTCTAAATGATGGTGAGTAAGCCAGACAGAATTTCTAGGTCATGGGCAGCTCACTGTCCTTTCCACTCCTGCTGAAATCCATCCTCAAGAGGAGTTCTTGGCCATATTCTGGTTTCTCGTTGAAGGAGGCATTATAATGTCATTCTGCCACATTCCTCAGCGAAAGTATTCAGTGGAAGGTCTCCCTGAGAATTTATGATTAAACTTTAGTAAAACTGGAAATACCCTACTAATGGTCAGGAAGTTTTAGTAAGTGCCATGACCTGGCCTGGAATGTGGAGTATGTTTTTTGTTTTGTTTTCACTCTTTACAATGGTTTCTACAGCATACTTAGGGCAGCACCTGTAAGAGTTGAGGGCCAGAGGTCAAGGGAGCCCTGGCTCATCTGTCTCTACCTCAGTGGAAAAGCTCATTTCATTTCAGCAAAAACAAAGGGGGTACCTCCTGTGTGCCCAGGATATAAGTATGACTACTTGGAAGATCATAGAATTCTGTAGGTCTACAGATAACACTCAGCACAGCTAACCCTTTAAAATCCACATAAATTCTTTAGCTTAGACTTAAACTTGCTTAGAGCTGGAAGAGACTTTAGGAATTTTCTAGCCCTCGGGGAAAGATCCCTTTTCCAGAATCCCTCATATAGGACTGTTCTGCATGAGTGTTCATACCTCTTGGGAGGGGGAAGCCACTCCTTCCGATGATGAACACTGTTCCACCTGCCACACAAAGTTTTTTTGTAAGAATTAAAGTATTACAAGTAAGGAAACTAGAACATAATATGCCCTCCACACATATTAATTCTTTTACCACTAGGTTGGAAAGTTTTTCCCTAAACTGATCTTAATACAACCTCTCTCCCTTCGAGTCATATTGGTTCTCACTTCACCTTCTGAGTTCAATATGATACCAGTGCCCTGGGTCCTGTGCCTGACAGCCTGTGAAGAGTTGGTGGGTAGCTGCCTTCCAATCCACCATGGCCTCATCCCATGCTCCTCAGCATCATGGTCTCCGAGCAGCCTACCTGAGGAGTACCGCCACAATACATCCTGATTTTCAGTCACTCCATCAATCACCTTGTCTGTCCTCTTCAAGCACTTTTCAAAGTCTGAAATTATCTCTCACTCATGCATTTGATTATTTCTTTGGGGTTGACTATGGGCAGGGTTCTGGCCTGTCTTATCATTCCCAAATCACTTGTGCCTAGACCTGGGACTAGCAAGCACTCAGCAAAAATTTGTTGTTGGTTAGTTGAATGAGTAAGTAACCTGGAACCAGTCTTTCAACCATTCCTTATAAGATTTTATTATACTCAATCTCTCCGGCCCAGGTAAGCAAGTAGCTCTATCCCATAGATGGGAATGAGAAACGAAGAAGCTACATTAGAGCAAGGGACATCTACAAGCCACTTCCTTTTCTTACTCCTTGGAATACCATAGAAAGAACTGTCAGGACCTGGATTCTTTTTTGATATCTGCTGGTTTCTTACTGTATGGTCTCAGAAAAGTCTCTCCACCTTTCTGAACTTTAGTTTTCTCACATGGAAAATCCAGAAAGCAGGCAAGTTGATCTTGAAGGTGCCCCGGGGCTCAGAAATTCTCTCAGTGGGAGTATAAGTGTCATAAAAAAGGAGCCTCAGGGTAGTTCAGGTGTACTTAAGATCTGGTCATTCTCTAATAGGAAAGGGTTTGAGGTTCTCAAGCCTGGATGTACATTTTAATCACCTAGGAAGTGTTTTATTAAATCAACTTTATTGAAATACAATTTAAATGCAATTAAAATTACATAATTTTAAGTATTCAGTTATATGAGTTTTGACAACTCTATATGCCTTGTAACCACCACTCCCATATAATATATAATATTACCCTGGTACCAGAAATTTCCCTCATGCCTTTTGCAATCAGTCTCCATAACCCCCTGCCCTTTGCAACCAACAGCTTGATTTCGATCACCAGAGACTAAAGGTATTTATTTTATAACTTTATATATTTATGAAGTGTGCGACATAATCATACAGTGCGCTCTCTTCTGTGTTTGGCTTCTTTTGCTCAGAATACTGTTGTTGAGATTCCATCCACGTTGGTGCCTGTATCAGTACTTTGTTCTATTTATGTAGCTGAGTAATCGTCCATTCTAGAAAAGCCTCTTAGATGTAGACCCTTGAGCTCCACTGATCTCAATATTCAGAACTCTGAAGTTGAAATTCAGAAATTTGTGTGTTTCATGTGTGACACATGGAATGCTTTTGCAGAAGTTGGGGTTTAGAAAACTTTTAATTAGGGGATTTCCCCTTCAAGTTCAAATAGTTCCCCTGCTACAACCCACTGGTATGGTTGAGAGTAAATTGGTCACACATTCTGTGCAGGGCTGAGAACCCTCATTCCTGTCAGTCTGTCCCAGCCAGATCTTGTGGCTTTCCAAAGCTCATGAAGTTTGCAGTGCTTGTAATAAAGCCCGGAGAGTCAGCTCTGCAAATATTCTTTCAGCTGTAAGGCACCTGTAAATTGAGTTATGAGTCTCCGTGTTCGCAGGTAAGTCTATAATCTTAATCTATAAAAGTTCACCCCTGTCACAGAGAACCAGAGGTGCTTAGAACAGCCTTCCATTTCAGCCCAGCTGCTGGAATTACTCATGACAGTTTTATGAGTTGTTTTACTGTCTGGTAAACTTTTTTGTCTTTCCTCTCTCTCTCTCTTTTTTTTTTTGTCTTAATTGAGGGACGTGTTCTTTGACCATAGTACACAGACGCCACCTTCAGGCAGGAAATAGAACATTCTTTTGAAACCTCAGGGAACAGTTTTCCTACATGAGAACTTTTTTAAAAAAGGTTTTGAGATCAGCATATAGTGTGTGTGTGTGTGTGTGTTTTTAAATTTCAGTCCAGATCTTTAAGAGATAGAGCTTACCTTTTAGAGAGGTTTTGGGCTCACAGAAAAATGAACAAAAGGTATAGAGATTTTCCATGTATTCACTGCCTTTATATATATGCATGCACATCCCACAGCAGAGTGGCCCATTTGTTCCAATAGATGAACCTATATCATTATCTTACAAAGGCTATAGTTTACATTAGGTTTAACTCTTGATATTGTCCATTCTATGGGTTTGGACTAATGTATAGTGATGGGTGGTCACCATTACAATATCATACAGAGTAATCTCACTGCTTTAAAAACTCTGTTCTCACCCTGCTCATCCCTCTCTCCCCGTGACCCCCACCAATCACTGATCCTTTACCATTTCTATAGTCTTCCAGAATGTCATATAGTTGTATCATACAGTATGTAGCCTTTTCAGATTGGCTTCTTCACCTATTATTATGAATTTAATATTTCCTTATGTCTTTTTGTGGCTTGATAGCGCATTGCTTTTTAGTGCTGGATAAAGTCCATTGTCTGGGTGTACCACAGCTGATTTACCCATACACCTGCTGAAGGTCATCCTGACTTCTTCTAAATTTTGACAATTATGAATAAATCTGCTATAAGCATCCATGTGCAGGGTTTTGTGTAGATAAAAGATTGCAACTTCTTTGGATAAATACCAAGTAGAGTGATTCTGGATAACATAATAGATTCAGTTTTATAAGAAACAGTCAATCTACTTGTTTCTCTACATCCTCACCAGCTTTGTTGGTGTCATTGTTTTCGAGTCTGGTCACTCTGTCTACGGCTGTACCGCCCTGAACATGCCCAATCTCATCTGATCTCGGAAGCTAAGCAGGGTCGGGCCTAATTAGTACTTGGATGGAGTCTGGCCATTCTAACAGGTGTATAGTGATATCTTACTGTTGTTTTGATTTGCAATTCCCTAATATATGATGTAGAGCATCTTTTCATATACTTACTTGCCATATTTATATCATCTTTGGTGAGGTGTACATTCATGTATGTTGCCCATTTTTAAATTGGGTTGTTCATTTTCAAATTGTTGGGTTTTTGGTGTTGGTTATATATTTTGAATAACAGTTCTTTTTCAGATATGCCTTTTGCAAATATTTTCTTCCAGCTTGTGGCTTGTCTTTTCATTTGACAGTATCTCTTTCAGACCAGAAGTTTTTCATTTTAATGAAGTCTAGTTTATCAATTATTTCTTTCATGACTGTGTCTTTTGGTGTTGTATCTAAAAACTCATTGCCATGCTAAAGGTCTTCTCAATTTTCTCCTATTTTGTCTTCCAGGAATTTTAGAGTTTGGTATTTTACATTTAGGCCTATGATCCATTTTGAGTTAACTTTTGTAAAGGTTTTTGTAAACGTTCTGTGTCTAGATCCATTTCGTTTTTGTTAATTTTGTATTTTATTTTTATTTGTTTGTATGTTGTTGTCCACTTGTTCCAGCGCCATTTGTTGAAAGAATGTCTTTTTTCCATTGTATTTTCTTTGCTTCTTTATCAGCGACTGGTTGACTATGTGCGGGTCTCTTTTTGAGCCCTCTATTCTGTTTCATTGATCTACCTGTCTGTTCTTTCACCAGTACTGTCTGGACTATGGTAGCTTTATTGTAAGTCTTGAAGTTGGGTAGTGGTACTCTTCTGACTTTGCTCTTCTCCTTTAATACTCTGAGTCCTTTGCTTCTCCAAAATCAGTTTGCGAATATCCATGAAATAACTTGCTGGGATTTTGGTTAGGAGTGTGTTGAATTTATAGATCAAGTTGGGAGAACAGACATATTGACAATATCAAATCTCCTTATCAGTGAACCTGGAATCTTTCTCCATTTATTCAGTTCTTACTTGATTTCTTTCATCAGAGTTTTGTGGTTTTCCTCATATAGAAGTTGTACATATTTTGTTACCTTTATACCTAAGTATTCATTTTTTGGAGGGCTAGCGTAAATGGTATTGTGTTTTAAATTCAAATTCCACTTGTTAATTGCTGGTAGAAAAGTGATTGATTTTTATATATTAACCTTGTATCTTACAATCTTGCTATAATTTCTTATTAATCCCAGAGTGTTTTTGTTAATTATTTCAGATTTTCTGCATAGATGATCATGTCATTTATGGGCAAAGACAGTTTTGTTTCTTTCTTCCTGATCTGTATACACTTTATTACTTTATCTTATTTTATTATATTAGCGAGGACATCTAGGACAATGTTGAAAAGGAGTGGTGAAAAAGGAATATTCTTGTATTTATTGTTCCTGATCTTAGTGAGAAAGCTTCTAGGCTCATTACTGATGGTAGCTGTAGGTTTTTGTAAGTGTTCATCAGTTCATTTAAATTTCTTATGTATATCTTAAATCTTTTGAAATATTACTAAAAGAGGTAAAGAGTGGATACTTAGGTAACACTGAACCATGAAAGCAGGTTTATGAGCATTCCTTTCATACTTCAAATGGTTAGTTGTGCTTTAAATCAGCTAGTCAAAGAAAATTGTTCATAACTGGTTTCACATTAAAATCCAGAATACATGTGTTCCACTGACTAGTCATTTAATTTCTAAACAAGTCTCTTGTATTGTAAAAAGATCTATCTGAAAAGCAAAACCAATGTGTCAATTTCTCTTTAGTCCAGTATTGTGAAATGAATTCTTTCCTAATCAGCCACAATTAAATACTACGGATTCTACCACTATGCTCTATATTTTGGTTGCTGTTCGTTTCATGATAGTTTCAGTCATTTATTACATCTTTCAACATCTGTTGTGTGGTTAATACTGTAATAAAATGCAATGAAGTTTAAGTCAGTTTTTACCTTCCAGGGATTTAGAGATCTATTAGGGAATCAAGATAGACATTAGAAACAGCCAAGAGACAACACAAAGCAGAATGTACTTAATCATCAAAAGGAGTGATGTCGGCTATAAGTATAAAAGGAGCCAGGGATATGGTAGATCATTGCAGATTAGAGATGGAAGATTCTACAGAGAAGGCAGTAGCAGGTTGGTTCTGATAGGGTAAGTTGGATATGCAATGTGAAAGGGAGTGGGCAAGGCATTTCTTGAGACACTCGGTCAGGATGAGTAAGGGTTTGGAGCTGGGAATGGACATGGCATGAGTAAGAAGAGCATAAGCAGGGCATGAAAAGAATGGTCTTGGGGCTTACTCTCCTTGAGGCGATTGTTCATAATGTTATTTTCTATAATGATAAAGGAGGAAGATATTAACATTCTACAGAACAAATAAAACCATGATTTACTTTCATAGTGTATGTTGTTCACTATTAGTAATTGTAACTATCAGAAATATGTTAGAATGATTAAAATCCCGCCCCCGCCCCTGGTGTTGATATAGAGCACATCCTTCCTCTTCCTTCCCCTACACTTTTGGGAAGCTGTGAGGGAACTAGCCTGGCTGGAGCAATGGGCTGCTGCATTGTGGGTAGGTTGGGGGCTGATCCTAGAGCCCATTAATAATGGCTGGATTCCATTATTTGACTCTCTGTCCTGGACACCTCTCCCCAAAAGTAAGGGGCTATTCACTCAGAGAATGAAAGCCCTTTTCTACCACTGTAAAGACAGAAGGGACTGCTGCAACCATAGAAAAATGACTAGTATGCCAAGTATGAGTAACATGGATTTCCTGCTTCTCCCACTTGAGCCCCAGTTCTCCATTTTTCTGATAACAGATTTCCTGTGTGTATGGCAAGAGAGAGCCTGCAGGGTAGGGCCTAGTGGTGTTAACGTTGGAGTCTCTCGCTGCCTGGGGGCACAGGTCACAGAGCTGTGTGACCTGCTGATCATATCCCTAGTTCCTACCCTACTCTGGGGAAGTTGAAGAGTTACAGTAGCAATGACAGAAGCCATATAAAGGTTTCAATGTGAACATTACAAAACCAAGTATTGTGAATTTCAAAAAAGGGCACAGTGAGGGACACCTGGATGGATCAGTGGGTTAAAGCCTCTGCCTTAGGGCTCAGGTCATGATCCCAGGGTCCTGGGATCGAGTCCTGCAGGATCGGGCTCTCTGCTCAGCAGGGAGCCGGCATCCCTTCCTTTCTCTCTTCCTGCCCCTCTCTGCCTGCTTGTGATCTCTGTCTGTCAAATAAATAAATAAAATCTAAAAAAAAAAAAAAAGGGCACAGTGAATTTCTCTCTTTTCATAGTGTTGATTACTTATAAAAACTCCATCTCTGAAAGACAGCAGTATATATATGTGTGTGTATATATATATATATATTTTTTTTTCCTTCTCCTGAAGAGTATTGTTGATTAATGTGGACTAAGACGGTCATCTGCTAATATATTGAACAAGTGTTTATTGTATACTCACTTTGTAAAATGCCCATGCTTGCGTATACGGATACAGTGGTGAGCAAAATAGCTTTCAAGGTATTTAGAATCTAGTAGGAAAAGCAATAAACAAACAAACAAACAACAAACTATAGCACTGAAATGCTTTGAATGCTCACATGGAAAGAATACACGGGAGCATATAGCTGAAAATAACGCAGTCAAAGGATAGATTGGGAATTAGCTAGGCATTGGGAAGAGGAAGAGTGCTACAGGAGGAGGGACAGCCTGGGCAAAAAACCAAAGGTGTTACAGGAGCATAGAGTAGTACATACCAAGACTAGAGGCAGAGGCAGGAGTCTGACCATGATGGTTTCTGGAAGTCTTCTTGAGGAATGTGGATCTGATAAAAAATGGGCAGAAGACATGAACAGACACTTCTCCCATGAAGACATACAAATGGCTATCAGACACATGAAAAAATGTTCATCATCACTAGCCATCAGGGAGGTTCAAATTAAAATCACATTGAGATACCACCTTACACCAGTTAGAATGGCCAAAATTAGCAAGACAGGAAACAACGTGTGTTGGAGAGGATGTGGAGAAAGGGGAACCCTCTTACACTGTTGGTGGGAATGGAAGTTGGTGCAGCCATTTTGGAGAACAGTGTGGAGATTCCTTAAGAAATTAAAAATAGAGCTTCCCTATGACCCTGCAATTGCACTACTGGGTATTTACCCTAAAGATACTGAAAGTAGTGAAAAGAAGGGCCATCTGTATCCCAATGTTTATAGCAGCAATGGCCACGGTCGCCAAACTGTGGAAAGAGCCAAGATGCCCTTCAACGGACGAATGGATAAGGAAGATGTGGTCCATTTACACTATGGAGTATTATGCCTCCATCAGAAAGGATGAATACCCAACTTTTGTCGCAACATGGACGGGACTGGAAGAGATTATGCTGAGTGAAGTAAGTCAAGCAGAGAGAGTCAATTATCATATGGTTTCATATGTGGAGCATAAGAAATAACATAAAGGACATAGGGAGATGGAGAGGAGAAGGGAGTTGAGGGAAATTGGAAGGGGAGATGATTTAGCTACATATTCAAATAGTCACCCATTAGCATTATTTTTCATTTTGGGTAAAGGTGAAATATGAGAAAGAAAGCCAAAAATTGTGCCAGCACATCAGATCCTCTAGGATTCAGAGGTTTTCATGAACGAGGATGTTTCAGGATATGACTCACATTTCCAAATAATGGAGGAAAGAGTTTTCTTGGTGTCTGGATCAGAAAAGGTAAAAGGGAAAGAAGCAAAATGTTGACTGTGGTTATCTCTTTTATGGGTGATTTTATTTTATGACTTATATTTTCCAGCAGTCTCCAAATTTCTGTATATTTTTTAAGATCTAAGGAAATATTCTGTTTAATTTAGAATATAATAATAAACTTTACAGAATTTTCTCTTCTATTCTTTAATCATCCTTGATCTTTGCATATCCTAAAGGTCATGGAGAGCGTGTTTTGATTCATTATTCATTAGTCAGGATCCTGGGGCCCTGGAGGAGAAGTCTTGGGAGGTCAGCCTTGCACAGAGGTAAATAAATTCCATTTCACCATTGATTTTTACAGCTTCTTTGTTTCCTTTGGCCTCTTCTTGCCCCAAGCAGCATTAATAATGGATTTCACGTCTTCTTCCAAATTTAATGTTCAGCTCTAGTCTGACTAGGCTGAACTGGCGCGGGCAAGGAACACTGCTTTTCTTCTGAAATCCTGAATGTCCTTAAATAGCTCAGAAAATACATTAAGAGGTGGAGAGGTGGCTGGCTGTCATCAGGTCGGCAGCCCGATGGAAGAGCTTGGATGATTTGGCAAAGGCCTTACCTGAGATTAGTGATGGGCTCTCTCATTTTAACAGAGGCCCAGAGAGGTTAACCAACTTGACCAAAGCCATGTAACTAAGTTAGTGGCAGAGCTGGGACAAGATTTACATTTTCCTGTTTTTAGAATGTTATTCTCACTCATTGCCTCAATCATTGTCTGCCCTTCAATGGTTGGCTTGGGAGAAGGCATTAGAGCAGGAGAGATGAGTGCATAGTGAGCTGTCATAGCAGAGACAAGAAACATTGGGGAAGGGCAAGGATGGAAATCAACAGGACGGGAAAGCAGGGGGTATGCCAACCTCAGGGCAAGGCTCAAACAAACTAGTCCAATCCAAATCAGGCTGGCAAACTGTCTTTGATTGGTCCATCCGGCTGAGTCCTCCAAGCTGTACTCCCTGAACTGTGCCCAGCTGGCAGGATGAAAATCATTTGAAAAATATCCGGAAATTGCTACTCACTAGGGAGCATCTGTGAAAAATACTGACCACAAATGAGCTGGCAGAGGCTCAGTGACTGCCCTGTCACCCTGCCACAGCAAGTTTGTCTGAAGGGGTTCCGGAGTTATTTCCCAGATGGGCCGCTCAGCTGCCGTAAGCACCTGGGCCTTGTGGACTTTTTTGGGTAGTGTTTCTCGTAATGCAGGAGATGTGTTCTTGGAGAGCTGTGAGTGGATCAGAGTTTTGTACCTGGAATTGTGTTTTTCAAATGCATTCATGAAAAATCCCGTGGTGACTCTCTGAAGGGAAATAGCTTTTTCATAAATAATTTTTCATTTTGTAAACCTGGATTTCTTAGTGATGAATTTAGCCAGGGTCATCAGAATGAAGAAACTCTAGGGTGCTGGGACATAATCCGTATTTTTGCACATTGTTGCTGTGAGTGGTAAGCAAGAAGCCGAGTTAGACCCTCTTCCTAGTAGTCTGGGGACCTGGGAACTGGCCCACCCTGGTGGAAATTCGCCCAGACTCTGATACCAAAGCCTCCATAAGAAATCAAAGCTGGAAAAACCTAGCCCAGCATCTTAGCTCATCCTTTCTTATCCCAAGTTATTTCCAACATAGTTCAGTGATTTTTTTCTTGTCTCTTACACCCTGAAGTCCTTCTCCAGAATGCTAATATTCTCAGCAGGATGTTAAGTAAATATTTTAGTTTGAGCTCAGGGTCCAGGCTCTTTGATCTCATTTGGGAATGAGACCACTTGCTGACACCTACAGATTGTTTGCTACTTCCTGTGGTCTTTTCACCTGCTGGGTAGGATCAGCAGTTCACCAAAAAAGGGTGCTCTGAGTTTCAATGAGGCAGTTGAAAGTAAGAGAATAAAATGTTTGCTTATTACGTGTATTAGTCTGTGTGTGTTCTCATATATATATATCCTATTAGCTCTTTTATATATATATATATATGAGGAAATTTATTACAGGAATTGGCTCACACAATTGTGGAGGCTGAGAAGTCTCACAATCTGCCATCTGCAAACTGGAGAACCAGGAAAGACAGTGGTATAATTCAGTCTGAGTCCAAAGGCTGGAGAACCAGGGGTGCTTATGGTATAAGTCTGTGTCAATGTCCAAAGATCCAAGAAGCAGAAGTACTGATGTTCAAGGGCAGGAGAAAATGGATCTCCCAGACCAAGCAAAGAAAGTGATTTTCTTTTCCTCTGCCTTTTTGTTCTATTCAGGCCCTCAGTAAATCAAGAGATGCTTACCTTCATTGTTGACGACAATCTTCTTTACTTAGTGTATGGATTCAAATACTATTCTCTCCTAGAGACACCCTCACAGACGCACCTAGAAATAATGTCTTACCAGCGATCAGGGCATCTCTTAACCCAGCCAAGATGACATATAAAATTAACCTTTACATACTCCAAATTAAATACAAAAACTGTTCTGTTCATGAACTTCTACCCTCTTGACCTGTGATGTGGCTTCTATGTATTGTAAACACATACAAAACCCTATATATTGAAAAGGAAGAAAACAGTGGTGGAAATGACCTCACTAAGAGTAAGGCCCTTTTTAGAGAAGCTGAAAATATCTCAGACAGGTCACACAACAGCTCTCAGAGCTGAAATTCCAAGAATTCAGTATATGAGTTCTTCAAAGGCTTTTGTCTTGTGGGTTCCTTTCCCCTGCACTTGACCTTGCAGCCCTGGAAATACAGAGGCTCTCTGGAGAGAGGACTGAGAATAAGGGCGAGGAAAAAACAGACTTTGGGCAGCTAAGAAGCATGAGGGAAAAAGAACAATGAGAAAAGGATTTTAAATAGAATTCTATCTTCCATCTGGTCAACCTGCTGGTACAGATGCCCACCTATGTTGCCTAGGCCAGCCCTGTTAGCTATAGGATCCCACCTTTTTATCATGATTTTATAAGTGGTTGCTACTAAGTCCCCTTGACAGATACCTTTTCTTTTTTCATATTCTATAAAAATTGATAATCCCACTTAAAAATATTCCTTATCTTTCAACAAATGGTGTTGGGAAAATTGGACAGCCACATGCAGAAGAATGAAGATGGACTGTTTTCTTACACTATACACAAAAATAGACTAAAAAATGGATGAAAGACCTAAATGTGAAACAGGAATCCATCAAAATCCTAGAGGAGAACACAGGTAGCAACCTCTGTGACCTTGGCCACAGCAACTTCTTACTAGACACATCTCTAAAGGCAAAGGAAACAAAGGCAAAAATGAACTATTGGGACTTCATCAAGATAAAAAGCTTTGCACAGCAAAGGAAACAGTCTACAAAACCAAAACACAACTGACAGAATGGGGGAAGATATTTGCAAATGTCCTATCAGATAAGGGCTAGTATCCAAAATCTATAAAGACTTACCAAACTCAACACCCAAAGAACAAATAATCCAGTCAAGAAATGGTCAGAAGACATAAACAGAACTTTGTGCAAAGAAGACAGACAAATGACTAATAAACACATGAAAAAATGCTCAACATCACTCAGCATCAGGGAAATACAATTCAAAACCACAATGAGATACCACCTTATACCAGTCAGAATGGCTAAAATTAACAAGTCAGGAAACAACAGATATTGGTAAAGATGCAGAGAAAGGAGAACCATCTTAATGATGGGGATGCTGGTGCGAATACTCTGGAACACAGTATGGAGTTTCCTTAGAAAGTTGAAAATAGAGCTACCCTATGACCCAGCAATTGCACTACTGGGTGTTTACCCTAAAGATAGAAATGTAGTGATCCAAAGGGGCACCCACATCCCAACGTTTATAGCAGCAGTGTCCACAATAGCCAAACTATGGAAAGAGCCCAAATGTCTATCGACAGATGAATTGATAAAGAAGATGTGGTATTTATATACAATGAAATACTACTTAGGTATCAGAAAAATGAAATCTTGCCATTTGCAAAGACATGAATGGAACCAGACTGTATTATGCTAAGCAAAATGAGTCAATCAGAGAAAGACAATTATCATACAATCTCACTCATATGTGGAATTTAAGAAACAAAACAGAAGATCATAGGGAAAGAGAGGAAAAAATAAAACAAGACAAACCATAAAAGACTCTTTTTTTTGAGGGAGACAAACCATAAAAGACTCTTAATCATAGGAAACAATCTGAGGGTTGCTGGAAGGGTGGGGAGAGGGGGATGCAGTATCTGGGTGATGGACATTAAGGAGGGCCTGTGATATCATGAGAACTGGGTATTACACTAGACTGGTGAATCACTGACCTCTATCTTGAAACTAATAATATATTTTATGTTAATTAATTGAATTTAATTGAAAAAAATTAAAAATTATTCCTTATTTATATGGCTGCCATCTACCAACATGGACTGCCGTAAAAGGCAACTTGCATGTCATTTAGACATGGTGTTACTTTAGTCTGAGTCTTCAGGCTTGGGTATGTATCAGAATTATTGAGTGAGGGAAGACTCATTAAGCAGTAAGGATTCTAGATCTTATCTTAGGAATTCTGCCCTGGAGTAGGCTGAGGAATCTGTATTTTAACATAGACTTCCAATGTTTCTGATATAGGTGCTTCCTCTTTGCACTTTGAGAGAAGCTGATAAAAGTAATTTTTTAAAAAAGATTTTATGGAGACAAACCATAAGTGACTCTTAATCTCACAAAAGAAACTGAGGGTTGCTGGGGGGAGGGGCATTGGGAGAATGGGGGTGGGGTTATGGACATTGGGGAGGGTATGTGCTTTGGTGAGTGCTGTGAAGTGTGTAAACCTGGCGATTCACAGACCTGTACCCCTGGGGATAAAAATATATTATATGTTTATAAAAAATTAAAAAATTTTTAAAAAAGAGTAAGGCAAAAATTAAAAAAAAAGATTTTATTAATTTATTTGACACACAGAGAGAGAGCGCACGAGTGCACAAGCAGGGGGAGCAGCAGAGGGAGAGGGAGAAGCTGGCTCTCCACTGAGCAGGGAGCCCAGTGTGAGCTCGATCTTGGGACCCTGGGGTCCTGACCTGAGCCGAAGGCCGACACTTAACCAACTGAGCCACCCAGGTACCATAAAGGTAGTTCTACAGAGCCCATTCAGAGGCATTTGTGGTCCCCAGCTTCCCCTAGGCCTGCACCCTGTTGTTACTGGCATAAATGAACTTTGCAGGGGATGAGCAGGAGCCAGGGAATTTCATGTTTTCATGCTCAAAAAAGTGCCAGGGTCTAGTTATCAGAAGCCTAAGAGCCTTCTGACTAGATAAGGCTTATACACTTCCCAGCAAAGGACCCATGACTAAAAGATTAAAACTGGGCTTGCTTTCTGCTTCTTGCAGCATTTGATCTTACACCATTAAAACATGGTCTTGCACCATTAAAACATTGATCTTGCACCATTAAAATACTTCATTGATGGGGGAGACATGGTGATTTTTCTTTATAAACGACGGGCGGAGTTGGTGGAAAGAAATTACAATTTTCCCATGTGGCTCCAGAAAAGAACCAGGAGTATTAAGTGGAAGTGTGGGGAGGTAGAGTTTAGTTCAATAAAAGGAAGTTGATAATTAGGGATCTGGACGTTAAAGGGCTCTGTTGTGTCGTAGTGAGTACTCTGTTATTTGAGAGTCATGATGAAGAGGTCAGGTTAATTCATCGACAAATACATGTGTTCTACATTTGTTCCTTTTAACATATTTTTTAACATAACATAAAATAGCAGGAAGAGTCCTAGACTTGAATCAAGCCTTGAATCAAACCCTGAATTGCTCACTTGCTGTGTGAGCTTGGGAATATAATGTAACTTTCATAAGATTAATGTGATATACAAGTAAGATATGGCAAGTTCCTGGCAGAGTCGTTGCTCCTATGGATTTGCTTCTTGACCCCTTCTTCTCTGTCTGCCATTGTTCTAGACATCAGGGAAACAGATGAGTAAGACCCCGTGTCATCCCCTCAGGAGCCCCCTGATAGTGGGAGGCATCCAGAAACATAAATATGCTACCTGCGGTGATAGAGAGTGACATGTGAAGGCTAATGAAGGCCCAGATAGGAGTTGGACTTCCTGTTAACTCAAGCTCTTGATGCTGTTATTTGAATTCTACTGCACACAGAGAGTGGTCTTCCATCTTGGAATAAATACTCATCATTTGGAAATGCTAAGGGGCAATGAGAAATTATGCTATAAACCAAAGGTCAAATTACCCTTAGTATTTTGATTTTTTTCTTTAATCCATTAATCCAGAAAACTATTTTTTGAGCTCCTACCAATTCTAGATAGGGGACGATCAGCTGGGGGATATAGAACTAAAAGGCACAGTCCTTGCCCACACAAGGTTCACAGTCTATCTGTGGAGCTAGGCAGAGATAGATAAATACACCCCACAACACCCCAATATTCTTTTCAATCAACAATGTCTTTTCTTCATTTTTCTTTATTATAGGTATGTTTATTCTTGGCCAGTAAAACTCATTTTGGCCAACATGACACTCTCTTCTGTAGTAACTCTGAACTCACAATAGAATTTTTTTCAAATTGAATTCTAAAGCTTCATTTTTAGAACTTTAAAATAGTGATATTCAAACTCTTTGATCACATTCTTTTATTAGTAAATAATTTTTGAGCTTACATGTATATAAATTATATACAGTTATCACGATTATTAACTAATTTCTCAAGGCACAATCTATCTTATAGGCAAGGTTATCTATCATCATTAACAATGTTTTCAACTCCACATATTAAGTCACCTTGGTAATTTCAATTTTGGGGGGAGATCCATTTCATTATCAGATATGATGAGAGAGTCATTTTTTCCCCTTATATTGTTCCTGAAGGGGTCATATTAGAAGTAACTAGACCTCTGCCATTGTATTTGTAGAGGTTTTCATGTTTGCTTTATTGTAAATATTATCTTTAACATACAGCTCGTGTGGAAGTCCATTTTGGAGGGCAAGGTTAGTTAAAATTACACAATGTCATTCATGAAGCCATCTAACTGGGCACGCAAAAACTGCAAATGCCTCTGCCAAAAACAGAGAGATCAGTCCCACTGCTTTGTGGAACTTCCTCACCCCTCTGAGGCCATCTCTTGTCCCTTCTGTGACCCCAACGACCTCTGACACACAGACAGATGGTGATGCTTGGGAAATATTGGTGAAGCTCATCTCTTCTCAACTTTCTGCTTTCCACTAGATCATTTTGGGTTCCCTTGAAGAGTGTATCGTGCACATGGAGGCCACTCAGCCTTGACAGCCAATTAATTCTCCAGTCCATTCTTTTTCAGTGAATGGCACCACAAGGCTGACTGTCCTGGACAGTAGCTCCTTTCCTTGATCAAGGAATGTTCCTAAAGTTCCTGATGTAGAAGCATTTCAATGAAGAATTAAAAATTTGCTACAGTCTGTTCTTCATATTTTCTTGGTAGTTGCAATTTACATTAAGAAAACATCACCTGATATAAAAATCAAAAACAAATTTTATAGTGTTAGAAGATCTTTTTAGAGAAGTGTGTGTGTCTGGTTTGAGGGAGGAAAGTAGAAGGAGAGAAAGGATATTTTTCATCTCAGTTTTGGGGTCCAGTCCATGACAGGAAAAAGACAAATTTTGTACACTGATGACTAATATATTGTGAAAACATTCTTTCATAAAAAAAGAAACTCTTGCTGTTTAATTTTATAATAAGACACTAAACATCATTATTTTTGTGAAAGGTAGGAGTAGTTCTGAATTTTTATCCTTCTCTATCCTCTCTAGAATGCATCTAGAATGTTCTTTCTTTTTTAATTGAAGTATAATTGACATAAGTATTATATTAGATTCAAGTACACAACATAGTGATTTAATGATTCTGTATATTACCCAATGCTCACCACAATAAGTATAGTCACCATTTGTCACCATACAGCATCATTCCAATATTATTGACTATATTCCCTGTGCTATACTTTTCCTAGTCATGACCTATTTATTTTATAACTGGAAGTTTGTTCCTCTTTATCTATTTCTCCTAACACCCACTATCCCCGGAAACCACTAGTTCATTCTCTGCATTTATGAATCTGTTTCTTATTTGTTTTGTTTTTTAGCTGCCACACATAAGTGAAATCATACGACATTTCTCTTTCTCTGTCTGACTTATGTCACTTAACATAGTTTCTAGATCCATCCATGTTGTCACAAATGGCAAGATTTCATTCTTTTTTATGGCTAGTATTCTGTCATGTATATACACCACATCTTTATTGATTAATTTATTGTTGGACTCTTAGATTTCTTCCATATCTTGCCTGTTGTAAATAGTGCTGCAATAAACATAGGAGTGCATGTATCTTTTTAAATTAGGGTTTTTGCTTTATTTGAGTAAATACCCGACAGTGGAATAACTGGATCATATGATATTTCTATTTTTAATTTTTTGAGGAATTCATACTATTTTCATAATGGCTGCATCAGTATACATTCCCACCAAAAGGAGGTTCACTTTTCTCCATACCCTTGCCAAGACTTGTTAGTAGAACAGCATTCTCAATATCTTTTATACCATAAACCATTAGCTGTTTGGTAAAAACCATAAACATCTTTTCAAAATAGCCTGTAAAGGTATAAAATAAAATACATGGAATTTTGTAGGAAACAAATTATATTGGAATATTTGAAAATCAAAGTTTAAAAAGCAAGTGCATGAGATATTAACATATGTGTTTATTTACTAACACACTGAGTAAGAAGATCTTGTGTCAGGTCTACTGTGATTTCAAAGTACTGATGAGTGTAAACAATACTTTGGGACATCTGCAATAAACAGAATATGATTAGAAAACTTCTCTAATTTCTCTTGTTGACTACTCACTATTAACACCAAAAGAGTTAATTGCAGATATTCATATTGGAAGAGAGTTGCAAAATTTAAAATATCAGTTAATGGAAATAGAGATGCCAGGTTTTCCCCATCCAATTTCATTCAGCTCTGGGTCAAACGCTCATTTTGAATGAGGTTCCTGGGACCCATCTTATTGCCTCTGACAAGGGAAATACTTGGGAGTGCAATGATTGCATGCTTTCAGAAGGTGTCAGACTTGCATTTCTGAAGACTGAAATATAGCTTCTGCTATAATTTCCCCAAACAAGAAAGTCTCCTGACTCAGATTTTAAGGCAGATAATCCACCAAGCCAAGTCATTGAAAATTGGCAAAAAATGCTGACTTCAAAAGAAACAAAGAGCTTCAAGGAAACAAAATCTACAAGGACCAACAAAGTGCTGCCTGAATTAAGAAATTTTATGGCAAAAAAGAAAAATCTGAAGAAAGAATTGCTTTCCTGTCTTTTCAATATGAAGACAGGGTTTATGTTGGCAGCAAGGATCAGACACTGAAATTTTTTGAAAATCCATCACAGTGGACTTTTGGTTGAAGCTGGATAATTTATATCCTCACAGAGGAGTTCATAAAGAGGGGGATTATAGAACAGAAGACATACTGAAAATCCAGCCTCTAAACAGAGCCTTCTGGATACAAAGCAGGGATTAGGTTATAGTTCTTCCTTTCATCTGAGTTGTACCCTTAGAATTCTTCAAACTCTCCAAAAAACAAAGAATTTACCAGAAATTGAGGGCACTGAGTAAAAGATGTTTCCTAGAGAAGTCATTGTCCACATAGGGACTACAAGAGCTTCTAATGCATATAACATATATATGTTTAATTATTTAGTAGATTTTCTTACATGAATGATTAATGGCTAGATTCTGACTATGTTCACTGAATTTGCGGGAATTTCTCTTACCCTCTGATATCTGAGAAAGATATAATTTCTCATTGACCAACATTAGCAAATAGCACTTGTAATAGTCCACATTATTTCCCCTAATTAATTTGCCTTCCCTAGAAAGGACTAATGTCGAGCTTGGCCAATGACTTCTTTTTGTTAATGAAATATAGGCAGATATGATACATGTCAGGTCCCAGTAGAAGATTTAATAGCCACAGGGTGGTTCCACCATTTTTTTTTCTCTTTCTTCTGACTCAAGAATGGCTTGTCCTATATGAGAACTGCTCTAAAGCTGGTATTGCAGAGGAAAAAGACATGTGGAAAAGAGTGTCAGGCTACTCTGGTTGAAGTAATGTGAGAAAAAGCTTTTATTACTTCAAGCCACTGATACTTGGAAGTTGCTTATTATATAGCAAAGCTCAATGAAAGCTGATTAACCCAAACTCTACTTCTTAAATTTTCTATCCCCCTGACCTCCACCCCACTGGTTTAAATAGTTATTGATCTATATGCAAAATAAAACTAAAATACATTTTACTATGGATGCTTCTCTTTAATGACCACTCTTGAAATAATTGAGAAAGAAGACAAAACCTTATCTTTTTCTATCTTTAATTCTCCTTCTCCTCTTCTTCCTCCTTCTGCTTCTGCTTCTTGTCTTCAACTAAATTTCATTTATCGGTACCTGCTGGCTATGGGAACTTTCTAGATTCTTGCCAACATAACTTGTATAATTGGGGTAAGTTGCTAGTTCCCAGAAAAAGCTTCTGGGTCTCTTGGACTGGTCAATCATGGCTTTGTTCTTTCTTCTGATGGGAGAAGTATGGAATCTAAAGATAAACTTTGTCCATAAAGAGACAAAGTTAAATTGACCATCTGTCATGGGTTTCAAGGCAGCTCCTACTTCAAGTATCTCATCTCACTAATGCAGTGGGGTACACAAAGACCAACATTTTGCCTCTAAAAATAGTTATATTAAGAGAAATCATGATCTTACTTATAGAAAGTTCAAAATGAGAAAAACCAAACTACATCATTAGGTTAAGACAGTGTTTATCTTTTGGGGGAGAAATGGAATGACAGTGAGGAATGGCAATTGGGAAGGTGCTTTGAGGTCAAAACGTTCTGTCTCTTGTTCTTGATGCACAGATCAGTGTTTGCTTTATGATCATTTATTTATGTTTTGTGTGTTTTTCTCTTTATACATGGCACTTCACAATAAAAAAGTTAAAAAATAAAATTGCCATAGCCAAAGCCTACTCAAAATACATAAGAAATTAAAAGCTTGAGGAGTAACAAACTCTGACTTAGAAGACCCACTTTGTTGTGTAACTCTGAGAAGCATGGTCTCCATTCATCGTGCTTTTCCTGGGCTAGGAACCAAGTGCCATTCAACTTAGCCCTTTTTTCCCCCTCTATATGGAGTGTTCTTGTTTTTTTTTCTTTCAGGTTTTCATTTTTTGTTTTGTTTTGTTGTTGTTTTTGTTGTTGTAGCTTATCGGGAGGAAAAGACATTAATTAAGTAATTCTACAAATAGGTAATTATATGCTACAACAGGTAATTATATATTGTACAATTTAGTCATTGTATAAGTAATAAACTACACTGCATTAAGAACCATGAAGAAGTACAGAATGCTGGGAATGTGAAGCTTTATCTCTGCCATGCTGTTACCAGCCAACAGAGGAAACACTATACCAGATATAACTTTCTAATCCAGAAGAGAAAAGCAAGCAATACTAAATGAGCTCAGTAGGTAACAATTTCAGAGAGGAAGCCAATGACGCCACAATAAGAAAATGCAGAAGTACAGATGCTTCACTTGCCTCTGGCTGCTCCTGCCTATTGCTATCCGAAGTCATCCAGTTTGGGCAGAATTGCCGACTCCTCAGAGCTCACTTTGATCTCTGATCTTCTCACACCTCTCTTTCCACACAAGCCTCTTTAAACACAGCTTCAGACATATTCCCAGGGCCTTCACCAGTGACATACTCCTCTCTACAATGAAGAACCTGAGAGTTGGTCCTCAGATTTGTTCCTTGGTATGAACTCAACCACCCCTGAGCTTTATGGCCAGATCTACAAGGCTTCCGGAATTCGATGAGCCACAGATCTCGGCCTTGGCGGCTCTGAGGTCGGAGGAAATGATGCAAACAAAGAGTATAGAGGGAGCTGGATTCCGCTTCTGACCTCCCCAAGACAGCTAAGGCCACATTTCAAACTCTTCTCCCCACCAATCAAAAGTTAAAAAAAAAAAAAAAAAGGAAAAGAATAGTCAGACCTTTATTTTAAATTAATTCCCCTGGGCCTATGACAGCCTGTAGGAGAAACTGTATTTGCCAGTCTCCTTTGCAGTTAGATAGATAGCCTTGGGACTAAATTCTGGCCAATACAGAACTCTAACACCCAGATGAGTGGTTACAGAGGCAACTTGTAATCCCTATCCTCTTCCTTCCGTCCTGCTGACTGGAATGTGGGTGCAGTGACAGTCCAGTTAGGTTCAGACAGAGGAAACATCCTACAGACAGCTGGACAGCAAGACCGAAGGAGCCAGGTGTTTGATGACTTGGCAGAGCAGAGCTGCCTTACTAGCTCTGACTTTCCTCTGAGAAAAACACATTCTTGTCTTGGATCAACTCTTGTTCTTTTCAGTTTCTGAAAGGACAAGCCAAGCCTCTCTGGCAACTGTGGCAGGGGCCTTCTCGCCCAGTGGTTCTCCAAAGAAGAGGTGGAACTTTGTTTCCCTTGGGAAACCCTTGGCAATGTCAGGAGACATTTTTGGCTGTGACACTTGTGGGCGTGGGGAGGAGGTTGCTGCTGACATGTAGTGACTAGAGGCCCAGGATATGGCTAACCAATAGTGCACAAGAAAGTATCGTGCAGCCAAAATATCAATGTGCTGAGGTTATAGTCCACGAAGTACTTCAATTAGTAATGAAGGGACTCTAAGACACAGGTCGAATGACAAGCCTTGGTGCCATACGAGTTTATGATTGGGCTAGGGCAGCTGCCTAGTTCTTTTTATGCTCAGCTCACTGCTTTTTTACTTTTAATCCTAAGTATACCATTTCCCCACCCAAAACCCAGATCCATTTTATTCTCTCTTCCCTATTTATTTAATGGGAGCGTAAAAAAGGAGACAGAGTGTAAATCACCTGCAAGGAAGTCACACGCTTTTCTCCCTAGAGTCAACAATGTCTTATCACAAGTTTTTATTGAACAGCTCTTTGGTGTAGATCCCTAGCCGGGATGCCAGGTTTAAACCTAGGTGGCAAATGAAGGCATATGTAAAATGAGAGGCCAGGCAATGCACTGGAGCACATGGCCATGAGCAAAGAGAGGCCTCTGCAATGTGTGGGTGGAGGTGGAGAGAGGGCACCATAGCGGGCTCCGGTGGGCGGTGTTGGTGACAGACCCAGGTCTCCCAGCCCTATAGACTTCGAGCTGAATGTGAGAGGTTTGGGACATCAGAGTCCTCACCATGTTGTGAAATTATCTCTGCCCAGCCCCTGGGCACAGACTCCTTCCCTAGGAGCTGATAAAAGACATCTGTTATGGTAGACGCTCAGCACCCCTCTGCTCCCTTCTTATGGTGTAGCATTGTGCCTTTGCTTTGCAAAACTGCTCTGCCCCCATTCTATAGGATTCTGGCAGGGATTCGAATTCTAGCACTCTATTGGGTATCTTCTAGTTGTCTGTCCAGATCCTCTCTCCACCCCTCTCTCTGTCCCAGAAGCCTACCAAGGGTAGTTTAGGCTGAGATAATGCTTCTAATGCCCCTGTGACAAAAAAGTGTCCCTGCCCTGCTTATCCACAATCCCCCTCAGACACAAGAGCTGACCTGATAGATTCCTCACTGAAGTGATGAGAACTGCCATAGGAGCAGAAAACAAACAAACAAAATGAAAAACAGAACACTAACACCCAGCTTGAAAACCTACAATCAAATTATACGGTTTTTTTTGTTTGTTTGTTTGCTTGTTTTTGTTTTTTTTAACTGAGTCACTTAACCTCTCTGAGTTTCCTTCCCCTCCCCCTCTAGGAAACTGAGATAATGTTAGCCCCAGGAAATGGGTCTAGAATGGGAGAGACTTTAGGATCTGGGTGCTGGTAGTGGTGGTGGTGGTACTGGGTGAATATTTTGTCCTCTGGTGGTGAAGGGAGAGCTGAAATCGTCTTGGAAAGGTTGATATGCAGGTACCCTGACAATTCCAGACCACAGGCATTTCCCCTCGTCCAGCAGAGGCGCCTGATGTGATTCTGAGGAGAACATGGAGCCTGGCGGTGACAGAATCTGGAGCACACACCCGGGGCTTTTCTTCAGAGGCAACCTTGTCCCGCCACATGCCTCTCATCCTGGGATGTGCTCATATTCCGAATGTGCTTCCGGAGAGGCCTCCTTGTTGTGACCTTGCAAAGTTGGCCCTGGGAAACCCCCTGGCCATCCACCAGGAGGTCTCCCCACCTCCCCTTCAACTATAGGGAGTCGTGTTATAAGGGCACTGGTGCTTTGAGCGTGGAAGAAGCCCGGTGACGTCCTGACTTAATGATGTGTGGTGTTGTAAATGACCCCAGTGACCAGTGCCTTCCTTTTAGGAAGTCATTGGTTGGTTTTCAAACTTGCTGTTTCGAGTCACTAAAGGCATATCTTTCTGTGTACAGCACTAATTCCTTGAACTGGTGCTAGACTGCCCTGTGGCCCTTCAAAATTCATATGTTGAGTTCCTAATGCCAATGTGATGGTATTTGGAGGTGGGGGTCTTTGGAAGAAAACTAGGTCTAGATGAGGTCATAAAGGTAGGGCCTTCATGGTGAGTTTGGTACTCTTGTGAGAAGAGATATCAGAGAGCTTGGCTGTTCCCTCCTCCCTTTCTCTCTCTCTCCCTCTTCCTCCCACCCCTCTTCCCTCCTTCCCTCTCCCTCTCTCTCTCTCCACACACACACACACACACACACACACACACAGGAAAAGCCATATGAGCACATAGCGAAATGGCAGACATCTGCAAGCCAACAGGAGGGATCCCACCAGAACCCAATCATGCTGGCCCCATAATTTCAGGCATCTAGCCTCTAGAACTATGAAAAAATACATTTCTGTTGAGTGAAAGGGCCCAGAAGATGTTTCACGTAATACTTGCCTAGAGAGAAAAGCAGAAACTCTGTAAATACTATAAGAAATTCCTCCAAAGATCAAGATAGGGACAGCAGCAGAGCAAGCGGGCATCTTCCTGCCTCTTCCTTTGTCACTCTTTCTCCTTTCGGCCAAATTTCTCCACAGTTCTACTTCAGATTGATCCTGGGTTAGCCCCGACAGGCCAGCTTCTCTCGGCTTCGGGATGTGTCATTCGTCCACTGTCAGTCAGTCCTCTACACCTGTAATTTAGCTGTAGATCCTCCCCTGGCTCCTAGAAGAAATGGAGACACTCAAGGAGACATACCAATTCTCTTCATCCACACTTACTCTGATATTTAAGTTCTGCAATGGTTGTTTTAGTGGTGCTGCTTCACAAATAGAATTTGAGTGTACCATATTGGTCTTCCTATTTCCCAAACATGACTCCCCAAGGAAAGGGGTCATGTTATTTCTTAATTGCAGGCCATGATCACAGTGGGTAAACATTCTATTTCTATCCTTTATGAGGTTGACCATACATTGTTAGTCCCAAAGACGGACTTTGTAATTAGCTTTGAGACTTTGGGAACATTGCTTTTTTTCTCTGTGCCTCAATGTCATCATCTGCAATAAAGAAAAAGGGGGGGGGCAGGGTTGACTCAAATGCTGGTTTTTTAAGTCCCTTTCTGCCCTAAGGGATTGAGCCTCTATCATTCTTCATAAAAATCTCAGTTGTCCTGGATTCATATTTTCTTTGTTTCCACAAGTCAGTACCTATTTTATGGTATTTTTCTAAATAACTATCTCATTAACAAGTACCACTAATAATGTCTTTGCAATGAGAATATTAATAGATCAGATGGGGGAGTAATGCCGTGTACCACAGGATATTAGTTATACAATAAAGCCAGAAGAGGGCCCTCTGGTGACTCCAGAATGTGGAAGGACAAAGAAAGCTGGAAGGAAAACAGAACAGGACACAGCACGGCAAAGGGTTTATGAAGAAAAAGGCTTGCAAGTCGCGCGCACGCGGGTGCGCGCCCGCACACGTGGAAACAGCTCTTCTCCGTGTAGAACCCTTTCCACAGCCAACAAAACAAGCAGTGGAAATTTCCAGCATGAAAGACAAGCGGGTCCCAGTCATTAACTCTCTGCTTCCTGAACTTTTGCAAGGCTTCATGGTATTTGTAGGCTACCTCTGACCTTTGCTTTAGAAATTGTAAATTTTCCATGTCCTTTTGTCAACTGAGTACTCTTTCTCTTTGTTAAATGATGGAAAACTTCCTAATGTTTAAGTTCAATTGTTCGTTTCTTATTGAGACTATACTGAGCTAACTGGACAGATTTTTTTTTTTTTCAAAAATACCATTTTAAGAACACTAAAGCATAGTACCAGATAGCAAATAAAAGCATGTGCCCTGTGGCTTTCAGTATTGGTGTTGGTTAGAAAAGGGAATGTTTATTTTTGAACCAATGAATAGACTCAGATGAAACATGCACGGTTATTACTCATCTCCTTCCCCAGTGGGAAATGAAGGCTCACTGAGATCTCACTGATGGCTTTTTTATTTCCTTCTTTCCAAGCAAATAGCTGCTTGGGAGTGGAAGTGGTCTGAGCGTTGGTTCAAAGAGCTTCTGACTTTAGCTGCTACTGTCAAAACCTTATGACAAGAAATGGATGATACTGATGTTGCCCTGATACAAACTACTAAAAATGAATGACTGAATATTTACTCTCTGCCAGATGCTGTGCTAAGTCCTTTATAAAGTAGGATATATTATTCTCATCCTTGTTTTACATTTGAGGAAACCAGTTTAGAGAAGTCAGGCAGCTTACCTGAGGTCTTGTAGCCAGTAAGTGCAGAATCTGGATTGATTTCAGGTCATGCTAAATCTGGAGACTGAACTCTTTTTTTTTTTTTTTTTTAGATTTTTATTTATTTATTTGACAGAGAGAGATCACAAGTAGGCAGAGAGGCAGGCAGAGAGGGGGTGGGGGAGCAGGCTCCCCACTGAGCAGAGAGCCTGATGCAGGACTGATCCCAGGACCCTGAGATCATGACCCGAGCCCAAGGCAGATGCTTAACACACTGAGCAACCCAGACACCCTGGAGACTGAATTCTTAACATCCTGCTGTACTGACTACTTGGAAAGCTCTTTTTTTTTTTTCTTGACCTATCAAGTATGAGATTTTCAGCACTACCCCATCCTCCCACGCCCATAATACCATTCAGTTGGGCTATGAATGAGGGTTAAACCAAAAACAAAAAACGCAATCCTGTTTAATAAATATGTATTGAGATCCTACAGTATTTAAGGCACCATGCTAAGCTATGCCATGGGGACTACAGAGATAAATAACCAAAGTCACAATGATGGCGGGGGGAAAACATTTTTATAATTATAGTTGGAATGACAGCTATAAGACAATGTGATTGTGTGATAGGAATGGCAGTGAGGGGTCGAGGAGAGCAAGAAATACATTTAAGTGGGAAGTCTGGGTTGCTTTCAGGGGATTCTTGCACTGGGTTTTAAAGGATGGTTGGGACTTCAAACACTAGGATTGTGTAGAGAGAGTATTCCAAAGAGAAGAAATAGTAGGGACAAATGCAGTGGGACACAGCTAGGTCCCCGAGCCTACAGTTGGGTTATTCTTGGTAGGTCAGTGAGGCAGTAACCTATAAAACTATATGGGAGGCTGACAGAACCCATCCATGAGAGAAAATACAGTGATTATGCAGGAGAATGCCAGGCTGCTATAGTCAGAAGGATCTATGAAACTCTCAAGAAAGGATACCCTCAGAAGTGTGGGGCTCAGGGCAGTGTTCCTTCTTCCCATCCAGAGCCACAGAAGTCTATGAATACCAGCCCTGTGTGTGGTGGGCGAAACCCCAGAGCCAACCTAGGTGGTAAATCGCCTTGGTCCCCGGCATTGCACAGACCAACCCAGGGGCAAACAGGCTGCTAGTGGGCAGGACACACCTGTCTAGTCTATACTAGGTACACCCTGTTGGCTGTTCTGCTGGCAGCTTCTTTAATTGGCCCAGCCCTAGAGATATTGAGTTTTAAATACTTTTAAAAAGGAGAGGTCCCTTATAAGAGGATCACAATATCCTGAAACAAAGGAAACTTATATGGTTAAATTTGTTTATTATCTGTAGTTTTTTGTATATATTTATTATCAATTTACCATTAATGCATAGTTAGCTTTTGAAATAATTCTTCTCATTGTCTTTATAGAGTCCCAAGTTAAAGAAACCCTTGAGTGGGAGAAATGGAATTGTATTTACTAGCATGTTCTTTTAAAATGTCTGGGATAATTCATAAGAACATAACAAAAGCAGTTAGCTGGTAGGGCTTGGGGAAGGGGTGATAAAGAGAGGGAAAACCACAGAGATGACAGAAAACAAGATTGGGTATGTGACTTTTTCCTGATTATCTTTTATATTGTTATTGTTTGACTCATGTGAATGTGATATCTCTGACAAAAATAACCAAGCAAACCAATAAAAGAACTTCAAATAACCCTATAGTTTTGTGGATGCATAGAATATCTCTAGAAGGAGAACACTAAAGAAACTGATCACTGAACCCTCCCCTCCAGGGAGGACAGAGTAGCCAGGAGCAGGAAAAGTAAAAGTATATACCTGTGAATACTTTGAATTCTGTGCTGTATATACAGATGAGCTGCTCGTGAATAAATAGCCCTAAACTAGAATGACCCTTCTGATGACCTATGTGAAGGATTTAGAGCAAAAGGCCAAGCAAGGAGTGACCTGGACCTTCACAGAGCCTTGTCCTCATACTGGAAAGGCTTCTTGACTTAAAGAAATATTGTCCACTCAGAACGGCTAATGCCTAAGCTCTCATTATTTGAGTTTCACTTATTTTTCAGTTTTGGTGACCATTTCTAGCCTTGCAAACATGTCCATGTCATCGTGGCGAAATTCCAAGAAAAACAAAAATAACAACAAGAAATCCTTCCACCCTCCCCCTTAAAATTTTTTTTTTAGGGAGAAGAAAAAAAGAAAAAGTTTTAAAAAGGGGTTGTGTTGTATTCTTTTGTCTTTCAGTTTTCCAGGTTTCTCTTGACCCCCATATGAACATCTCCAAGCATTCATGTGAAATAGTTTATTAGATCCTTTTCAGGATTGAGTTTAAAGCAATATGGAAGGAACAGAGTTCTCCAGACTCCAGGGAGGGAAAGAAACCCTATGTGTGAAAAGGGAACACAATGTGTGAAAAGGGAAGGGATTTACCTTGGATCAAATCAGCTGTACTGTTCTGAGAACAGTGTTTAACAGAGAAGAAGTTCACTCTCTTCTTTGGACAATAATGCAAGAGAAGACTGTGTGTGTTTCAGGGTGGGGGCAGTTGGGTGAAGTGGGAGCTGTTCTTATAGGAGGTGGAGAATGCTGTTGTAAATGAGCCCCTGGCCCAGGAGGAATTGGCTGTCAGAGAGTTGGTAATGATCAAAGTTGCCCAGGAACATCCTTGTGCCTAAGATGAAGTTCACATTATCTTGAATATCTAAGAATACACATTTTTCTCAAATACTGGATGGTCTTATTCTTTTGTCCAGGAACTAGAGAATGTAGCTAGGAAGAGTAAATTCTTCTAGAGGCTAAGACTTCCTATCTGGCAGAGGAATGAATGCCTTCAACAAAATATGCTGGATTTCTCCTTAAGTGACTTAATTTTACACAAGGGAATGATAAGGGGAAATGTAAAAAACAAGCCTAGGTTGAGTGATCTGACTTTTTTTTTTTATTGGATTGCAAAGTTTAATATCTCAAAAAACAGTTTCTAACCTCAGTTTTGTGTGTATGCATGGGTTTGTGATTTCTCTTTCTATGGCTGAAACAGTCAGCAATATGAAAATGCAGCTTTCATCTGGTCACTCATCCTGATGAGGGAGCTCTAAAAGTTTTCTGTCTCCTCCTAAATCAAGCTTACTGCTTTTCCTTGCTTGCAGTGTTTTCTGCAATATGGTCTTGAATTTACTCAGCCTCACTTCCATGACATCACAGCAAGCCACCCCTGCTCTGTTTAGTCTTGGTCTCCTCACAGTCTCCAGAAAACATATTTTTTCCCACCTCCCACTCACATCCTTCTCTTGCCTGCTGACCTGTTCACTTCCTTCCTTCAAGAACCAAGCCAAATTCAAATTGTCATGAAGATGGTCTTAACTGACACAGCCTTTGTTGTTCTTAAAGCACATAGCTTATGCAGCCATGGGTCTGAGCTGTGTCTACTCCTAGGCTTAATCCCATGGCTAAGTCTAAGCCATGTGTACTTATGGGACTAAGCCATGTCTACTTCTAGGATTCTGACATGTCTGTTTAGATAGATGAATAGGTCTATTTGTATGAAATGAAAATATGCTGCCCAAAACAACAGGGCTGGAACCTCCTGGTAAAGACACATCCAAGTTAGGGTCAAGGTGGGCACACAAGGTTGGCCAACCTTTGGCTTCAGAGAGAAGAAGTAATTCTGTGTATATCATAGTATTTGTCATTCACTCTCTTCTGCTCCTATGCCACCTTCATTGGGATTCCATTAATAGAGTGTAAAATGAATGGTGAAGAGAGGCAATCAGGCTAAGTTTCTCATTTAATATCCCAGTGCTATGGCATTTTGAAGACTCAAGGCCATCCAATCGATTCCTGGGAGATGGTGGTACCTGGTGAAAGATGTGTCTGTGCCCATAAGGATTGCCAGATGAAATACTGTGTGCCCTATTAAATTTTAATTTAAGGGGTGACTGGGAGGTTCATTTGGTAAAGGGTCCAACTCTTGATTTCTGCTCAGGTCACGATCTCAGGGTCATGAGATGGAGCCCCACATTGGGTTCCACACTCAGCAAGGAATCTGCTTGATATTCTCTCTCTCTTCCTCTCCCCCTGACCCTCCTCCTCACTTATGCTCTCTCCCTAAATAAATAAATAAAATCTCTAAAAAATGTGACTTTCAGATAAACAAGAAATAACTTTTTAGTATATCTCATGTAACATTTAGGGCATATTTATACTAAAAATTATTTGTTGTTTATTAATTTCAATTTTAACTGGGGTCCTGTATTTTCATTTGGCAATGTAGCAACCCTACTAAGAGGGACAATGGTGCCTGAAAGAGGGTTAAATGTCCACTGGGTTTCAATAGAGCCTAGTGGAAGGAATCCAGATATGATAACTAGGCAACTGGTAGGCTTCTCTTTCTGAATAAAAAGACAAGACATTGAGAAGAAAAAGCCTTTTGACTCTTTCACTTGCTTCATGTTTTTCAATTACTCATGATGCCTGGAGTGATGATAGCCATCTCAAGGTCATGGGCTATAAGTAGGAGGATAAAAAGCCAAAATACCATGGAAAGTGAAGCAAAAGTTTGCTAAGAGTATGGGTCTTTTAAGACATTGTTGAGCTTTATCCAAGGAGGTTCAATCTTCCCTGAGACAACTCTGGGTTGGATCAATACTTGAATAACATTCAAATTCTATTAGGAAGGAAGAAGGAGGAAATGGATGCATTGGTATGGTAGACTGGCAACAATGTCACTAACAATGTAACCGGCACCCACTGGATAGTCCATCTGTAGACTTGTTTCTTTAGGCCTCAATTGCTGACCACAGAGGATTTTAAATATAGATAAAGAAATTAGAAATGTGGGAAGAAAATAAGATAGAAAGTATAATGCAGTAAATGTGCTGGTATTCCCCTTTCCTCGTTTTTTGGTGTGTGTGTGTGTGTGTGTGTTCAATAGACTACCAGTGTGGTTGAATGTCAAGCATAGCTGACATGGTTAAAAAAATTAAATGGTTAACTCATTCCCTATAAGACCCCTGCTCATATATTCTCCCTTCACCCACATAGGGCCACTTGATCCTCAACTCGCATCTCCTCTTGTATGGAAAATACCTTTTTGGTAGTCAGGGAGAATTTAAGGACCCACTGCAGACTCAATAGCCCAATGTAGTCAACTCTGCCATTTATCAGTCATTCTCTGAACTCATACTAAGCTTCATGTCTGACCACCTACCTCTAGATTTCTCAGAGTTGCGAAACATTCTGTGTTTGTTGCTTAAGACACTGTCAGACGTTCTATTACTTGCAGACGGAAACACCTATAGCTGATAGAGAAGAGCCATGTTCTTGTTCATGTGCATGAGTGAGACACCCTTTACCAACTTTCAGAAATGTTTAGGGGGAGCTCTCCAGGAAATTAGAGTCCTAAATGATCAGGTAATGAAGAGAGCCAACCAAATGTGGGTTATATTTGGCATCTCTATTGAACATTTGATACTGGATATGAGTGAACATCATGCCTCCATGAGGACTTCAGCTCCTGAGAACCCAGAGACTTTTCCTTTTATTCACATCCCTCAACTGCATGACTCAATACACATTTATTAATTGATTAGTTAAAGAATTTAATTGACTTATGGAGAATTTCCAACTTAATCTAAACCTGGAAGGGGGATTTGGAAGCTGATATGGAGAAAAAATGCTGTGGGTTAGGAGACGTAATAACAGAGATCCTGGAACTGGTCATTATCATAGTCTGTTTGGTGCCTAAGGATTAGATCCCCTAAAAAGGGTTAGTAGGAGTTTTATGAGTAGGAGGACCAAATGCTACTGTTGGATACATTGCTAGGTAGTTGGGGCTGGTACAGTAGATCACTAGGAATCTAGGAATCACTAGAACTAGTGGAGGAACACAAGGACAGAAATATCTTAGGGAAGTCCATTAGTCAGCAGCCCATAGAACCTATTAAAAGAAAGACATTGGTGATGTAGAAAGGCAGTTAGGGAGCTCTTAAAGTGATTAAGGGATGGATTACAGTGGTGATAAGGAAACAGGTGGGAAAAAAGTGAATCCTAGGAATAGTTGGGTGAAAGAACTGATTGAAGGCAAGAGAAAAAAAAATGCTAACATTTGCTTCATGCCTACTGCATGCCAAGCACTTCATATACAATGCCCCACTTAACATGTAACAATTTTACAGAGGGACAATAGTTATAATAGAAGTACATATAAGAAAGCTATTGGGGTATCTGGGAAAGAGGCGTGGACCCAAGGAATGTCTTGAAAGATATATGAAAATTTAACAGAAAAGTCAGAGGAGAACATTCCAGACAGATGGATGGTATGTGGATAGGCATATCTTTGGCAAAATCTTTGCATGTGGTGTCTTCTGGAGAATTTGTTAGTTCCAAGGAGTTTTTCTGAGATATTTGAGTGAGATGTTTGCAGGCCAAGGGAGAGGGGCATTTGGGGACCTTTAAATAATACCATGTAGTTAACTGCCAATTTGGCATCTTAGAAAAACTATAGCTATAGCCTGTGGTGGAAACATCTCCAGATATTTCTGCTGGAAGTAATGCTCCATGATGTGAAGCAAGAAGGTGCGAAAGTATTAAAGTTCTTCTATGTCCTTCATCTCTCCACCCTTCCCAGGATTCTCCAGGGCCAGCTGCCTTTCCCTGTGACCCGCACCCCTACCTGTGTTCCCGTCCATGCTAGGGGATACACATACTTTGATGCAGAGAGCTAGACAACATCCTCTAGCTCCCTCATCTATTTGTTCTTGGGGATGACTTGGCAGCCTCCTTCTCTTCCCCTTTCCTGAATTTTGCAGACCACCTTTCTCATGATATCCTGTGGCTGTGGCTTTCTGACATTTGGTCTAGAGTCCCTGGGCCATGATGGCAGTGTCCTCCTGCTCAAACCCTCCAGTGTTCAGGACATTGTTTGCTTGTTTTTTGTTTTGCTTTGTTTTTTTGTTTTTTGGGTTTTTTTTTTTCTTTTCTCTCTACTGTCCTTGGAGATAGGCAGGAGACCTCAGATAATTCTGGTATCAGGCGGGATCATCTCTGTCTCAGCAAACAAGTTCTTTAGCTCTGGGAGGGGTAGGTGGGCTGGCTAGAGAGGCACTCCCTGTCACGTCCTCTTACCTCACCAGTTGGAACCTTGCTCTGTGGCATTTGGGGGAGGATAAGGAGTCTTACACAATTTGTTCAAGAAGTTGGCAAAGGCTTCCATGTTTCTACTCTAATTCTGCTGCCACTTCAAACCTATTTTTTAAAGCATCATGGATACTAATATTCTCTTCATATTACTCTTCCTTTAAATAATTTCTCAACAATGTGCCCAAATGACACAGGAGTAGAAGTCAGGATAGTCAAGAGTCTGCAGGCCTCACTTTTGGGTTGAATTCAGCCTCTATCCTTCCATTCTATATACTTGAGCAAGACATCACTTTTTCAGACCTTATTTTTCTCAGTTTAAGAGATTCAACAGAGTTTGCTCCCACTTCTTAGCAATTCTATGAGGACTAGATCTGGTTACATACATTATAGTGATATAGGAAGCATAAAATATGATAGATGGGCATAACAACCAGGCAGCAGGACAAAATAATTCTGAAGGCAGACTTTCTTTAAAGCCAGGGTTTTCCTCTGGAAAATGAGGATAATGATGCTATCTGAAAGCTCTGAAATCCTCAAAACTTGGGAACTGAAAGTTTTTTCATGAAGGGGGCACCCGCACTTACTTGGTGGCAAGATTGATAGGAGGGTTTTTATGGTCTTTGTCTAGCCCATTTGCTGCAGAAATTTCAATGTGTTTGCTTACTGGGTGCTCCCTAGATCCCTTGGGAATTATTACTAGTATGCAATACATGCACTGTACTATTTTTCCTAAAATATGAACAATTCTGAGTTGGAAACACATTTGCCTCAAGGAATTTGGATATGGGATTGTGGACTTTGGTACCAAACTTACAGGGCTATTGTGATGGTTAAGTAAATAGATTCAGCATAGTGTCTGCCCCGTGGTGGGTGCTCAGCAAATGTTAGCTGCCATTCCTGTTCCCTCCATTATTGCAGCCCTCAACCTCTTTGAGCAATTTCTACCATTGCTCTAGACCTATTTCCCTACTTGTGCCTGTGATAACTTTTTTAAAGATTTTATTTATTTATTTGAGAGAGAGAGAGAAAATGAGTGAGGAGCAGTGGCAGAGGCAGAGGGAGAAGCAGACTCCACACTGAGTAAGGCGCCCTATGCGGGGCTTGATCCCAGGACCCTGGGATCGCAACTTGAGCCGAAGGCAGATGCTTAACCA
The DNA here is from genome assembly GCF_009829155.1 of Mustela erminea. Taxonomy (NCBI): domain Eukaryota; kingdom Metazoa; phylum Chordata; class Mammalia; order Carnivora; family Mustelidae; genus Mustela; species Mustela erminea. The sequence goes on from NC_045616.1 coordinate 135,975,797, forward strand.
CTGGTTAAGTGGTTAACCTAGGTGGTCCTGTGCTGGTACTATTAATATCTAAAATTCTTTCCATTCAACCACTCAGCACTTGCCCTTCCTGAAACGCCTGTCTTCCCAGCTCTGCCAAAATGCTGTCCTTGTTTCGAACAGAAAGTTCTCCCTGTAACTGCCTGAGGTCCCATCTCTCTGCCTTCTCAGTAGTTAGCTGGATGATTTGCTTGTGGGTAAAGGAGGCTGGGAGAGAGTTCTGGGAAGTTTCCCACTGGCTGGTCTCAGACTCTTAGCTCACCCTGACATACTTCCCATGGGCTGTGTGAATGGGATCCTATAGATGTGGTGCAGCTCCTCCCCCTTTAGAAAAATTACGTCCACCTTTCTGGACCCCAGTTTCACATGGACAAAGCACAAAGGTCAGCCTAGATGATAGTTCATGCCTCTTAGCTTCCTTAAATCCTACCTCCTGTGATTGCTGCCCTAGAACTCTTACCTTTGTATGCTGGGGAAGCACATCCTCCATATCTTCAGTAGTCAGCGGGTGTCAAAGAGGGAATGAAAGCTGCTTCCCTTCAGCTCTGTGTATATCCAACCTCAAGAGGGGCCAAATGCAAGGAATTTGCAAACCTTGTTATCGAGGAAACTAGATCCCCTTTCCCCTGCTTTGGGCACTGAAACTAACCTGACTGCAAGAACAGACTCTGGATCATCTCCTGGACAGGGTTAGAGATGAATTGGACAGTGTCAGGTTTAAGGAGATCCAACCTGGTAGCTAGGGGTCTACAGGCAAGGTTGCCATCCACCGATTAAAGACAGAGGCCAAGCAGGAGAGTGACCAGCATTGGAAATCTGGTCAACAGAGAGAAGGACCCTGCTAGTGGTGAGAGAAGCTGATGGAGAAGCAGAAGAGGGACGGAAGGGATGCTGGGAAGTGGTGAGGCTTCATGTCAGGACTCTAGTTCAGGAGGGAGACTGAAGTATGAGGGAGGGTGGTTGATAAGAGGGGAAACAGTGGACGCCTGGTGCTGTGGACTGGGTCACCCAATGGTGGGAAAGAAACTCATAACCCTCAAATGCATGGGCCCCCAGGGCTCTTCCCTGGAGCATCAAATCCTGCCATGTTCCCCAAGACACTAGTAAATGCCAAACTAGTCTCCTCTTTATCATTATAAAGAGGACCCCAGTTTTGTTTCAGAAACAATGCAATCAACTGAAAACCCTAATATGTCCAGAGTCCCAGTTGTGTTTGGTAAGATATAAGCAGGGATCCCTTGGAGGAGCTGTGGGAAAACCTGTGGGAGGGGTGGATTCAGCTGAGGCATGCTTTTGCCCTTCACCCTGGCCCCTTTTTTTCCGCCAGAGATTCAGACAGGACACTGAAAGAGAAACAGCCATCTGGTGAGTAGGCAGTCCAAAGCCACAGGCTAAGCTGGGTGGGGCTGGAAGCTGAAGGAAGCCAGAGATCTTGATGGTACTGGGAGCCCCAGGACAGCCCGGAAAATGATACTGTAGCTTCCCATCATGTGAGAAAAATGGACCTTTGTTTGACTAATCTACTGTGAGTGGGCTCTGTTTTATGCAGATGGACTCAGTCCTAACACGCACACATAACTGGCTTCCTGGGATTAGATGAAATGTCTCAGCAGACTCTGAGGCTTGAGGTGAACCCAGCAGAGATTGCTGAGCACGCAGAATCCAGCAATGGGACCTTGCCCTATTCTTAAGCCCTTATAGGTGGTGGACACCTAAGCCACTGATACACTTCCTGTCCACACCTTGATTAACTAGATCTAGACTTAGGGGGGTAGGGTAAGACTGTAACCACAAGGGGGATGTGTCAATAAATCTAGCTGCAGGGAAAAACCAGAAGAAGCAAGGCAGAGGATGATGTGCATGGTGGCTTCCATCTGCACTTCTAGAAAACAATTCTCTGCTTATGTGCTAGCCATGGTGGTTCAGTAGCCCCTTCTTCACTTCAGAGTAGCATTCCTTCATCATTCACCAAATACTTCCAGGGAGCCTACATAATGTCAGCCACTGTATTCAGTGCTGGAGATACAGAAGTGAATAAGATACAATCCTTGGCCTCAAATATCTTCTTTGGGTACCAATTTGTTGTTGTTGTTTTAGAAAATGGGGCCAAAGGGTAAAGGGTACATTTGGGTTAAATATGAGGGAAAAAAAAGAAAAATCTCTGGCTACTGACATTTTTGTCATTTTGTATCTTCTAACTAATGCTGTAAGAATAATGTACACTGGGTTTGGGGAGATGGGGGATATTTCCAATCTAGCCTGAAGTGGAAAGTTACTGGTATGCTCCGAAGTAAGCTTCAGTAATTATGGACTGAGGTCAGACAAACTATAGAGAGTTCTCAATTTCTAGCATTTCCTTGGGCTGTGAGTAAACTACCACTTGGCCCAGGTAAAACATGCTGTCTCCTTAAATGGAAAATACCCAGATGGTGGAAATTTTATGTTATTTACAAATGGGAAACTATTGGGTCTTCAGTGATCCCCACTGTGCCACACTCTGAACAGATGCCTAAAAAGGTTATATCAGCCCACCATGTTTTATTTTTAGTTGCTCCTCACTGGAGAGATATTTGAGTATGTAGTGTAAACCATATATCAGAATGCAGACTCTCGGGTAAGAACCTTTGAATCCTAGCTCTGCTCCTTACCAGCTGGTGAGCAGCCCGGTAGGTAATTGACATCACCAAGTCAATCATTCCTACCACTTGGGGTTGTCATGAAGATCAAAAATAACGTACTATACAAAGGATGGACAGTACTTGGCAGAGTTAGGACTCAAAACATGTTGACTACAGGGGCAATGAGATGGGGATGGGGAGAGAGAGAATGGGAAATCTTTCCTCAGAGGAATGATCTGGGCTAGAGCCAGGCTACCAACAGACCTTCTGGTGCCATCTCTGTCCAGACACAGCCCATCCTCAGCACACCCCAGAGCCAGTTCAGCCTCTGCTCTGCTGAATTTTGCCCCAGTCACCTTCAAGCTGCTGGGGAATGTACATACTCTCCAATTATTTGAATGAAAACTGAATTTCCGTGGGCGGTTTTTTGAGGGTCTATAAAATGAACAAGTCTGATGGCCCATTCGATGGATCCATTTCAAGAGACTAGTTGAGGATTTTCATGAAAGGCTTCCGTATGTAAAGACATTAATTTCCCTGTCTTTGCAATGGAGGTGATTGTCCTGACTTCCTCTGATAGTGGGGGGTGGGGGACAGTTGGGAATTAAACCTAATGATAAGCACCTAGCATGGATGATGGGGAGGAAGTAGGAGCTTCAGAAAGACTGCTCCATCCTTCCCCATCCTTCCCTGTCCTGTTGTCATACTGCCCTAAACTGAGAGTGTAACTGAAAACATGTGGCAGGAGGAATATAGGAATCCACTCTGAGCATCTTACACCTTAGTTGCAACTCATTTATCAAGCCAGCCAGGGCACTCCCTGGCTCAGTTCTTTTCAGCCCCAGTGCACCCTAGAATTGCTGGGCAGCATTTAAAAAGATATTGATATTGAGCAAGAATCCCCTTCCCCAAGCGAATCTGCCTTAATGAATAGCTCCTTGAGAGAATGAGCCCCTCTCTGGTTTCAGTTTGTTCCTCTTCAAATTGAGAGCAGAGAAGTACAATAACTCACTGGGTGCTGCACAGCTAAAGAAGGTCCCAGGTCTGCTGAAGCTCAGCTAAGGGCGTTCACCCCAACAGATACTGTCCTTAGTTAAAATTATGGTATTCTGTCCATCATGGATTTCTTTGCATTAATTTTGAGTTTGAAAATAGTGTATTAAAGTATTGTATATCTTGTTCCAAGGTTTTTTGGCATCCCCTTAAATTTCATATTCAAGGTCATAACCAAATATTGGGGAGTGCTCAAGAGAAAACCTCACATCATTTCCCCGGGTCCAGAAATTATGTCTAGAAAGGGACATGAACTGAGCATCCTGTCCTTTTCCTTGGAAGGTCATGCTCAGCTTCACTAGGGGTTTGTGCTGTGTGTTCAGGAGTGGTGAGATAGCCAGTCATGAGGATAAGGATGAGCTGCTGGTCTGTGGCAGAGCTGGACATAGGTCCAGTGAATTTCTGAGGCTTTTCTACAAGAAATCAGTTGAAAGTCATTTTAAGACTGGTTAGATTTTGGCCATGTCTCTCTTGGAGCCTAAGAATCAGATGAAATTCCTCCAGAAAGTGCTCATTATTTAACTGCCTCTAGTTTACAGTTAAGTTTTCGTTTGACATTGTCAGCCCATTCTAATCTGAATTAGGTAATAAATGAGTGCCAAGACCTGAGCCATGCCCTCAGATGCCATTAGTCCAAAAGATCGCTGATTTGCCTGGAGGGAGCTCTGTGTTTCTCAGGTCAGGTACCATGTGAATGGTATGCAAAGGAAGCATTTGGTCAAGGCAGAACCAGGGATCCAGGTGAAGTCTTCTCTTGAGCCAGTAGACAGATACCTGCATGGGGCTCACTGGTTGGGTCCTACCTGTCAGGCTACATCTGCCTTGGGGGTGTCTCCAGTCATCTCAAAGGACATCTCTGAAATCTCAATAATTTCTCCAAACTCAAATTTATTTTTACTTCAATTCCCATTAGGACATAAGCTCCAAAAGGACAAGACTTCTTGCTGGTTTTGTTCCAGGCTATGTCTTCAGCAATTAGAATGGTGCTTGACCTAAAATAAGCGCCGATGATCTTGTCACCCTCCTAATTACAGCTCTTCAGTATCTCTCTGTTTCTATTAGAATAAATGCTGAAACCCTTATGTGATCTATGTGATCTGCCCCCTGATGACTTCTTTAATTTCAGGTCAAGACACCTTTTCTTCATTCGCCATATTCCAAGCTCTGCCCTACCAGGCCTTTGCAAATGTCCTTCAGCATAGTGAACACATGCACACACATGCGCACAACACGCACACTTCACAGAAGCAGCTCCTTCCCAACTTTCCTATAGCTCAGTATAGAGATCCTTTCTTCAACTAGTCTAAAGAGCCTTCTCTGACTATTTTCCATGGAGGACCTCTTCTCCTGTATGTTCATCTCCATGTCATGTTTCCCTCATAACATTTTTCTCAACTTGTAACTGAATGTTTCTTTAAAAATGTATTCTACTGCTTATTGTCTGTTTCTGTTGGACTTCACAATCCATGAGGAAATGGATATGAGTCTCTCTGTTCTAACATATCCACATTCTTCTGAAAGACCCTGACATAGATTAGGTATTTCCTTACAAATTACTTGTTAAATGAATGAATGAATGAATGAATGAATGAAGAATGAATGAACGAACATCTTTAGTATATATGACCCATCCTAGAATAAAATAAAAAGATGGTGTTCTCAATATCTCTTTTGTCCACCCTCTGCCCTTTAGTGCTCTCTTTTCTTGTCCTAGTGGCTAAATACTGCCTGTTAGCTATCCAGGCCACCTTATACACCTCAAGCCCAGGTCTGACAGTCTAGACAATGTCCCTGTAAAATGCTAAAGACTGGAATGTCATGATGTGATGTGCACAGTATTCAGCTTTTAACAGACATGTATCCTTCTAAATACTGTGGAAATGAAGGACAGTATAGATAGCTTGTGGGGAAGAAATTTATGTGAGGACAGGAGAACCATTCACTCCACAGAGGCAGCCAGCTGGCCTGTTGTCTATGCAGAAGAGAGATCCTGGCATAGCTATCATAATCAGTTAAAACCAGGTTCATCTGGAATTTTTATACTATTCTCTTCAGCTTTCGAACTGTGTATTGACTACCCTGCACTATTTTCCCTTCTTACATAAAACTGAAGAGAAATAATAGAAATAATACCATAGGCCACAATGTTAACAATACTTACATTGAGATATTAAGTTATGAGAGTTTTTAGGGTTTCTCCCACATTTGTCCATTTAAAACTTTATTTATTGAGATTTTGGTGTTTTTTTTTATCATTTTAGAATATGTATTTTACATACTTTCCTCTGTGTTCGTATGTAGTATCTCAGTTGTATAGAGCTATGCTGCCCAATATGGTAGCCATTAATGTCGTGTGAATATCCAAATTTTTTGTAGCTGGCCAGTGTTCATGCTAGCCTACACTTGGCTGTGAATATCCAAATTTAATCAAAATTAAATTCAATTTAAAAACTCAGTTCCTCACTAGCCATATTTCAAGAGCTTAGCAGTTACATGTAGCTAGTGGCTATTTTGAAGAGCACAGACATAGAACATTTCCATTAGTACAGAAAGTTTCATTGGAAAATACTGGTGTAGAGTGTGTAGATTTTCAATATATGAATATAAAAAAAAGTCTTACAGGTGTTGAACAGTATTGTTGATGCAAACAAAAGTTGGGAAAGATCAACTGTCTGGGTTCCTTGTGATTCAAATGCAGTGATACTGATTCCTCTCTGAGAAAAAGCCATGGTTTGTTCATCAGGGTCCTGGAAATTTTATAGCTGTGGAAACTAACTGAGTTTAGCCATTTTTACAGAATAGTTCGTGAAGGCTGGACAAGATTCCCACCATGATGTGTCAGTCTGAGGCCAATCCTGAAACCCACTATTCTACGGGAAATTTTCATAAGTATACTTGAAATTAGATTCCCTATTTCCTTAATTCCTGTTCCCATTAAAAGACCTTTAGGATCTGTTCTTGACTAACTCCCCTTTAACTTACCTTTAATGCTAAGGTAAATTTATTATGCAACCAGCCCAGGGGTTGTGCTCAGCAAGGGGTCAGGCTCTTCCTCAAAAGGGCAGGGACTAAGTGACCTTTGACAAAACAGCACAAGATCTGAGCAGCTAATCTTTCTCTGTAATTATCAAAATTTGTCTTGTGTCAAGATGCATTCCGAAACCCACACTCCTGGTGACCTGAGGAATGGGTCATGTCTGCCTCAGTCATCATAAGCAAGAGGAACCTAGTTTATTAACTGAGATATGTGAAGATATACTCATTCATAGATTTTTTTTTTAAACAAATCTTCAGGGAGCATCTACCATGTGCTACATACTGGGGATAGAATAGTAATTAAGGCAGACCTGGATACTGCCTTACAGAGTACCATGTCAAATTATTGTAACACCAAATGTATCAAAGTCAAGGATAATCTTAAATAACAGATATGAGCTGACACCCACAGGTCAGGAGTGTCTCTAATGTGCAGTAAAGGTAAAGCTCTAGCTACATGTCTAAATCAGAATAGATACTGAACATATGAATGTGTTTTATATCAGTTAGCTTCTTGGGAGATCCCATAAATGTCATTTAGGTCTGTGCAAGAGGAAAGAGACAAAATGTTTCTGTAATCGGATCCTCTAGGGGACATTAATAACCATATGAAACAGTGCTAGGTAGAAACTGCCAAGACCTGTGATGTACTTCACTGTCCTTTCTCTAAGCACCCAGGGTCAGCATGCAACAAGGAAGATTTACCAAAATGTTGATTAAAGTCCATGATGAAAGGTCATTTCCTTAAATAAGTAGGATGTGGGGAATGTGTGACAATATGAAAATAGAAGTACAGAATAAAAAGGGAAAATGTCTTCTTAAAGCATCTTTTTACAAGGAAAAAAAAAAAGGAAAGAAAGAAAAATTTGGATATCGTCTTAAGAAGAAGGCACTCAGATGATACCCCTTACAGAGCATATCTAATTTCCCAGAAAGTAGATTAGGAAATCTTATTGTAAACCTCTCTTCTAGAGATTTACGTCTAGATCTCACACTAAGATGTTGTAAAGATGTCTGGTTGAAGTTCAGGGGCAGGAAAAGAAGGGAGGGGCATGGAAAGATCTCAATGCTTCTGAAATAAAATTATCCGAGGAAAGAAAGCATATAGAGTGATGGTCAGAAATCAACAGAAGGAATTATGGTGGAGATGTTGCCCTTTCAAACCAGTCCACATTGGCACTGTGTTTGCGCTTTGGAAAATATTTGTTGAGTACAAGAGTATGTAACATTTGAGCCCAAAGAGATTTTGGAATCATTAATAGTTGCTAATTGCTTAAGAGCATGAAAAAAAATCCCTGGACAACGTAATGTGAGGAGAATAGGGGCCAAACAGGAATATCTGAGTATCCCCAAAGTTTAAAGTCAGGACAGAGGATAAGGAATCTATTAAAGAGACAGTAAATGAATGGTCAACGGGAAACAGCAGTGTGTTGCAAGAGAAGTCAAAGGAGTAAAGAATTTATAGAAGAGATGCCTGTTTAAACACAGTTAGGAAGTACAGCCATCCAAGGATTGTAACCTGTACATTGATTTAGCAACATTTTCCAGAGAAGTGTGAGGGGAATAGGGTGGGCATAACACGGCTTGAAAGAGACTGAGATGACAGGGGGGAGGGGAAATATGGATGGGACTGGCCATTACTTGGAAGGATTCTAAAATGAAGACCCATGTAGACATTGTCAACAGTTTTTATTCCTAAAGAATCTGGCTTGCTAAATTGTGTAGGTTTATCTCTGGAACTTACCTGCCTGGCTAAAAGGATGGACAACAATCATACCTGACTTCTGATCTGAGGAAGTATCTAAATAACAGAGCATACTTAACCTGATTCTTCTCTGATTTTTATAAACACTGTTTGGTCCTTAGCGAAATAGTGCTTTTGAACATTTTCTCCATAGCAGTTTTTCTTGCTCTTATCTATCATATAGAAATTGCCTATAAGAATTAGGTATATAGAGTTCAAGAAAAATGAATTGACATCTCTTCCTTTGAAAAGTGAGCTTTGGGGGTTAGCACAGTAAGCCCTGCAGACACTAGTTCCTATGTAGCCTTTAGGTAAACAGAGAAGATGTTCAATGTGCCTCAGATCTGCCATGTGGTCAGAAGGCTTTGCACAGAGAAACACCCTTGAAGTGTTGGAAGGAAGACCCTGCCTTTTATTAAAAATCACAGACCCTAAGTTGTTCATATAGATCAGCCATAATATGCCAAGAAAAATATTTCAGTGATTATTTATTCCACTTCACAAAGCCAGGAGTCCTAGGTTATCACAACGTACTAGTGTTTCGAAGCTTTATCTTAGCATCAAATCCTTTTCATGGTAGACTACTATGGTTGAAGCTGAATGAGATAGGGCAAAGTTATCTCTTTAAAATCTGACACAGTTTAAAAACATTAGCCCTAGAAAAGTGTTTCATGACATTGGCTGCATATAAGAATCACCTATGAACAAATCCTAATACATTTAGAAATTCTGATTTAATTAGTCTAGGGAGAAGATCTCTGGCATGATATATTTTTTAAAGCTCCCCAGATTCCATTATGCAGTAAGGGCTATGAACTGCTGCCCTAGTGGAAGACTATTTGTGGGGGCACCATCTACTAAAGAAGATAATATTTATAGTAAAACTGCTATCAAGCCAATAGTTAGGCAATACTCTGCTGTTGGTTAAGCAAATAGACAAATGTATATAACTAAATATCCAGCCATTTGAACAAAGTGCTAGATATATGAAAAAAGACATCTTGAAATGGAGCCTTGAGACTGTCATGTGAAGAAGTCCACATTTGCCATATGGAGAAGCCATGTGGAGAACTAAGGCATCATGGCCAACAGCCCCAGTTGGGGCTTCCAGATAGTCTCACTGTACAAGTGAGACTAGTGAAATAATCATTCCATTAACCCATAGAATCATGAGAAATGATGTAAAGTTCTTGTTTTAAACCACTAAGATTTAGGATTGTTTGTTGCACAGCAATATATAACTGATACCAAAATTGGTGGCTGGAAATAAGGTGTAGCCATAGAAAACCTAAAACATGTGGCATTGGTTTTGGACCAGGTAGTAGGTAGAAGCTAGAAGGGTGGTAAGGAGACTAGTAGTGGAGGTCTGAAAAGTAGTGAAATACTTGCTATTGGAAACTGGAGAAAACAGCACTCATATTACATAAAGCTGAACTGTTTGTCAACACTGTTGCCTCTGATAACTGAGAAGTTAGAAAAATTTATCAACGAATTTATGGATCTTGCTGAGGAGATTTCCAGGCAAAATGTTGAAAGTGAAAGTTGACTTCTTTTAGCCACTTGTGATATAGTATGGAAAGACAGAAATGAGCCAAAGAAGAAACTATTCCTTTTTACAACAGAATTTAGGGGAAAAGTTTTCAACTCTGGACTTGCAAGTTTGGAAAATTTCTACCCTTTCCATGTGTCAAAATATTTTCAAAGTTAGAGATGGACTCAGGGTAAAGGTCAAATCCAGAATGCTGACAGTAAAACCTGGACCTATGTAAAGATCAAGTCAAGGTTGTATGACCTTGATTTGTGCTTGTATGACCCTTTGTTAAGACCTCAGAAAGATATAAAAATCTTAAGAGCATTGCTCCACAGCATCCTGACTTTCAGTCAAAGGGAAAAAGAGGCCTATCTTGAAGAATTTTTATGGGTGTGAATTTTATTTAATGAAGTGAATTTGTAATACGATGCATAGAAAACATACAAAATTTAAAGGGAATTGTATTGGCAAAAGTATAACCGGAGTAGACTAAAAGGGAGAGGTCAACACAAACTAAAATGAGATTCTAGATTCCAAAATTTATATAGACAGAACTAGTCAAAGAAAGCAACTCAGTTGTAAATTTGACCCTTATCTTATAGAAAAGGAAGTTCTCAGGTGAGACAGCCATATGAGATGCAGAGGATAGAAACAAGAGCCATTAAGAACAGTGGGCTGGGGACGCCTGGGTGGCTCGGTTGGTTGGGCGGCTGCCTTCTGCTCAGGTCATGATCCCAGCGTCCTGGGATCGAGTCCCACATCGGGCTCCTTGCTCAGCGGGGAGCCTGCTTCTCCCTCTGCCTCTGCCTGCCATTCTGTCTGCCTGTGCTTGCTCTCTCCCCCTCTCTCTCTCTGATAAATAAATAAAATCTTTAAAAAAAAAAAAAAAGAACAGTGGGCTGGAAAAAGACTCTGAAAGAGCAGAGCTGGACCCTAATCAAGGAACAGTCCCTGAACTGTAGTCGGAGACCCTAACAACTTGTGCCCAACTGGATTTCAAAATTACTATGAAACAGGGAAGCTATGTGCTCCCCTTCTCTCCCTTTTTGAATGGGAATGTCCATTGTTGCTATTCTCTTTTGTATGTTGATGGTTTGGGGAGGCGGATAACTTGTTTTTTTAATTCACAGAACTCCCATAGATGGGAGCTACACTGATCGTCTACATTGAGGGTATCGCACCTTAGGTGGCTCATTCATATCTGGACCTGATTTAGATGACAAAATCCTGGGTCTCAAGTATGAGCCTAATGCCATAATGGAATGACAATATTATAGGTCTTGGAAGGGGTGAGTATATTTTGTTTATGGGAAGAATATAAATAATTTAGAGGTTGTTAAAGATAGCCACAAATTCTCTGCTTTCCTTCCATCAAGAGATGGAGTTGATTTTCCATTCCCATGAATCTGGCTTAGCATTGTGAGTTGCTTTGATCAACATAATGTGTCAGAAGTGATGCTAGTCTAGTTTAGGCTAGGATACACTTTAAAAATTGATAGACTTTGTTTCATTAGTGTCTTGAGACTGCAAGTCAGAAAGTCCAGTTACCTTCCTGAAGAGACAGTATGGCCAGCTGCCAGCTAGTCCAGTCATCTCAACCAAAGTGCCAGGCACTTTGATGATGAAGTCATCCTGGAATGCTGCCTTAAGACTACCATGCTGTGAGGAAGCCCAAGCTACCACATGAAGGAAACACACAGAGGAGAACGAATGCAGGATAGTTCATAGCCCCAGCCTGGCTGCCCTCTGAATGCAGTTACAGGACTGACCCAACACAAGACTAGAAGAAAAATTGTTCTTCAACCCACAAATCATGAGAAATAATAAGTCATTGTTGTTTTAAGCCATTAAGGTCAGGAAAGTTTCTTTCATAAAAATCAATAAGTGACACCATTGTGAGCTACAGTTGGAGCATTTAGATATGCCAAAGAATTTTTAAATACAGAGTCATATCTGGAAGTTCAGTTAAACTATCTATTTTATATTAGCACTTTTTAAAAATTGCATCTCAGCATGATACCAACAAAAGCCATCCTAGTATGCTTGAGAATATGTAAACCAGAGTGTCATGCAACCCAGAAACAAGACCTTGATTCCACTTCTTCGGTAATTATGTCTAGATGGGCAAAATGTTGGGAAAATTCCTCAACAGATATTTGTCAAGAACCTCCTATGAATGTCAGACAACCTAAGAAGAAAAACGTCATTGCCAGTTTCTAACAAAAGACAGGATATGAACATCTAAATAATCCAAATATTAGCCAATTTCAGACCTTAGTTAACTCTGAACACTAAGAAGCTGTTCCTTTTTCTTGTACTCTTTTGTGAAAGAGATTATGTAGGCTCATTGTTAATTCATTTTTAAATATTTGGTAGAATTCTCCAGTGAAACTATCCGGGCCTGGAAGTTTTTGTTGTTGGATTTTTGAAATTATTAATTTGATGTCCTTAATAGTTATAGGACTATTCAAATTATATCTTCTATGTTGGACGAGTTATAGTAATTTGTGCTTTTCAAGAAATCGGTGCTTTTCTTCTAAGTTGTCAAATTCTTGTGTAGATTTGTTCACAGTATTCCCTTATTATCCTCTTGATGTCTGTGGGGGGTGGGCTGTGTAAAACCTACTGCATTTGTATATAGTAATTTGTCTTTGCTTTTTCTTTGTCAGTCTTGCCAGGGTTGGTCAATTTTATTGATCTTCTCAAAGCACCAACTTTTTGAAGTATTGATTTTCTGTATTGATTTTCTGTTTTCAATTTTAGTAATTCCTGCTCTTAACTTTACCAGTGCCTCTCTTCTGCTTCCTTTGGAATAGTTTTGCCTTTATTTTTCTAGATTCTTGAGGCTTTTTATTCTATGGGAAAACACTACTTCAGCTTATCATGTATGTTTGCATTTCATTAAATACAGTATATTTATTAGATAGGATTATCTCACAACTATTACTTTCATAGAGTGCATATAAAATGCTTCCCACATGATCATGTGGAGCCATCGAGTCACATCAGAAAACAATAGCAAATCTCACAAAATGTGTGTGGATTTGGAAAAAAAAAAAAAAAAGCCATCAAACAATCAGTACTAGCTGATATATCCCCCGGTGTGCATAGAGAGGCCAATCAAGGTAAATTATACCAGTAAAGGGAGCAGACCATCAATGTTTTTTCCTGCTGCTCTAAAATTTTCCCCTAAGCAGTAACTTAGCAGTGGAAAATCCCCAGCATGAAGGTTAGAGGAAGTGTGGTAAACATGTGCTGGTCACTAGATTTATCTTTCATGGTGTTTCCAATAATAAATTGTTCTCAGAACAACAAAGAACCTGAGTGTGAAAGGCTCAAGTTAGCAGCTGAGCTAAGCGAAGAACAAACTGTGGTTCAAAAGGGATAATTGACATATTTTCTTATATTTGTATTGGTGTTCCTTGGGAATTACTTAGTGTATTCTTAAGAGGCAAACAACAGGCAAGCTAATTGAATTTTAAAATCATACAATTATTCTTAGAGGTGTATAGACCCTCAGAGGAAACAGGGACCCAGATTGATTAGATGATTTTCCCAAAATTGCTCAGCCAGGTCCCACAAGAGCCTAATCTCAGACTGTTTACCCCTGTTCCACTATTTATTTAGTCAACAAATATTTATTGACGGCCTACAACATGTCAGGAGCTGTTCTAGGTGCATGGATGCAAAAAAGGCAAGAATCCTTGACCCCAGAGAGGTGGTAGAGGGAAAGAGATGATAAACAAGTAATGAATTAACAAAGTGAATTACACAACATATTATGGGGTGATAAGTGCAATAAAAAAAGAAAGTAGAGCATAGGAAGTAGAGTTTGGAGTGCTAGCAGGGGTGACAGCAAGGTGTAATTCTAAATAGTATGGTCAGGGCAGGCCTCATTGAAAACACTGGGAAAAGGCGAGGAAATTAACCATGGTGGTAATGGCTGGGAGAGAGCATCTCTGCAGAGCTGAGCAAAGGCCTTAAGGCAAAAGTAGGCACAGAACAGTTTCTGAGATGCGCGTGCCATGTTTGAGGAATTAAAGTCATCTATTACACCATCTGCAGTGTGTCCTCTAAAACTCATGGAACCCATAAGACTTTCAGAGTTGGGAAAGTCTGAAAAATTGTGCAGTCTGACCTCGTAGCCATGCAGGAATGTTCAGCACAGTGGCCCAGATCCACAGTTGTCCAGACTCCAAACGAATCTCTTTGGTCCAAGATCTCATTGGGTCACAAAGCAGCTTGTGCCATTTTTAAAACCACTTCTTATGGATAGAAAGTTTTGTTTTTTTTTTTTATTTTTTGAGCTGGAATCTGTCTCCCTTTGGTTTTACCTGTGATTCCACTTTTTTTTTTTTTTTATGATTTTTATTTATTTATTTGACAGACAGAAATCACAAGTAGGCAGAGAGGCAGGCAGAGAGGGAGGGGGATGCAGGCTCCCCGCCGAGCAGAGAGCCCAATGCAGGGCTCCATCCCAGGATCCTGGGATCATGACCTGAGCTGAAGGCAGAGGCTTTAACCCACGGAGCACCCAGGCACCCCATTTCCGCTTTTAACCTTTGGAGCAACACAAACTCCCTCCCCTGCCTCTCATCCATGACATTTCTCTCTGTGTCTTCTTCCCTTCAAAATGTCTTCTGTTCCTGGCCAGCCTGGATGTTTTTCTCTAGATCACTCCTTTCTAAATATTCTCATTACTCATCCTTGTCAGTAAAAAACAAAAGCAAAAACAAAAGAAACAAAGAAAAAAAGGAAGATGGTCCTTTAGCTCCCATGTATGTATATTAACTTCTTTATAAATCATGTGTATGCACTACTATACCAACATATCATAGACATTATAAAACAGACAAAAAGAAACTAAACAAAGTTGTAAATTAAAAAATAGAATTTCGAATATTTTTCTTCCCACACCACATGGATCGATCATCTTGCTTGCTTTGGACATCTACTGTAGGAAAATTTAGTTTCTTTATGTCCCCCTCCCCCCCACATTGTGACTAGAAAACCACAGTCTTAGGAGAACATTTACAAATAATGTAGTGACAAAGCTCAGAGTGAGGAACAGAGAAAACTCAGCTCCAAGTGGACCCTATCATTGTCAGTGGCATGCTTTGACACAAGTTATTTAACCTATTTATGCCTTTGTTTCCTCATCTCTAAAAATGCAGTAAACAGTGCTGTTATTTGGGGGCTCTAATGCCTTGCGGTATTGTGAAATACAAATGGAATTTCTGATAATCAACAGACAGTACTTAATATAGTTTCTAGCACAAAGTAGGCATGGGATAACTGTTAACTATTGTTATGTAGTTTTCAGACACCACTCTAGAAATAACCCCTAAGTCATATATGTCATTCATTCAATCAAAACTTCACCTCCAGTCACCTGAATTACTGAACTCTTACCTTAGTTGTAACTTGAAAGTCCTTCATGTAACAAGTAAGTGGTATTGTCCAGATACTTTTTGCCCTTTCATTCCAATTATAGTAGCTTTCTTTAGTCCTTTGGGTACTGTGTTTCTTTGCACTACCCCCAGGGCCTTTGCACATGCAGTTTCTTCTGCCTGAGGTGATGTTCTGAACCATTCTTGACCTAGTTGACTCCTACTTTTCTCAAGGATCCAGTCTCTGTCATCCTCGACCAAATCATACCTCTTTGTTTTTTGTTTTTGATAACTGAAAGGTAGACTGCTTGAGTTAGCAGCTATCTTTCTTTCAAAAAATGTGTGTTATTTCTTTGGCCAAGGACATGTCCGAGACAGTTTGGTACTGAGGGAAGAATGTGGGCTTTAAAGTCAATAGGGACAGCTTTCATTTAATTTCATACTCTATCTCCACTGCTAAAAGTGCTCAGCATATATAGCCCTGTGAGCGAAATTTAAATTCTAAAAGCCCCAAACTCTTTCTACTTGGGTTTTTGATATAATAGCTGGCCTTAAGGAAAGTCCAGTGATCTGTCCGAAGTAGTATCTGTGGCACATAAAGCCAGTCATTAACTAGCTAGGGTTTACTCATTACTTGTCACAGGGGTTCTGAAATAAGGAGCCAAAAACCAATGAAGCAGAATAAAAGCCTCATAGAGTGAAAATGCTGAAAGATTAAACTTCTCTGTTACTTGTATAGACTAGCACATAATATATGATATATTCCCTTAGGAATTTCCTAGGGGAAAAATGCAGGCAGTGCTACTGGCCACCCCAAACACAGACAATGAGTCAGAAGCTTGAGGTATTTACCCAGATGCCCAGAGCAATGCCCTGCATACTAGAAGGTCTCCTGTCCACACTTGGTACCTAACTTCTTTTTAAAAAAATTTTTTTAAATTTATTTATTTGATAGAGATCACAAGTAGGCAGAGAGGCAGGCAGAGAGAGAGGGAGAAGCAGACTCCCCGTTGAGCAGAGAGCCCTATGTGGGGCTCAATCCCAGGACCCTGGGACCATGACCTGAGCCAAAGGCAGAGGCATTAACCCACTGAGCCACCCAGGTGTCCTGGTACCCAACTTCTTGTAGAAACTCAGGTATGAAGTCCACTGAGGCATTTTAAGAGACAGTCTCTCAGTAGGAATGAGACAATGGAAGATGATGCATCAGCAAAAAGCAAAGGTCATAACCATTTCCTGGGTACCACCTGTGTGTTGGACACTGTGGAGATAAATATTGCGTCTCCTGAAAATTTAACATGCTCAATACATCCTTGGTCAAACTGTCCCTCTGAGAAGCAGAAGCCATGGGAAGCCTGCGTGGCTCAGGGGTTAAGCGTCCAACTCTTAATTTCAGCTGAGGTTGTGATTTCAGGTCAAGGTTGTGAGACTGAGCCCTGCATTGGGCTCTGCACTGGGCATGGAGCCTGCTTGAGATTCCTTCTGTCCCTCCCCTGTCCCCCCCCTCAAAACTGAAGTCCATAGTGTTAAGACGAAATTACTAGTGACCACTCCATCCTCTTCTTTCTTCCCTAACCTCCCTTCAATCATCTCAGCTCTTCTCTTCATTGGGAAGGTTGTCAAAATCAGCAGAGCAAGGCTGAATTCAGGAAGGATTTTTTTTTTAAAGATTTATTTTTGAGTGGGCACCTGGGTGGCTCAGTGGGTTAAGCCGCTGTCTTCAGCTCAGGTCATGATCTCAGGGTCCTGGGATCGAGTCCCGCATCGGGCTCTCTGCTCAGCAGGGAGCCTGCTTCCTCCTCTCTCTCTCTGCCTGCCTCTCTGCCTACTTGTGATCTCTCTCTGTCAAATAAAAAAAAAAAAAAATTTTTTTTTAAAAAGATTTTATTTTTGAGTAATCTCTACACTAAATGTGGAGCTCAAATTCATAACCCCAAGATCAAAAGTTGCATGCTCCACTGACGGAGCCAGCCCCCCCAGTCAGGATTAAATCAACCCACGGGGAGCCACATGGCATAAATAGACATGGCAAACACTTGCCATGCTTACATATGATCTTTGAAAGGTAACACTGAATTTAAATGAATACTCTTCCTAAAACTTTCCATACAGCAGGTATAAATTGGAAAGTCACAAAACAGTGATGTGCAAATATGAATCTCATTCTGTTTTTGTACCTGTGTCCATATTCCTTTGACTAGCCCCCATATTTTCCTGGCAGCAGGACAATTTAGAGAAGTCAGACCAATCCTCTATGTTTTTAAGCTTCTTTTAACTGAAACATCATCTCCCTTCAGTTTGTATTCAGTCAAATCCACTATTATCATTATCAGTTTCCATCTAGTTCAATACTCTCTCCAAGCTTCTGCTCATCCCTTCTCTTCCTGTCTGATCATTCCTGGCAGCTGCAGCCTCACAAAGGGAAAGAAGAGGGTTCAGGACACCTGGTAGCATAGCGGTGATGGAAGGTTCTATATCTGGTTTGTGGTCACTCATTAGCTGGCTCTTGTTCGTTGAGAGCTCTCAGCTGTGGTGCATTCGATGTGACCTTCTGCACAGCTCGAGGTGTGGATATTCCCACAGGAATGTGCTTTCTTCCATTCACCCAGAAGCCTGTCTCTAGTCTTCTATGAACTGATCTTTCATCAGGCCACATAGATCTGGGTGGCAAGACGGCTTCTGTGTTTGCCAACTTCCAGAGCTCCTGCTGAGCCCATGGAATGCTCACACACCTTTGTCACACACCAGAGTGGGGGCTTGAACTGTCTTTGGACACCCTTACCTTGTTTCTCACCTGTTCTGGCTGATATGGAGTACCGCTGTACATTACTGGCCCTCCAGAGGGCTCCAGATGAGAAATACACACCAGCCCTATCTTTCAGAGTCATTTCCTCCAGAGTCACAGGGCAGTTTCTCTGACCACCTTCTTCCAGAGCACTGGAGGGCTCCACAAACTCTCACATCTCCGAAAAGAGCTAGTCTCACTTCCCCCCGCCCTTTTAATATATTCTAGTGACAAAGGTCACAAATCAGGTCTGGTTTGCTCAAATCAATTTCATTCAACCAAGTTCCCCACTGAGCCTGGCTGCTGATCATCTGCTTTCTTTGTTCGTGATGGAATGGCGGGGGTGGGGCTGGGGAGTGATGACAATGAAAGAAAAAGAGCAGAACCCATACTTCAGTGTCTTGAGTCATTGCCATATGTGAATACTTGGTATGCTGCTCCATTTCAAGTACCTGCACTCTCCATTCCACAGGACAGATGGCTACGATACTCATTATGGTTATAGACTCATTATGGTTATGGACTGGATTTTAAGAATATTTTAGAGATAATTTAATCCAATTTCCTTAATTTGCAGATAAGGAAATTGAAATCTATATGCATGCAAATATGAAACTTTTATCTTCTCCCATATCTTGTTCCTTTGTGCCAGAAATTCTGGGAATCTTAAGCAGAAAAAAAAAATAGGTGCCAACTATTTCGATACAACCTACAGATGCAAGATGATTAGAATTACAGTCTGAAGTATTTTAAGCTGTGCTTTTAAACTCATTATTTCCAAGTTCCTTAAAAAACTCTTAAATTCAAAGAATTTTTCTGACTGCTACATTTCCTTTTGAGGAAAATCTTAATTTGTCTGATCGAAGTAGCAAAAAAGTACTTGGAAAGCCAGACAGACACAGACACCTCTGTCTTCCTATTTGGAGAAGACTGGGAAAGGAAGGGGTGGTTTATTATTAAGGGAGTGTGTGGTTAACTTCATGTGTCCACTTAGCTAGGCTATGATCCCCAGATATTTGGCTAAACACTAATCTAGATGTTTCTGTGAAGATATTTCTTTAGATGTGATTATCATTTAAATCAGTGGACTGAGTAAAGTAATGTAAGGGGACCTCATCAAATCAGTTGAATATCTTGAGAAAAGGACTGAAATCTCTCTACGAAGAAGGAATTGTGCCTCAGACTTGAATGCCAACATCAGCTGTCCCTGAGATCTCTAGTCTGCTGGCCTGCCCTGAAGAATCCTGACCTCCCCCTCCCCACAGTGACATGAGCCAGTTCTTCAAAATAAACCTCTTGCTGTCTCGCTCCCTTACTCTCTATGTATTATATATTTTATAATGTATATTTAACATTCTAAATATATATTGGGGTGTGTGTGTGTGTGTGTGTGTGTATCACATGTTTATATTTACATGTAAATGTAAATATATATACCTTATTGGTTTTGCTTCTCTGGGGAATCTTGATTGATACAGATGGTGTCACAGCTGCTGATCAATTTACAGTGATTCAGACTGAGCCGGACAGTGACCCAAAGAATGGTTCAGTCCTGACAATTATCTTCATCCAGAGAGATCTGATGTCCTCAGCAGGACCAGAGACAGGAGCTACAAAAGACTAAGCCTGAGACTTACCCCCTGGCCAAATTACCCTGGGCAGCGCAGGATTCCCTGGGGAACCCAAATACCATATCTCATCTGCCTCCCTTGGTGCCAGTGGGACCTTCAGGGCCACAGAAATTTTGCTGCAAAGGCACCAATCCTAAGGAGGGGAAAACCCAGGGAGTGATAATGACAGGACTGGAGTTAGTATCTTCTCTGTTCAGGGTGAATCTATCCTCTCAAAACTTGCAATAAACTAGCACACTAGTTGGGAGTCCCAATTCTTATGGAAACAAATGTGACTGCCACAGTCACCAGAGGCCTTTCAGCAACCAGAAATTCTTTG
Source organism: Mustela erminea (assembly GCF_009829155.1). Taxonomy (NCBI): domain Eukaryota; kingdom Metazoa; phylum Chordata; class Mammalia; order Carnivora; family Mustelidae; genus Mustela; species Mustela erminea. Next base: position 135,995,922 of record NC_045616.1, read on the forward strand.
TGCTCCCTCCATTGCTCTCTCTGTTTTCTTTTAGGGGCAATGTTCGTGCTGGGTATTCTCTGTTTCACGTGAGGTTGGTCTGTACCTGGCTGGGCCCTCCAGGTCTTATGAAGAGAAAGTGAATGTGTGAACCAAAGGGATAGGCATTGAGTTTTTGGGGGGGTTCTAGATACGAAGATCATTTTGTTCTGAAGTTTAGTGATACAGAAAGTGTCACGAGGTGAGGTTGTCATTGTTTCAGAGGTCCAGCAACATCACGATGAGTGTCCCTATGATTCTTTTGATCTTTCATCCATGACCATGATGTGGCTACTCCTATTCTAGGCATGACTTTCACATTCGAGGAGGGAAGAAGAGGCCCAGAGCCTCTTCTTTGTTGCAGGACAACAAATGCTTTCCAAATATCCCAGCAGGCAGTTGCTTATGTCTCATTGGCCAGAACTTGGCTGTCTGGCCACCACTAGCCACAAATGAGGCTGTAAGTGAGGCTGGGGAAATATTTAGCTCCACCAGTCTGCAGTAGAAGGGAGAAGAACTTTATAGCATAACAGTGTTTGATATGAATCTGCATTCTGCATTTTTGAATCGGTGTGGTCAAATATGTTTATATATTGTGAGAAATTTTTTGAACTAAAGCAACTCTCCTCAAGATGAATGTTGCTTTGAGGGCCCTCTTACAGATCAGTGTTCTCCACATTGTGGGTTATGGAATTTATTTAGTGGAACTCAACCGGGTGGAGGAAGAGGAGGAGGAAGAGAAAAGGAGGGAGAAAGGAGATGGGGAAATTGGAGAAGAATGAAAAATGGAAGATAACAGAAGAGAAAGTATCAGGGTAAAACTATTGTTTCACTTAGATGTGTTTTTATTATTCTTCATTGAAGTCAAAAAGTTTGAAAGTAACTGTTAGACAGCATGTGATTAACATGAGCTTTCAGAGTCTTTCATGTGCATGGCTTTGTACAAATCTGACCACAGCGAGGTTATGAATAGGGCACTTGCACCTACTCTCATTAAGCGTCTTTATTGTCAGCCTCTTCCTGCCCCTCTTCCAGGCCTCCATGTGTGTCTCTCCTGCTAATAAACTCTTCCCGAGCCTGCTACTCCTTCTCCACTTCCCTTGCCTTAAGTTCCACCTGGACCCAAGTAGATTACGTTTACAACATCCATTTTTGCTTTCATTCCCCCTAAGAAATTTGCTTCTATTTTCCCCATTCTCCAATAGGCACTCTGAAAGGGTCAAAACTGGTACCTTTAATGGCAAATTCAGCCTTTCCTGCTGACCAGCCAAAACTTGTCATCACTTTGTGGAAGTGTGTTTTTTGTTGGGGCTCCCTCTCCCTCTCTGAAAGCATTGGTTTCTCTCATAGATGTGGTTAGTGTCACCTTTATACCAAAGCTTCTACTACTGTATTTCCAACCCCATCTTCTTACTCTTATCCCATACTCTACTCTTGGATATCTTGAACTCAGCATGTATGAGATGAGATGAAGCAGATCTCAGTCAAAAGTGGATTTTCCTCCCAATTTCTGTATTTCTGTAAACAGTACAATCTTCCAATGACCCAGGAGGGCATTATAGAAGCCATCTTTTCATCTTTGATCCTTCCCATCTTTCTAAAGAACAGTCCCATGCTGTGGGGCATGGAGTAGCTTCTACTTGTGATTTGTCCCACTCATAGGTGGGGTGCAAGCCACTGAAAGGACAAGGATCTACCATGCCACTTAATTCTTGGGATTTACTTCTTTGAAAAGAATCATTATTTTTTTTAAAGTTCCAGATGTAAAATCAATTGCTTTTTAATGAGGATAGCATCAATTTGTATTTTTTCAACATTTATTTTCAAAGTTTAAAACAATGCTGAGAGGTATTTAACATATAAATGATTACTCTCCGTTTAAGAAATGATTTGGCATAGCATCTAAAGAGTCATGAAAACATTTGTACCATGTGGTATAATAATCAAAATTCTAAGAAAAGGCTAGAATCCAAAGGTGTTCATTAGAAGTCTATGGAAAAAAAGAAAGTAACCTAATGGTTAAACAACAGGAGAATGGCTTGGTAAATTATACTTAAGAAATTATCAAGTTTATTAGATATGATGTAGCCATTAAAATGAGAATTATAAAAATTATGTAGCAACCTGGAAACATACAAGAAAAAGCAGCTATGATCACAACTAACTTAAAATTAACCATGAATTTTGGCAAGAGCTAGAAAGAAATGTGGAAAAATAATTCATCTTAAGATGGTAGAATCTGAACCATTTTTAAAATTTTATTTTCATTTCTTCATTTATTTCCAAAAGACATCATGGTATAGGTAGTGCCTTTTAAACTTTTTTGACTATGACTCATGGTGAAAATTACATTTTATATATCATCAACTAGTATGTGTGCCCACACAAAGACACACTTCCACACTCTTGTGTAAAAACCGTATTCTATTGTATTATCATTGCAAGACACATAATTTCTCACATTTTATCATCTCTAAATTGAGTTGTATGTTTTAAATGATGAGATCTTACATTTATAATTGTAAATTATAAATTATATCTATGTTTTTCTTTCTTAGGGGTACATACACTAAAGGTACATCTCATAATTAATGTTTTTAGGTTTGAAAAAATATGGTAACAAAAAGAAGTTTCATGGTACAACTACCACTGATATATTGCAATATTTTCTCTTTTCTACTTTGTATCTTTTCCATTTTTTTTAGAAGATTTTATTTATCAGAGAGCGAGAGAAAGCACAAGCATACGCAGGAGGGGTAGAAGGAAAGAATTGTAAGCAGACTCCATGCTCAGTGAGGAGCAGGACATAGGCCTCAATCCATGACCTGAGCTGAAATCAAGACTTGGTTGCTTAATCAACTGAGCCAACAGGCATCCTAGTCTTTTCAATTTTTTAATGTTGGAAGCAACCCACTAAACTGAGTTTTACAATTCATTAACGCAGAAGTTGGCAAACTGTGGTCATGTTTTCGTATGGCTCATGCGCTAAGAATGATTTCTACATTTTTAAATACTTGGACAAGAGAAAAAGAATATTTCATGATGCACAACAATGAAAAGAAATTCACATTTCAGTGTCATAAATTTTTCTTGGAACCCAACCACCCATTTGTCTACATATTGTTTATGACTACTTTTACACTGCAAGGGCAGACTTATTATAGAATTGTGATAGAGACCATATGGCTACAAAGCCTGAAATATTTACCGTGTGGCCCTTAGCAAAAAAAAGTTTGCAAACCCTGTTCTAATGGATTGCAATTCACTGTTTAAAATACTTCTGATGTAATGAACTCAGAGATGGAAGATCCGGGTCCAATTCTGGCTCTACCATTGCTACTACCTTTGCGTTTATAAAATGGATACAATGACTAGGAGATAGTGCTACAGGGAGTTTTGTGTGATCTTTTATCTAGAATGCTTGGTCTGTGGTGGGTGCGTGAACAAACGTTAGGGTTTTTTTGTTGTTGTTGTTTCCTTTTATATTTCATTTAAGCTATGGTCTCCACTCTTCTCCAGTAAGATTACCAATGAGTACTGCCATACCACCACCCCCTTTAAAGGGCAGTCTTTTTTTTTTTTTACAATTTTATTTTTATTTATCTTAGAGAGACAGAGTGAGCAGGAAAGAGTATGAGCAGAAGGGGACGAGCAGAGGGAGAGGAAGAAGCAGCCTCTCCACCTAGCAAGGAGCCCAACATGGGCCTCAATTCCAGGACCCTGGGGTCATGACCCTAGCTGAAGGCAGATGCCTAACCAACTGAGCCATCCAAGTGTCCCCCCGCCCCCAACTCCTGACAACCCCAGGGCAGTCTTGAGGGCAGAGTCTAAATTGGCTCTCCACAAGTGTGACATTTTTGATGTTTCACATTTTATCCTGAAGATGTAGGGGGATTTTTAAAAATCTATTTCAAAGTATATCTATGTTTGTCTCAACATAAAAGCAATTTTTAGATTGAGCAAAATGACTCCTAAAAAATCATCTTGGTCTTGTAGCAGCTGTGCTTTCTCAGTGTGAGAAGCACTGGCTTATGCAATGGCATTTGTTGCTGTTGCTGGTGTTGCCATTGTAGTAAGAGTTTTCTTTTCCAGAATTTACCTTTGTCATTTGATTCTAGTTAAACAAGAGTGAGAAAAGCTATTTTTATTTATTTTTTTATAGTTTTTAAAAAATTTTATTTATTTGAGAGAGAGAAAGAGGACATGAGCAGGGGGAAGGGCAGAGAGATAGGGAGAAACGGACTCTTCATGGAGCAGGGAGCCCGATGTGGGGCTCCAGGACCCCAAGATCATAACCTAAACTGAAGGCAGTTGCTTAACCAACCGAACCACCCAGGAGCCCCAAGAAAAGTTATTTTTAAAGGAGGACATTTGGGTTTGGCCTTAGAATGGGAAGTATAAATATTTAGGAAGAGCCATTAAAACCTAAGATCAGGGGAACCTGGGTGGCTCAGTGGGTTAGTCTCTGAATTCAGCTCAGGTCATGATCCCAGGGTCCTGGGATCGAGCCCTGCATCTGGCTCTCTGCTCAGCGGGGAGCCTGCTTCCCTTCCTCTCTCTCTGCCTGCCTCTCTGCCTACTTGTGATCTCTGTCAAATAAATATAATCTTAAAACAAAACAAAACAAAACAAAAAAACCCCTAAGACCAGTCCCCAGGTTGTGAGTGCAAAGCTGGTTTTTTCCCAGAGTTCCCTGAAGTGGTTAGGATTAGTTAGACTTCCTACCTGATGAAGTTCATAAGAGACTCATGCCAGAGGTTAATTTAGTAGTTTTCAAAGAGAAATTGTCAAATGCACTGGAAGATTGTCATTCCTTTTTTCCCCTACAGATAAAGTTATATAAAAAGCCAAATCACAGTCACAGTCTACTTGCTGAACATAGACTCAGTGGTATAGGCAAAACTCACAGATCTTGTGGATTTGGTTCCAGGGCACCATAATAAAGTGAATATTTCAATAACGTGCATTAAATATTTTTTAATTCCCTGATGTATATGATAGTTATTTTATATTATACTGAAATCTATTAAGGATGCGATAGCATTGTGTCTAAAGGAACAATGTATATATCTTAATTAAAAAGTACCTTATTATTAGGACGCCTTCGTGGCTCAGTTGGTTAAGCAGCTAGCTGCCTTTGGCTCAGGTCATGATCCCGGCATCCTGGGATCGAGTCCCTTATCAGGTTCCTTGCTGGGCAGGGAGCCTGCTTCTCCCTCTGCCTCTGCCTGCCACTCTGTCTGCCTGTGTTCACTCTCTCTCTCTCTGACAAATAAATAAATAAAATCTTAAAAAATATATATCTTATTATTAAAGCTAACTATCATCTGGGCTCTCAGTGAGTTGTAGTTTTTTTGTTGATGGAAGTTCTTGCCTTCGTGTTGATGACTGACTGACTGCAGGGTGGTGGTTGCTGACAGCTGGGGAGGCTGGGGCAACTTCTTAAAAGAAAACAACAATGAAGTTCGCCACATTGATTGACTTTTCCTTCCACAAACAATTTCACAGTACTATGAGGTGCTGTTTTTTTGTTTTGTTTTTTAGATTTTTTTAATTTATTTGACAGAGATCACAAGTAGGCGGAGAGGCAGGCAGAGAGAGAGATGAGGAAGCAGGCTCCCCGCTGAGCAGAGAGACTGATGTGGGGCTCCATCCCAGGGCCCTAGGATCATGACCTGAGCCGAAGGCAGAGGCTTTAACCCACTGAGCCACCCAGGTGCCCCTTTGAGATGCTGTTTGATAACATTTTACCTACAGTAGAACGTCTCTCAAAATTGAAATCAATGCTGTCAAACCCTACCACGCTTTACCAACTAATGTTATGTGAATCCTTTGTTGTCATATCAACCTTCTTCACAGCATCCCTACCAGGAGTAGATTCCATCTCAAGAAACCATTTCCTTTGCTAATCAGTAAGAAGCAACTCCTCAGCCATTAGTTTTGTCATGAGATTGCCGCAACTCTGTCCTATCTTCAGTCTCCACTTCTAATTCTAGTTCTCTTGCTATTTCTACCATATCTGTTGTTACTTTCTTCACTGAAGTTCTGAACCCCTCAAATTCACAGATTAGTGTTAGAATCAACTTCTTCCAAACTCTTGTTTGTGTTGATATTTTGACTCTCTTCCCATGCATTGTAAATTTCTCAATGGCACGTAGAATGGGGACCTTTCCAGAAGGTTTTCAATGAACTTTTCCCAGATCTATCAGAGGAATCACTCAAAATGTATTTCTTAAGTAATAAAACTTAGAAATTGAAATTACTACTTGATCCGTGGACTACAGAATGGATATTGTTTTGGTAGGCATGAAAACAGCATTGATCTCATTGTACATCTCCATCAGAGCTCTTGGGTGACCAGGTGCTTCTCCAACGAGCAGTAATATTTTGAAAGGAATCTTTTTTTTTCTCAGTGGTAGGTCTTAACAGTAAACTTAAAATATTCAGTAAACTATGTTATTAATAGATGTGCTCTCATTCAGACTTTGTTGTTCCACTGATAGCACAGGCAGAGTAGATTTGACATAATTCTTAAGGACCGTAGAATTTTTGAAATGGTGAATGAACATTGGCTTCAATTTAAAGTCACCAGCTGCACTAGCCCTTAACAAGAGAGTTAGCCTGTCTTTGAAGCTTTGAATTCAGGCATAAACTTCTCATCTGCACCTATGATAGTCCTAGATGGCATCTTCTTCCAGTGTAAGGCTGTTTCATCTACACTGAAAATCTATTGCTTAAAGTGATGCCTTCATTATCGATCTGACCTGGATCTTCTAGAGAACTTCCTGCAGCTTCTACACCAGCACTTGCTGCTTCATCTTGTAGTTTTGTGTTATGAGGATTGGCCCTTTCCCTAAATCTCATGAACCAACCTTTGTTTTCTTCCTACTTTGCCTCAGCAGCTTTCGCACCTCTCCCAGCCCTCATAGAATTGAAGAGTCAAGGCCTTGCTCTCGACTAGGCTTTGACTTAAAGGAATTTTGTGGCTTCTCTGATCCTTCCAGACCACTAAAACTTTCTCCATATCAGAAAAAAAAAAAAAAGCCATTTCACTTTCTTATCATTCATGTGTTCACTGGACTAGCACTTTCAATTTCCTTCAAGAACTTTTCCTTTGCTTTCACAACATGACTAACTGTTTGGCACAACAGGTCTAGCTTTTGACCTACTTCAGATTTCAGCATGTCTTCCTCAATAAGCTTAACCATTTCTAGCTTTTGACTTAAAGTGAGAGATGTGTGACTCTTCCTTTCATTTGACCATTTAGAGGTCATTATAACGTTATTAATTGGCCTAATTTCAATATTGTTGTTTCTCAGGGGGCTAGGATGCCTGAGGAAAGGGAGAGAGACTGAGGCAGAGCTGGAACACCAGAAAACACACAACATTTATTCAGTTTTCCATCTTACAGGCACAGTTCATGGTGCCCCAAACAATCACAATAATAACATCAAAGATCACTGATTACAATTGTCAAATCACTATGCTGTATGCCTGAAACATATGTATGTTTGACATAACATTATATGTCAATTATATTTCAGTAAAAAGATCACAAAGTGCAGATCACTGTAATAAATATAATAATGAAAAAATTATAAATATTGAAAGAATTACCAAAATGTGACAGAGACATAAAGTGAGCAAATGCTCTTGGAAAAATGGTACTGATAGATTTGTTCAATGAAGTACTGCCACATACTTTCAATTTGTTTAAAAAAAAAAAAGGCAAAACCTGCAAAGTGCAATAAAACAAGGTGTGCCTATTTCTGTATGATCTTAATGGCTATTGCATCAAACCAGAAAGTCTTGGCATCTCCATCTCCATCAGGTGTGTGCCTACCAATCAAATCAAATACATTCAGCAATCAGTTTCCCCTCCCCACTGCTGAAGGTAGCAAACATTCTAATCTTGGGGGCTTTCCCTTTTCCTGATTTTATGCCAACCTCCCTCTTCCTTCTCTCCATACTTGTGTTAATTCGTTCTTTAGATGTTAAAACCACTCATTACCTTTTTTTTCAAAGTATACACTCTAAAGTAATAAGTAAGCTTGGAAAATTTGGGGTTAAGTGAAGTTAGACTGTTTTTCCCTGTGGGGTTTCTCAGAATCTTTAAGTATTGATGTGAATCATAAAGCTCCAAGAAGGAAATCTACTGTATGGCATGTCTCAAACTTGTTTGGGCACTTTTTATATCTCAGAGCATCTCTCAGGACTAATCGAAGTGGAAAATACTGGGCTCCAGTTCTCTTGCCTTTACATTTATTCAAGTCTTGATAACATTATAGGTCCTAGTCCTACATTCAGCCTAAGGAAATGCTATCTTGTTACAGGGACTTCTGCAGAAAGATAACCTTATCTGTTTCCTATTGACTACATTTGCTAAAATTTCCCAAGTGTGATAAGGTGTATTAGGGTCACCTAATGTATCCATGTACTAGCTTTATATTATATATAACTTATCTTGTGTTTATTTTATGTATAAAATGTATTTTTTACTAAGAAGATAATCACTTTTGAAAAGTAAATGAGCTAAAGAAAGGATTACCCTCTCATCCTAATTCAACTGCGTACAAAAAAAGCAAAGGATTTATTTTATATGTTCTTACCATTCTCCTGAATAAATAATTTAAAAAATACCTTACTTTAGGCTGCTTGGGTGGCTCAGTTGGTTGGGCGACTGCCTTTGACTCATGGTCGTGATCTTGGAGTCCTGGGATCAAGTATCACAATGGGCTCCCAGCTCCGTGGGGAGTCTGCTTCTCCCTCTGACCTTCTCCTTTCTCATGCTCTCTCTTACTTTCTCTTTCTCTCTCAAATAAATAAATAAAGTCTTTAAAAAAATACCTTACTTTATTATTTAATTACTCATTAATTAAATAATTATTTAATTATTCATTTAAAAATTATTAAAATCAAAAGTACTTATTTATTACTGCTTTGGTGTTAAATTTATAACTGAACCAAAGTGAGTTCACTCCTTGGTGAGTCAAAACTGTACCAGGTTGAGTTGTCACAGAAAGGAAACTTTTATTTGCAGCAAATGAGATCACAGGGAATGGTTTCCAAAGCAGTGACTGCCCAAGAGAGGGTGAACAGGTCCCTTTTGTTTAGGGTTAAGATGAATATTTTGATAGGGAAGTCTTGTCGTTGTATGTAGAGGTGATAGTAAGTTTACACTTGTGCTCAAAGGAAACGTGCCTGTATAGGAGGCTGAGGCTCCTCCTTAGACAGATATCTTAGTATGATAGTGAGGTAAAGGTGGCTGTTCCACAGTCCAGAGGTCATTTCATGGTCCATCTGTGCTGGTGTAAGTTGTGAGTCCAGTTTAGCACAAGTGGTCTGGGTGGTCTGGGCCCAATGGAGGTCTTGTCAGGGCAGTCACCATCACCTGAAGGGGTGGTTTGGGGTTTTATTTACCTGAGTTAAGAGGAAAGTCTGGAAGAAGAGTTTAAGTAAAAATGTAAGACAAAGGTTAGTGATTACAAGCAGGTGACCAGTAAGGGCTAGGTCTTGGGGTCGAGCTAGTTAAAATCATCCATTTAAAATTCTAAGAGGTTGTCTAGTCCTTACCCATTCATGCATAAAGTATAGTACCTAATCTATCTGAACTATGATCACCTGCTACTATATTCAGAGACATTTATGTGAAAGAGAAAAACACAATTTACTGCCATCAGTTTTCTTCCTTGTGTCTGCCTATGTCCTCTCCCATGATGGTTACATTCCTTCCTGTAGTATTTGGGGAAAAGAAGAATATGTCTCAAGTCTACATCTAAGTAAGTCAGGGCAACTTCTCTATTGTTCTTTGGCTCCTACTCACAGCTCCTACGGTGAACTTGTGCCTCTGTTCATTTCACTATTGGTCACTGTCTAGAATTCTGATATGTGGTGTCAACTGATTTCACCAGTGGGTCAGGTAGAGGAGGCTACAATTCCCTTTTTGTTATGCAATAGAATTTTACTGGATGTTTGTGGGTTTAAAAAAGAAAGAAATTTTGGTTCAACATAACACAAGAAACAATTTGAAATTTACAATTTTATTAGACATTACTCTTTTTATAAAAACAATGACTTCCCTATCACGGGGAATTTCTCAAGCCAGATCTGCTGCTATATCTGCTGCCACAATGAAAGGAGCTGCCTCTTTTTTTTCCCTTTCACTAGATGCCAGCAGCATCTCCAAATTGCTGTTAATTCCTACTGCAGAGCAGTTTATTCATCTAACTCAGTGGCTCTCAGCTGGGATCAATGTGACCTCCCCTCTCCCAGGAAACATTTGTCAATGGCTGTAGACATTTTTGATCATCATGACTAGGCATGGTGGTTCTACTTGCATCCATGGGTAGAGGCAAGAGGTGCTGCTAAATATCTTACAATGTACAGAACAGCTTCTCATAATAAAAAATTATCCAGTGTAAATTGTCAGTACTGTAGATATTGAGAAACCCTGATCTGACTTCCACCCAACCAACCAAACTAAAGTAAGGGCATAGGTCAGCAAATCCAGATACTGATTAAAGTATTCTGCTGAACAATGGGCCATTTATTCCAAGACTCCACTACTAACAGTATAATCAAGAAACCTTGCAAAATTACAGTGCTTTCTTGAACATATCTTTATTTGAGTTTTGAGCAGAGTTCTATTCCTACCAATATTTTGAAAGAAAGGGAAACAGTAGAAACATTTGTGCTTGGGGTACCTGGGTGGTACAGTCCATCAAGCCCCTGACAATGGTTTCAGCTCAGGTTGTGATCTCAGTGTTGTGAGATGGAGCCCGTGTCTGGTCTCCACTCAACATGGAGTGTGCTTAAGACTCTTTCTTTAAAGGGGAATCCTCTTACACTGTGGTGGGATGCAAACTGGTGTAGCCACTCCTGAAAACAATATGGAGGTTCCGCAAAAAGTTCAAAATGGAACTACCCTATGACCCAGAAATTGTACTATTAAGTATTTAGCCAAAGGATATAAACAAAATGGTTTGTAGGGACACATGCACACCAATGTTTCTAGCAGCAATGTCCATAATGGCCAAAATATGGAAAGAACCCAGGTATCCATTGAGAGATGAATGGATAAAGAAGACATCGTGTGTATGTGTATATATACTACACATTCACATATACATATACATAAGAATATTACTCAGCTATCAAAAGGATGAAATCTTGCCATTTGCAATGACATGGAGGGAACTAGAGGGTACTATGCTAAGTCAGAGAAAGAAAAATACCATATGATTTCATTCATATGTGGAACTTAAGAAACAAAAGAGATGAACATAGGGGAAGGGAAAGAAAAATAAAACAAGATGAATACAGAAAGGGAGGCAAACCATAAAAGACTTACGTATAGGGAACAAACAGGATTCTTGGAGGGTTGGTGGGCGAACTGGGTAATGGGCATTAAGGAGGGCACATGATGTGATGAGCACTGGTTGTTATATGCAGCTAGTGAATTATTAGATTCTACCCCTGAAGCTAATAGTATTGTATATGTTAACTAAATTGAATTTAAACAAAAAATTTAGAAAAAAAAATTTTTTAAGTCTCTTTCTCCTTCTCCCCCTGCCCCTTCTCACTGTGTTCTCTCTCTCTCTCTTTCTTTCAAGTCAATCAATCAATTTTTTAAAAAATTTATTCTTCCCCTGTTAGGAAAAGTCCCTTAAAGTTGGGGATATTTTGTTCTCATTACAATAATATTTTAACTACTTTTCTTCTGTGTAAGTGTGAACATTCCTCTTTCTGAAGCCTTACTAATAGAGATGGTGAATTGAGCTTTCTGCCAATGACCTTGCCCATGACTGTGGCTCTGCAGCTACAGGAGTTTGGAGATTAGTCCTGTGGTTAGGAAACAGCTTGCTTTTGTAAGTTTATTTCATTTATTTCATTTTGTAAGTTTATTTCATTTGTGCATGTCCTAACATGATGCTTGCTTTCTTGTACTGGAAATTCCTAGTTACCTTTGAGACTCCAAAGCTACCCCCACCCCACCTCTCTCAATTTCTAAGGTCCTGAAAATCATCTCCTATCCTGGTGCAGTGACTGGCCCATAGAAGACTCTTTAACAGTTGGTTGCTGGATAGATACATGACTATTTGCTCAATAGAATTAGGTAGAAATGAAATAACATAGTCCAGATTGAGGGTGAGATATGGAAAAGGACTTGCATTAATCATGCAGATGTGGACAAGATACATCATTAAAGTTCCTGTTGCAGGACAACAAAGTTTCACAATACTAACTCCTTTAGAGGGTAATTTTAATTAAAAAAAAAAATTTTTTTTTTTAAGTTTTAATTCTAGGTAGGCTCCATGCCCAATGTGGGGCTCAAACTCATCGTTCTGAGATAAAGAATCACACGCTCACCAACTGAGACCCAAGAGAGTAATTTTTTAAAAAGGATTTCATCTTAACTAGCTTCTCTGGTCCCATTTACTCAGAGAAACCAAACAATAATTCTAAAAAAAATGTGTGTATACATGCAAATGTATTTTAACTGGAAAGGAGAACTGAAAGAATCTCAGAATTTAGTATATATCAGAACTGCCTGGAGAGTCATCAAAACACAGAATTCCAGGCCTCAACCCCAGAGATTTTAAACATGATAACTGTGAGGCCCAGAACACTGGCAACTTTAAAGAAACACGTTGTGTGAGGCCAGGGCAGTTCATTTGGAGTCTCACGTGGAGAAACACTCTTTGTGTCATAAAAAAGGGTATGCTCTGAGGCCATTGGAAGGGTTTTCTGAAAGTAACAGCAACAACCATAATCATAATGTACATTCCCAGACTTCAGCCTGGTTTATTCTCATTCACTAGTAAAACGTGACTTTTGGAGCCATGTGGCTAGAATTCCATAAATCTTACCCACCCATGGTCTGAACTGGTCACATTCTGGACTGGAGAGGGGATAAGTGCATCCAGGGGTTAATTTAAGTGGTCCAGCTGTGGGCAATAGGAGAAGCTACAGAGAAGCAGAGTTGATTAAAATAGGATGAAAAGGCAGAGGGGGATTTCCTAGAGGAGAATTCTAAGTGTCTGCAAGGGCCCTGGAGAGAGGTTACTATCACCGTGTATTAATTTGAGTTCATCTCATTTCAAAACATGGGGTTTTACTTGGGCTTGATGAAACATTTTATTCAAAGCACAAAATTCTTGTGTACAGAAGTCTTCACTCGGTTTAATGAAAGGAAATGAACAAGGAAGTGAAGAATAAGAAAAAGGAAAAGAAGGTTTTATCCAGGAGCAAGGCTGGGGCTGGTAGAAGGAGAGGAAGGTGAGACAATGAAAGAGATTCTGCCTGGAGCAAGAAATCAGGAGCCGAGACTGCCCCTAGAGTGACTCTACCCCATCAAGTGAAAACTCACGGGGGAAGGTGAGACACCCTCTGGGTCCAATTCGCCAACAGTTTACCCGCCAGCCTCCCAAGAGAGCTGAGTCCTGTCCTTCACAAGGCTCCCTGACATTGGAGGGGGAGTGCCAAGAACCATTCCTAACCTACCATTCATTATTTTTTCTTTTACTTCTTATGCCAGGAGCCTCACCTGGCACAGGCTTCGAAGAGCAGAGGCTGTTCTGCTCACTGCTATCTCCTCGTGTTGTTTAATTGCCCAGAGACCTAGTTCTTAATGTTTGGAATAAAAGAACATAAAAACAAACACCAAATCCAACATCTCAGGATCTCACAGGCAGGAAGAAAAATGTTGTTCCAAGCTACAGGCAGTAAGTTGTAAGAGGGGCAGCTGGAAAAATAGTAAAAAGACCATAGTTTTCTGATCAGCTTTATTTTTCTTATTTCTGGTATAAGCACATTTATTTTGGTAAAAATTGAATTCTGGTAACTATAGGTAGATAGTATGAATGCACATACAAAGTTAAAGAGACAAAAGTTATGATATATATTACGGGCAAAGGAAAATGGAATATCTCATGTTTTTGAATATGGAAAAGCTAAACATCAAAATCTTAATATTTGAAAAGTGAACTTTATAAAATGAAAGTCAGAAAACCATGACTCATGCAGATAGTTCATCTTCAGAGATTATTTATAATTGAGTATATAGACATTACCTCTCCTAGAATGGATTTCAAAGCCATTTTTGAAAAGGTGTATGGCAAAGTTTTTTAAATGAAACGAGAATTTGTTTGGTCAAAGATATTTGAGTAGGCCTCTTTCTTCGGCACTAGAAATCCATTTTTTTTCTTTTTAAAAAATTTTTAGAGATATTATTTATTTATTCATGAGAGAGAGAGAGAGTGTCAGAAGGCAAAGCGGGATCCCTGTGGAACAGGAAACCCAATGTGGCACTTGATCCCAGGACCATGGGATCATGACCTGAGCCAAAGGCAGATGCTTAACTGACTGTCACCCAGGTGCCCTTTTCTCTCTCTCTCTCTCTCTCTTCAAGATTTTTATTTAAATTCAATTTAACTAAATACACTATTATTAGTTTCAGGGATAGAATTTAGTGATTCATCAGTTGCATATAACCCCCGGTGCTCATTACATCAAGTGCCCTCCTTAATGCCCGTCACTCAATTACCCCATCCCTTTGTCCACTTCCCCTCCAACAACCCTTAGTTTTTTTCCTAGAATTAAGAGTCTTTTATAGTTTGTGTCCTTCTCTGTTTTTGTCTTAAGAAATCCATTAATTATTGATTTTTTTTTCATGTGTCTCCGTATTTCTTTGTTCTGGTTGGGAGTCAGAAAAAGATGGAGAAGGTATGGTCCCACCCCAAGCAGAGGTTAATGAGTATTTCAAACTGTGTAAAATTCATGCTTTATCCTACAGTATTTCTTCATTTATTATTTAGAAAGCATTTCATTGAATTTTTCTGGCAAAACTCAACACAACAAAACTGAGGTATTATTCAGGCTTGCACTTACTCTTATTAAAATAGGACAAAGGCAAAAATTATGTTTGTTTTTCAAGGAAAAGAAAACACCTGGAGAAAGTATACTTAAAGATATTAAAGATGTAATGAAAAAGGCTGAGCTGAAACTGGACATCAAAATGTAGCAGGTGACATTAGGCATGAACATATAAAATTTAGTATTTTTTAAAAGAGTAGAAAGAACTTAATATTCTAACATTTATTCTTTTTAGTAGAAAGAATGATGTTGCACAAAGATTACTTTATAGATTTTTTTTTCATACAAATTAGCCCCAAACTAAAAATTATCCTAACTTTGCTTCTGTAACTCTTTAAATTTCCATTTCTTCCTTTGGGAGACTTTGACCCTGGTTCAGCCAGTAATGTTTTGAATCTGAGTCCGATAGCTTGCTACACCTGGGTAGGTCCTGCTGAGATTCACAAGCATGATCTTGTAGGAATCTCCAGAAGCCTCCTCAATAAAACATTTGATGGAAGGCTTAAAAAGTTCTTGTGTCATCTAAGAGCATAGGAGAAACAACACCCCCTAGACCACTTAGTCCATTAACTGAAGACTACACCTCATCACAGACGCCCTAAGCAATCCGAAATTCTGGCTGGAGGATTAAATCTGGGCTTCTTAGTTCATAGCATATGAACACACATACCCACATACACTCTGTCTCTCTCTCCCTCCTTCTCTCTCATGTGTGTGTGTGCGTGCACACATGTCTGTGTATGATATACACATTTGGATTGCCTTAGGGTTTTTATTCTCAATATATGTAGTCCTCATAAGGTAATATAGAGCTGCAAAGAATGAATCATTAGGCCCCAAATATTCTTAGTATAAATCTACCCTTAAAGCTTTGAGGCTGGCTTTTCCAACCCATTTCAGTGTCTTGAGGATTTCTTAGCTATGTTGAAGGCATCCTCCCATTCCCTGCCACAAAGAGCATGAGAGAATGAGGGTGAGTGAGAGAACACTACTTCAGCAAAGACTTTTAACATTTTTGGACTCAGGAGGCATTTTGGAAAACCAAATTTAGATATTAAAAAAGTGCAATTTTAAGAAATTTCTTACTGGCTTAAGAAGGGTGGGGTCAAAGTAGTTTTGATTTGGATTTTCTGGTAATTTCTGAATGTATTTTACATGACATACTATGCATATGATGACTCCAGCATTCTCAATATTCTCCACATTTCCACTGATGACTGACATCCTCCTCCCCAACTCTCGGAGGGTTGACCTTGATGTTTTCATGAGTAGGTAATGAAAGTGCTCTGCACATGCTGTCCATCTGCCTAACTCTATTTTGCCCACCCCCCATTTTTTTTTTTTTTTTGCAACAGGTTATTAAGAATTCCTTCTCAGCCTTTTGGCTAAGATCAAATGCATCAGTAGCCAAAGGAGTAAGACATTGTTGAATATATCTTAATATTTGACTCTCTATATAAATATTCTGAATATCTCTTTGCAATTTTTAGGTTATAAATTTTATTTTACTGATTAACTATATATTCTTTATTTAGCTTTAATCCCAATTCTAGTTGTTATATAGCTATATCTTATAGCCACAGTGGTTTGAAAATTGAAAAGTTTATTTGACAAAAATTCTGGTCCACATTATGTCTTTTCCTAAAGAGTTAAAAAAAACTTGTTTTGCAAACTTGAAATTAATCCTAAAAATATAAAAATTGGGTTGTTTTCTTGTTATTAAAATTTGAGAGTTCCTTGTTATGTTCTATATATGTCCTTTATCAAATGTTTTCTTCCAGTCTATAGTTTGTCTTTTTATTTTCTTAAGTGTTTTTTGAGCAGTTTTTAATTTTGACAGAGCTCAATATATCATATTTTTAAGTGATTCATGCCTTATCATTATCATATCATATCATATCATATCATTCATTTATGGCTCATGCCTATGAGTCACTTGTATCCTATCTATGAAATCCTTGCCTAGTCCAAGGTCACAAAGATTTTTTTCCTTGAAACCGTAAAACTTCTAGAGAAAGAGGTAAGAAAAAAAATGCTTTATATGGGTATGTTGGGATGATCACCTGATTTTTCTTCTTTGTTTGATATGGTGAATTACATCAATTAATTTTTAAATGATAAATGAACCTTGTTTCTCTGGGATAAATCCAACTAGATCATGATGTATGATCCTTCTCACGTATTTTTTGGATTTGGTCTACAATTTTTTTTTTATTTGTTTAGAATTTTGGCATTTATTTTCATGAGAAATATTAATCTATTATTTTATTTTCTTGTCATGTCTTTGGTTTTGGAGTCAAGGTACTGCTGGCTTCATAGAATGAGTTGGGAAGTAGTCCTTCCTATTTAACTTTACCAAAAAGTTTGTGTCTAATTACTATGACTTCTTGAATGTTTGGTAGAATTCACCAGCAAAGCCATCTAAGATTTTTTTGTATGTGTGGAATTTAAATCCAATTTCCAATTTCAATTTATTTAATAGATACAGAGCCATTCAAGTTATGTATTTCTTCTGAAATGAACTTAGTGGTTTGTGTTTTTCAATTACCTGTTTAAGTTGTCAAAGTTCTTGGCATAAAGTTGTTCATAATATTTCCTTATTATCCTTTTAATATCTATATATTTATGGTGATGTCACTTTTCTCAATAATGATATTGGTAATTTGTACTTTCTTTTTTGCCTGATCAGTGTGCCAAAGGTTTATAAATATTATTATTTTTCTCAAAACCCAGCTTTTGGGGACGCCTGGGTGGCTCAGTTGGTTAAGCAGCTGCCTTGGGCTCAGGTCATGATCCCAGCGTCCTGGGATCGAGTCCCACATCGGGCTCCTTGCTCCGCAGGGAGCCTGCTTCTCCCTCTGACTCTGCCTGCCACTCTGTCTGCCTGTGCTCGCTCTCGCTCGCTCTCTCTCTGACAAATAAATAAATAAAATCTTTAAAAAAAAAAAAACCCAGCTTTTGGTTTTATTGGTTTTCCCTTTGTTTTCTATTTTTATTGATTTCTGATTTTTATTATTCCTTTTCCTCTATTTACTTAAGGTTTCACTTTCTGTATTTAAAAATCCTATCTTCAGGAAGACTTTGAAGTAATTAATTTGAGACCTTTCTTCTTTTCTAATATTGACATTTACTGTTATAGTATTCCCTCACATATTGATTTAGTGGCATTCTACAAACTTTGATGTGTCATGTTTTCATCTGCATTTAGTTCAAAATACATTCTATTTCCCTTTGGTTTCTTTAGGGTCATAGATAATGTACAAGTGTGTTTTTTAGTTTCCAAATATTTAGGAATTTTCCAGATATCTTTATGTTATTGATTTGTAATTAAATTCCGTTGAGGTTATAAGAATACTTTGTATAACTTGAACCATTTTAAATGCATGGAGGTTTATTTGATGCTCAGAATATGGTCTTTCTTGGTAAATGTTTTATATACTCTTGAAAGGAATGTGTTCTGGGGCGTTGAGTGAAGTGTTCTAAAAATTTGTTGGTGAAATTGTGTGATATTGTTGTTAGGTCATCTATATCCTTACTGATTTCTGTTTACTATTTTATTAACTATTGAAAGAGAGGTTTCGAATCTCTGACTATATTTGTCTCTTCTTCCTTGCAATTCTATCAGTTTTTGCTTCATGTATTTTGAAGATTGATAATTATGTATGTAAACATTTATGATCATTAAGCTGTCTTTGTGAACTGACCCCTCTAACATTATGAAAGGCTCTTCTTTATTCCTAGTAATAGTCTTTGATCTGAAATGGACTTTGACAATAATATCATCACTCAAACTTTCTTTAGATTAGTGTTAGCATGGTTTATGTTTTACATTGTTTTACTTTTTTTTAATCTGTTTGTATCAGTGGCTTTATTGGAAACAGCAGAGAGGTAGTATTACTTTTTAATTTAATCTGCAATCTCTGACAGGGTATTTGACCATTTATATTTAGTGTGATCATTGATATAATTAGGTTCAAATCTATCATCTTGCTATTTTTTCCTGTGTGCTCACCTGGTCTTTGTTGTCTTCCATCTTTTTCTGTTATCTTTTGAACATTGTTTTTACTGTTTATTTTATTTTTAAGTAGAATATATATTTTAGAGAAGCTTTAGAGTCACATCAAAATTGAGTGGAAAGTACAGAAATTTCATATATACCCCTGCTCCCACATATGCATAGCCTCCCTAACTATCAACAGTTGATGAATCTGCATTGACACATCATTAGCACCTAAGATCAATAGTTTACATTAGGCTTTACTCTTGTAAATTCAATGGGATTTGACAAGTGTATAATGACAGGTATCCACCATTATAGTATCATACAGAATAAATTCAGTACCTTAAAAATCCTTTGTGTTCCACCTCTTCATCCCTTTTCCCCCCTCTAGCCCTCTGGCAACAAGTGATTCTTTTACTACTTGCAGGATTTTGCCTTTTCCAGAATGTCATCATTGTATGTAGCCTTTTCAATTTGGCATCTTTCACTTAGTAATATGTGTCCAAGTTTATCCCCCATTTCTTTTCATGTCTTGATAGCTCATTTTAAAAACACTAAATAATAGTCCATTGGTTAGATGTACCACAGTTTATTTATCCATTCACTGACTGAAAAACATCTTGGTTGCTTGCAAGTGTTGGCAATTATGAATAAAGCTTCTATAAACACCTGTGTGTAGGTTTTTGTGTGGGTGTAATTTTCATCTCCTTTGGGTAAATACCTAGGAATGAAATTTCTGGAACATATGGTAAAAATATGTTTAGTTTTATAAAAACAAAAAACCAAAACAACTGCCTAACTGTCTTCCAAAGTGACTACACCACTTTGCCTTCCCCCAGTGGTGAAGGAGATTTCCTGGCACTCCATAGCTTCTTTAGCACTTGGTGTTGTCAGTGTTTTGGTGTGGCCATTCAATAGGTGTGTAGTGGTATCTCATTATTCTAATTTACAATTCTCCAAGACATTTGAAATTGAAAATCTTTCTGTACACTTGCTTGTCATCTGTACATCTTCTTTGATGAGGTGTCTGTTCAGGTCTTTTGTCCATTTTTTAAATGATATTGTTCATTTTCTTATGGTTAAGTTTTTAAAAGTTCTTTGTATATTCTGGATAACTTTTATCAGGTATGTCTTTTGAAAATATTTTCTCCCAGTCTTCAGCTTATTTTCTTATTTTCTTGAAGTATTTTTTTGTTATTATAATTTACTTCCTTTGTTGGCTTATAACTGTAACTTTTTGTTTTGTTGTCTCAAGGGTTTATAAGTTACACTTTCACAGCTTACCTTTAAGTACACTGTACTACTTTCCTTGTAGTCTAATAACCTTACAATAGTATACCTCTAACCTTTAAGTACACTGTACTACTTTACTTGTAGTCTAATAACCTTACAATAGTATACCTCTATTTCTTCCCTCTTGATCTTTGTGCTGTTGTTGTCATAGATTTTATTTTTGCAAATGTTATAAACCTCGCACATCATTGTTAATACTTTTTTTTAAAACAGTTAATTATCTTTTAAATGTAAATAATAAGAAAACATCTTATATATTTAACCCATGTATTTACCACTTCCAATGGTATTCATTCCTTTGTACAGATTAACATGTCCAACTGACATAACTTTCCTTTTGCCTGAAGGACTTCCTTTAGCTTTTCTTCTAGTGAAGGAATGTTGATGATTAGTTTTTTCCAGATTTTTGTGTGTATTGCTTATTTTGCCTTCATGTTTGAAAGATATTTTTGCTTGGAGTAGAACTCTGGGTTTACAGTATTGTTCTTTCAATATTTTTAAGGATGTCACTCCACTGTCTTCTCACTTGCATTCTTCTGATGTGGGATCTGCTTGTATCTTTATCTTTTTTTGTGCTGTATATCACATGTGTTATACACATGTTTTCACTCTCTGCTTTTACAATTTTTTGCTATTGATTTCTAACAAATCAATTATGACATGCCTTGGTGTAGTCTTTATCTTTCTTGTGCTTGAATTAATGGGTTTATAATTTTCATCCAACTTGGAAAAATTTTGGTTATTATTTAAAAAAAAATTTTTTTCCTGCCTTTCCCTGACTCTCATCTCTTTTGGTGACCCAAATCACACATATATTAGTTTACTTGAGGTTGTCTAACAGCTCACTGATGATGCTCTGTTCATTTTTTAAAACTCTCCTTCTTCTATATACGACATTTTAGATAGTGTTTATTATTCTGTTCACAAGTTTATTTATTTTTCTCATCTCCAGTGTCCAATCTGCTGCTAATCCCACCCAGTGTATTTTTCATCTAATTTTATTTCTGTTTGGGTCTATTTTTTAAATATCTTTCATGTCTTTAAATTTTTGAACACATGAAATATAGTTAATATTTCAACATTTTTGTCTACTAATTCTAACATTTATTTTGTTCTGAGTTTATTTTGATTGATTATTTACCTTACTATGTGTTGTAGTTTTCCTCATCCCTAGTAATAATTTACATACCTGGTAATTTTTTATTGGGTGCCAGTCATTGTGAATTTTACCTTGATATGTGCTTTACATTTCTATAAATACTCTTACTCTTTGTTCCAGGACACAGTTATGTTATGTGGAAATGGTGGGTTTTTTTCTGGTCTTGCTTTTATGATTTATTAAGTGGGACCTGAGTAGTCTTCCATATAAGGCTAATTGTTCCCCACCACTAAGATGACATCCTTGTAAGTATTCAACACAATGCTCTATGAATCATAAGGTTTTCCTTCATGATATCTGGGTACAGACACTACTCTGATTCTGTATGGGTACCAGGTACTCTGGTACTCTTGCTCTACCTTTGCAGGTGATTCTGTTCCTGGCCTGTTTCCTCACATGCATTTGCTAGTCAGTACTCGGGTGAAAATTCAAGGGAAAATCTGCAGATCATTAAGTATCTGTCTGTAAAGTTCCTTTTCATTCCCAGTAGTTTTTCCTGTGAACTAGCTACCTTGTTCACTGCACACTTTCAGCTCCATCTCAAGCCAGGGAATCATCCAGTCTCCACCTGGGTGCCCCTTTTCTGGGTCCAGTCTGTAGAGACTGGAATCTGTCTTAGGACAGCATAATCATAGGATAATCATAGGACTCACATCAGTTTTCTCCTTTCTTTTAGAAGTTGTTGTTCTTCATTACATGATATCTAGTGTCTTGGAAACCATTGTTTTATATATTTTCTTCACTTATTGGTCATTTAAGGTAGAAATGTAAATCTGGCCCTGCTACTCCATCTTGGCCCAAAGTGTAATTCAGTTTCCAGCATATTTGTTTGTTTATTTTTAAAAATATTTTATTTGTTTATTCACCAGAGAGAGAGAGAGAGAGCACAAGTAGGTAGAGCAGCAGGCAGAGGCAGGGGGAGAAGTGGGCTCCCCGCTGAGCAGAGAGCCCCATGTGGGACTCAGTCCCAGGACTTTAGGATCATGACCTGAACACAAGGCAGACGTTTAACTGACTGAACACCCAAGTGTCCCAGTTTCCAGCATATTTATTTAGAGAGGGATAATGGGTAATATTCATTATCAGGAATGAAAGGGAAAAATGGAAAGAAAGAGAGGAAGAAATCTGCTTTTAAATAAATCTTACAGAAAGATGTTGTTGGGAAGTAGCAAAATGAGAAGAAAAGAATAATGTGGAGTTCTTCATTAAGCTAAATTTATTTCATTTAAATGAAATAATATATATATATATATAATATATATATATATATTTGCTGCCTTTCTGTGTTAAAAGGACTTTCATCCGATTTTGTTTTTTACCTTGTAAAATAAAAAATTGATCATTCGTCCAACTGAAAAAAATACTGGCTTATCAAATTCTAATGTCTGGGAAAGAGTGGTAAATTTGGGTACTAAAAACAGATGGCTGGGAAATAATTGATTTCTAAGGTTACAAATAAAAAAGCTGTGGGCTCTTTGAAGGTTGAGATTGTATTTTTATTAAGCATTCTGTTTCCAGTGTCCAGCACATAACTGATGCTCAGTATATGTTTGTTGAATGAATGAATGAATTTGGTGCCTAACCACATAATACTCAAGGACTGCTGGTCTGGCAGGTCCAGGAATTTTCCAGTGTAGCCCTCTTCTTAATTGATCTGCTTCATTAAAGTGGAAGCAGTGAGACTAATTGGCTTTGACACAGGCTAATTTCCCCAGGTCAATGATGTGGTTGTCACACACCTCTCAGTAAATAAGCTGATGTCCAAGGCACCTGAGGCACAAGACCTAATCAGTTGGCAGGATCTTGGACCATGACAACCTAGGGAGAGAAGAAACTGTACAGCATTAACTGGTGAGTCTTCCAGGATTCTGGAACACAGACACAAAAGACTGACCCGGAAGATACCTGCTCTGTGGGTTACAACCCTGGCTGCTCCTTAGAATCACTTGAGATGTTTTTATAATATAGAGAACTAAACACTATATCCAGCAATTCAGATTCAATTCTCTGAGGGGGGGAATGAAATTGGAATATTTTTAAAGCTCTTATGCAAGTCTACTGTACAGCTAGGGTTACAAATTACTGTGTCAAGCCAAGAAATTAATAATCCATTTCTGTCTTTGTTCGTCTCTCCCATTCAAAAGATGTCCTATTCTCCAGTAAGACACTATGAGTAAGAGATATGCATTAGAAAAATGCCAAGTCAGGGGTGCCTGGGTGGCTCAGTGGGTTAAGGCCTCTGCCTTCAGCTCAGTTCATTATCCCAGGGTCCTCGGACTGAACCCTACATTAGACTTTCCTCTCAGCGAGGAGCCTGCTTCCTCCTCGCTATCTCTGCCTACTTGTGATCTCTGTCTGTCAAATAAATAAATAAATAAAATCTTTTAAAAAAAAGAAAGAAAAAGAAAAATGCCAAGTCAGATGTTGGCAGATACTGCCTTTATTTTGGTATCCGTGCCATTTTTCTGTTAAAAGCCCCCAATTTCCGTTCTGCAGGAGGACATTACAAGTTAACGCAATTAGGTAAGCATCCATCTAATTTAGTGTGTCCGTAGTGAAATTCAAGTCAAACCATTTCAATCGCGATCCAGTTCAAAATCCCTTCTCCGAATTGCCTTTCTTCCCTACTCTTACTGAATTTCCAGGGAAGAAAGCTCACGCTTGACTTTTGTGAAAGCAGCAGGGAGATGAAGTAGGAAGAATAAGCTGACTGAGAGAGGCCAGGTGGGGGCAGGAAACTGGAGCTGGTTACAGTCACTTCTCTGCTGATTCCAGATGCCAGTGTCATCACCCAGCCTGGTTGTGTGTATCTTCCTGCTGGCTCAGCAGTCCCTGAATTTTCCCGGCATGCTGCAGTTTGCCTCTGCTTTATTCCCAGAGTGCCGATCTGCCCTGAGTCTCTGCTTGTGGGGTTCCTTCATGTCCACCCAACATTTATAAGGCCTGAGGCAAATGGAGACACACTATCTTAAGTCTATATATTTAAGAGTTATAAATAAGGTTGATAAACTGCCAAATGAAATGTGTTTTATCCTCCTAACTCAAAATATATACTTTGTAAGGACAAATCAAAAAAATACATATAAAGCTGAGAGTTAGCAAAATATCAGTTGAATGCAAGTGAATTTAATTTTTGTTCCACATGCCAGGCAGTCTCTTGATGGGATGTCAATGTTAGGATGAGTAATAGTTCAGAAATTAGTATATATTTGTTTCCTGGAATCTAAATTTTTGAGACATCATTTCAAGTAAAGTCACTAATTAAGGTGATACAATCAAAACTTTCAGCTATAACTTGTATTCTTGTGTTCACTAATGAACACATGGATTAAAAAATGAAATGTAATTATATTCACACTATAAAATTTGGATGAATTTTTAGGAAAATTTAAAGTAAATATAAACAAATAAAATTTTCCCCTATGTTTCCTAGGTTGTTAAGTAAGATTTCTTCTAAAATATTCTAAACTATTTATTAAAATTAAAAGGCAAACTATAAATTATAATGAATATCAGTTCATTTTTCACAAAATTTTAAATCAAAGTGATTCCATTAAAACTGAAAAAAAAATTTTTTAATTTTAATTCTTATTAAAATTTTTATAGAAACAGAACTATTTGTAATTCTAAAATTTAATGTCCATGAAATTGCCAGTATAAAGGAAAGTAATCTTGCTTCATGCCGGCTACACTAGATCTACAATATATATACATTTAAGGCTCACATGAGCAATACTGTAATTATTTCTCAGCTCTCAGGTTAGGTGTTAAAAACAGTGGTCCAATTCATGAGCGTCTGTGGAAGTACAAACAAAAAATGAAGAGAACAAAGAAAATGGGCAGTTGTCACAATGGGGAAATTGATATTTCAGTATAGTAGAAACTTCTATATGCACACTATTTGAGAGGAAGAATTTACAAGTTAATTAACTTGGTGGTTTTTTTCTCCCCAAGAGTTTTCACCAAATGCAATGCTATAATCCTTCCCACACCCGCAAGCAGCCTCTACATGAGTGCAGATCACAAACCTTCCTGGCTGTGGACGCAATTGCCTGTTTCGAGTATCTGAGGGAGTGGAGAAGCTCTCTCTGAGGCCTGAATAGTGTCAGTCAGAGAGCAAACTTTTAGGGTTTTATGTTGGACTGCACCACTTCTGACCTCAGATTCTGAGTGGCAGCAGCACCATGTAATTCTTCAGCAAATGCATTTGTTGGTGACTTCCAGAGCTCTGGAAAGATGGGGTCCAGGAAAGGGCTCCCTCTTGCCTGAGACTAAGGCTGGTATGGAAACGTTTGCTTCTTTGGTCTCTGGGGAATGAGGGTTTTCTTAGCAGGCCGATCTGTGCTTCTGACCTTCTTATTGGACCTCTGGGGCCCTGGGAAGCTTGGACTCCCTGTTAGAACCACCTTGGCTCCATGGAACACTGGGAGATAATTTGTGGCTGTTCCTGACTTGTCCTGCCCCCTCTCTCTTCCTCTGCCTGAGCACTGGCATCCTCTGACGTGCTTATGGGTTCTGCTGCTCAACACATTCCAGATGAGAAACTGGTGCCAACTTCTATGTTCAGATTTATCCCTCAACTTCACAGGCTGTTCCCTGGGGATCCTCTTTATAGGAAACCATGGCGAGTGCTCCCCCTTCTTAAGAGTGGGAGAATGTGGAAAGAGAAAAGCTTCCAACTCTAACGCTCCAAGATGTCTTCAAGAAGTCTCCCTGGTGTTTCTCTATAATCTCTCTGTAGATCCCCCCTCTAGTGGTGGAGTGAGGATCAAATGCACTTCTGATCTGCTCCATTGTCTTTGTTTCTCACCAGGCTGGTCCTCACATCAGTATTTATGTCTGTTCTCCCAGGAAGAGGCTCGTTGCAAGGGATAAGAAAGTAACATTGTAGATTGCCATTTTGAAGCCATCCAAAGACTGATCACCACCTGGCTGTGGCGGACCAGGCTTGATACCACATTGTAGGATGGAGGACATCATTTTTTTCATGACATTCATGACTTTTTTTTGTCCTAGAGTTTAACACCAGGCTGACTCCACAGTCTGTGAACCAGCTTTCCAAACCACACAAAGACTTTTTCAGAAATCTCTGCCCTTTTCTGCTAAATAGTTCAGGTATCATCATTTTCTGTCAGTCTTTGTCTCTTTTTAAACTACAGAATGTTTGCCTACCTTTAAACTCAAAAAGATTCGGAGTGCCTGGGTGGCTCGGTGGGTTGAGGCCTCTGCCTTCAGCTCAGGTCATGATCCCGGGATCCTGGGATTGAGCCCCGCATCGGGCTCTCTGCTTAGCTGGGAGCCTGCTTCCTCTGCTCTCTCTCTCTACCTGACTCTGCCTACTTGTGATCTCTGTCTGTCAAATAAATAATAATAATAATAAACCCAAAATCCTTTAAAAAAAAAAACTCAAAAAGAAGCTTATAAAGTTTGTTTCAAATGAGCTGCAAAGAGGGGAAAACCATATTTTTCTTGTAATAGTTTTTAGACAGAATACTTGACTCTATTTCATAACACAAATTCCCCTGGATGAAATATTATTTCTTATCCCAGGCATGGCTGACTCTCTGAAAGGCACTGTAGATAATTCCACTTGGTATCTGCTATGTCTGTAATTTACTGGGTCTGCCAAATGCTGACTAAACAAATCATGTTAGTTGACTCCCAATGGTGTTTTCCTCTTTGGTTCACAATGGGCAGCTATCTCCATCTCTCCATCATATCTAGTTAACATCTTTCATGCTTTGTGTGATTGTAAATAGTATTTAATTTAGAACTTTGTAAATTATAAAAATGGCATAATTTTTAAAATGCATTTCACAACCCATGATTATAGAGTTGGGAAAAGAGAAAGCAAAAATATCTGTTTGGTTTTTGTTTTTGTTTTTTTGGGTTTTTTTGTTTGTTTGTTTGTTTTGTTTTGGGGTTTTGGTTTTTTTTTTTTTTTTTTTTTTTTGAGGGCAAGAGTGGAGATGGTTTCTAATGAAGCTTTCTCATGCAACTGGAAAATTCCCACAGCTGAAATGCTGGCTGTCTGTCAACCATCTAGTTGAAAAAGACTTCCTCGCCCTGAGAGAAAATGAGAATGTGAGAACGTCAAGAAAAAATGAAGCCCTACTGCTTTTCTGCTTGGTTTTATGCAGGTTTTAAAAAGAAGAATCCTGCCAGGAGTTTTGGGCTGTGCTGTTGATATAAATTTTAGAAATTTGACTTAGAAGAAACCTTGAGTGTGATTTCATGAATTCATTCTGCCAGTGAAACTCATTGCTACCTGAGGTGTGCCTGTCTCTGTGATCACTTGGGACCCAAAGTTGAATTAGACATGGTCCCTGTCCACAGAAATTCTTGACGTCCTGTTGCTGAGACCCTTGCAATCCACAGGGCTCAAATTTGGTAACTCAAATTAATCAGTTTGCCCAAGAATGTTCATTCTACAGAGAGTTGACTCATCCTCAACAAACCAGAACAGTGGTTTGTTCTTACCATATGGTAAGAAATATACGTATTCTAAGTCAGTACTTTCTATGCAAAGCAAGATGTTAACATCTAAACAGCTTGTGCCCAGCAATGAGCCAGGTACCGTTATCTCATCTAATGTAGACTGCAAATTAATCTTATGTAGGTATTACTGAACTCATTTTGTGTGACTCAGAAATGGAAGTTGGAAGATAAAAAGTTGCTCAAGGTCATACAGTTAGCAAAGGGTGAAACCTTAATTCCAGCAGGCCTACCTGATTTTAGAGCCCCTCCAATTTAATGATCCTGAGTTCATTTAATCGTATTAAATTCTGCCTTTGGTTCTTAGGTCAATAGCACTTTATTCTTTCCATTTATTCTAGATGTCAACTGCTTAATGAATCTACTTTCCCCAACTATTTAAAAAAAAAAAATCTACTGCAATTTTCTCCATTTGGTTTTTTAACCATGGATGGAGAAGAAACTTTCCCCATTTGGGGAACAATCTGCTAAGATCTAAACATGCCACAGTTTGGTTATTTCATCATGGTCTCAATGAGAAAAAAGAAATCATAAAATTTTTCTTTCTTTCCTTCTTCCATCCTTCCTTCCCTTCTTTCTTATTCTCCCCTTTTCTTTCTGTCCTTTATTTCTAATTTAAAAGCACCATATATTAGGCCCAATGCACTCCTATCTTCATGGGAAGAAGCATATGTATGCAGGTAATTATTTGGAAATACGTATATTCAATAATAGAAAGATATCCAAAATACAGTTCCAGCCTGGAAGACAGTTCCTGGAGGAGGTGGAGCCAAAGAATCTTTCACCCAAAAAGATGCTTGATCTTGATGCTTGAAAAATGAATAGGCAAGAGGAAGGGTGATTTGGAGAGAAAGCGTGTGTCTTTCTTGGCTACAGATTCCTATACCAGCGACTACTAAATGCAATATTAAGAAAAGGAATGGAGATGCAGAAGGGTCAGAGCCAAACAAGTATTGTATTGATATTGGCAATGTGGGTGTGGTTTCCAAAGACAAGTGTTCTGCTGCTCTCAGTGGTGTTAGTGTGGAAGATGGGGCAGCTGCTGGAATGGCACCATGCCAGTTAGTGTGGATGTAATGACTCTGTCTCATAGAAAGTATGATGCTAAATACTTCATCTTTTCTCAGGACTTTTCTTGTTTGTTATAAAAGCCATTTGACATGGTACAAATTAGAGCAAGGCTGTGATGCAAAGCATTTATTTTCTCAGAATTTTTTAATGCAAGAAGAGTGGGGTCTTCATGATGTTTTAAACTAATCCTTGGTGATGGGGATGAAACCCACCTTTCCTGGAGCACATGGCTGCACTAGATTAGAGTTCTGTCAATAAAGAGGGAGGAAATGGCTGCCAGGCAGGCACTGAGCAATGTCTGCTACAGAGCAAATAAGAATATTGAGGGACTAGGTGATTGACATTTGCAATGGCATACAGATGACGCATTTGTGTACCAATGAAGAAGGAGCATTGCATATTTTCTCTCTTTTTTAGTACCATGCACATCACTATAGGTCACATATAATGGTCTGCGGAGGACTTTTCATTAGTTTTTGTTTTGTTTTATTGTATCCTTATTGTCTTCGAAATAGTCTTTATAAAGTGCTTTGAATTTATATTCATCATCTGCAAGGTGCCAGAGATTTAACTTGCCTTCATTCATTCCATATCTGAATAACTATGGAAAAGCAAGGAATTTGCTTTCTGGCAAATAAAAGACGGCATATAAGATCAAAGATGGTAAATAAAAGTGTTTCTGTGGAAAAAAAAGAAAGTTTCTTTGGAAACAACAAAATAGAAGCCATCAAAGATCCTAGATGACCTCAGATAAAGCCACCTACCTGACTGGACTACCTGCTCATCTTTGGACTATTATATAATAAAGAAATTTCTATCTTCTTTGAGGCACTCTATTTTAGAGCCTATTTATTACAACAGCCTATCCTAACACACTTGTTGATCTTTTTTGAAGACAAAATCAGAAGGTTTTGACATAAGAAACTGAAATTTAGAATTTTATATAAAATCTACAGGTCTCTCTCTTTTAAGAGGTTCTTAATTCAGTATTATTTGAAGCTCTGCTTAGGACAAAACCACGTGTCCATGCACTTTCACTGTCCCTGTGGCATTGCTTCTTGCCTCCAACACTTCTTGGCTGTGTGACTGGTTGTTTCTGTGTTTTCTCTCCACCATGGACACAACGATATGTGCAAGGAGGCAGAGAGGGGATCCTGGCCAACATTTGAAAGGAGAGGATGAAATGAACGTTGTGGACTCTCTACATCTCTTACTTGGTATTTCATAAAAATATTAATTTATCAGGTGGAAATACTACAAAGCACGCAGCTCCTCCAGTGAAGGATGATTAAGGATGTAGTAGATCATGGGAAATGGAAAGATAGTCTAGGGAGGACTGTTGAGTGGATTAGATGGGTTAACATGGGTAAGGACTTAGAACAGTGTCAGCAAACAATAAACACACACTTAAGGCTGGATGTTAGCATTATGCAACTTGCCCAAGGTCACAACTAGCAAGTTGAGGAGTACATGGACCTCCTGGATGGACTTTAAATGTTTCAGTTTGTTCACAATTTTTGCTTGCTTTTTGGTTCTGCATGCTGAAATTTCCTAAACTTTACCTTCTATATGACTAATTCTACCTTTAATCATGTTCATTATTTAGTTCACTTACTAGATGAGATGTGGGGGGATTTTTTGGCACTCATATTTTTTTATTTCCAAGAATTTTTCTAGTGCCCTGGTAACTCATTTTTGTATAGCAACTGTTCTTATATTGTAGATGTAATATCCTTTCTGTTCTGAGGACACTCGTTTAAATTATTTTTTTCAAGTTCTCTTTGATTTCCTGCATTATTTGTATTCCCCCCTCCCCCCCCTCGCAGGGTCATCTGTTCTGTTTAACCCACTGAGCCACCCAGGTGCCCCTCATCTGTTCTGTTTAAGCATCTGGTGCATTTCTTTTCTTTTATTGGTTTTCCTGAAACATCTAATTATCTTGCATTGGCCATTCACATTTAGGAGTGAAGATTTAGCTTGATTTATATTGACAGTTAGCAGGATTTTCTCTGCAGCCATGTGGGTCTTGTTCCCAGCAGGCTTCTCCTAAGGGCTGGTTTCATGCTTTGTGTAAGTGCACTGGTTGTATTGATAGACTTTTAGGTTCATGGGTATAAAGCAGACAGACATCCTTCAATTACCATGAACTAGGACTTTGGCTGTGGAAGGCTTTAGCACATTTCTTTCCTGAGACTATCTACTTTTCTCTCCAGTCTCTTTCCATGTGGAAAGTGGAAGGGGGGCAGTCATAAGGCACTTTCAGCTCTACTTCTCTTTCTGGTCCCTGTTTCAAAGGCTTTTCTAGGTAAATACCTAGTAATGCAATTGCTGGGTCGTAGGGTAGCTAAACTCCATACTGTTTTCCAGAGTGGTTACAATAGCTTTCATTCTCACCAACAGTGTCAAAAGGTTCCCTTTCCTCTACATCCTCACCAACATCTGTCATTTCCTGATTTGTTAATTTTAACCATTCTGACTGGTGTGAGGTTGTATCTCATTGAGGTTTTGATTTGTATTTCTGTGATGCTGAATGATGTTGAGCACTTTTTTCATTTGTCTGATGGCCATTTGGATGTCTTCTTTGCACTAATGTCTGTTCTCTTCTGCTCATTTCTTGATTGGATTATTTATAATTTGGTTGTTGAGTTTGATATGTTTTTTACAGATTTTGGATACTAGCCCTTTAACTATCATTTGCAAATATCTTCCCCCATTCTATCAGCTATCTTTTGGTTTTGTTGACTGTTTCCTTTGTTGTACAAAAGCTTTTTATCTTGATGAAGTCTCAGTACTTCATTTTTTGTCTTTGGTTCCGTTGCCTTTGGAGACGTATCTAGCAAGAAGTTGCTGCAGCCAAGGTCAAAGAGGTTGCTGCCTATGTTCTCCTCAAGAATTTTGATGGATTCTTGTCTCACATTTAGGTCTTTTATCAATTTTGAGTCTATTTTTGTGTGTGGTGTAAGGAAATGGTCCAGTTTCCTTCTTCTGTATGGGGTTGTCGAATTTTCCCAACACAATTCATTGAAGATACTGTCTTTTTTCAATTGGATATTCTTTCCTGCTTTGTCAAAGATTAGTTGACCATAAAGCTGATGGTCCATTTCTGGATTCTGTTACATTGAAAAGACCATACTGTCATGATGATTACAGCTTTGTAAGAGAGCTTGAGGTCCGGAATTGTGACGCCACCAGCTTTGGTTTTCTTTTTCAAGATGCTTTTGGCTATTCAGGGTCTTTTCTTATTCCGTATAATTATTAGGATTATTTGTTCCAGCTCTGTGAAAAAATTTGATGGTATTTTGATAAGGATTGCGTTGAATATATAGGTTGCTCTAGGTAGCATAGACATCTTAACAATATTTAATCTTCTAATCCATGAGCATGGGACATTTTTCCATTTCTTTGTGTCTTCCTCAGTTTCTTTCACGAGTGTTGTATAGTTTTCTGAGTATAGATCCTTTGTCTCTTTGGTTAGGTTTATTCCTCGGTATCTTATGGTTTTTGGATGCAATTGTAAATGGGATTGACTCCTTAATCTCTCTTTCTTCTGTCTCATTGTTAGTGTATAGAAATGCAACTGATTCCTGTGCATTGATTTTATATCCTACCACTTTGTTGAATTCCTGTATGAGTTCTCACACTTTGGGGGTGGAGTCTTTTCAGTTTTCCACATAGAGCATCATGTCACCTAGAAGAGTGAGAGTTTGACTTTTTTACCGATTTGAATGCCTTTTATTTCTTTTTATTGTCTGACTGCTGAGTCTAGGATTTCTAATACTATGTTGAACAACAGTGGTGATAGCAAACATCCCTGCCATGTCATGAACTTAGAGGAAAAGCTCTTGAATTTTCTCCATTGAGAATGATATTTGCTGCAGGTTTTCCATAGATGGCTTTTATGATATTAAGGAATGTTCACTCTATCCTTATAATGCGAAGAGTTTTAATAAAGAAAGGATGCTGTACTTTGTCAAATGCTTTTTCTGCATCTATTGAGAGGATCATATGGTTCTTGTCCTTTCTTTTATTAATGTCTATTCTTTTATTTATCACACTGGTTTGTGGATGTTGAATCACCTTGCAACCCAGGAATAAATCCCACTTGGTCGTGGTGAACAATCATTTTGATGTACTGTTGGATCCTATTGGCTAGTATATGGGTGAGAATTTTTGCATTTAAGCAAAATGGATGGATTTGAATGGATCCATCCATTTTGCATCCATGGAAAATTAGATTTTCTAATTTTCTTTTTTGATGGGATCTTTGTTTGGTTTTGGGATCAAGGTAAATGCTGACCTCATAGAAAGAGTTTGAAAGTTTTCCATCCATTTTTATTTTTTGAACAGCTTCAAAAGAAAAGGTATTAATTCTTCTTTAAATGTTTGGTAGAATTCTCCTGCCAAGCTATCTGGCCCTGGACTCTTGTTTGTTGGGGGATTTTGGATTACTGCTTCAATTCCCTTGCTGGTTATGGGTCTGTTCAGATTTTCTATTTTTTCCTGTTTCAGTTTTGGTAGGTTATACTTCTCTAGAATGCATCCAGATTGCTTAATTCATTGGCACACAGTTGTTCATAATATGTTCTTATACTTGTTTGTATATCTTCAGTGTTGGTTGTGATTGCTCCACTTTAATTCATGATATTATTTATTTGGGTCCTTTCTCTTTCCTTTTTGACAAATCTGGCCAGGGGTTTATCAATCTTATTATTTCTTTCAAAGAACCAGTTCCTAGTTTTGTTGATTTGTTCTACTGTTCTTTTGGTTTCTATTTCATTGATTTCTGTTCTAATCTTTATTAGTTCTCTTCTCTTGCTGGGTTTAAGCTTTATTTGCTGTTCTTTCTCCAGCTCCTAAGGTTAGGTTTTGTATTTGAGACCTTTCTTGTTTCTTAAGAAAGACTTGTACTGTTATATACTTCCCTCTTAGGACTGCCTTTGCTGCATCCCAAAAGTTTTGAATAGTTATGACTTCATTTTTATTTGTTTCCATGAATTTTTTAAATTCTTCTTTAATTTCCCAATTGACCCATTCATTCTTTAGTAGGATGTTCTTTAGCCACCATGTATTTAAATTCTTTCCAAATTTCCTCTTCACTTGATCTTAGCCAAAAGGCTGAGAAGTGATCCAAATTTCCTCTTGTGATTGAGTTCAAGTGTCAAAGCACTGTGTTCTGAAAATATGCAGGGAATTATCCCAGTCCTGGTACTGGTTGAGACCTGATTTGTGACTCAATATGTGATCTATTCTGGAGAATGTCCCATGTGCATGCAAAAGAATGTGTATTCCTTTGCTTTAGGATAGAATGCTCTGAATATGTCTGTGAAGTGCATCTGGTCTGGTGGGTCACTGAAAGTCCTTGATTGACTTGTTTCCTTGTTGATCTTCTGCTTAGCTGATCTGTCCATTGCACTGAGTGGTGTATTAAAGTCCCCTACTATTATTGTATTATTTTTTATGTGTTTCTTTGATTTTGTTATTAATTGGTTTATATAATTATCTGCTCTCATGTTAGGGGAATAGATATTTACAATTGTTAGATCTGCTTGTTGGATAGGCCCTTTCGTTATGATATAGTGTCCTTCCTTATCTTTTCTTACAGTCTTTGGTTCAAAAATCTAGTTTGCCTCATATAAGGATTGCTACCCAAGCTTTCTTTTGATGTCCATTAGCATAATAAATCATTTCCCCCCACACACACTTTATTTATTTTTTTTAACTTTTTAAATTTATTTTCAGCATAACAGTATTCATTGTTTTTGCACCACACAGTGTTCCATGCAATCTGTACCCTCTCCAATACCCATCACCTGGTTCCCCCAACCTCCCACCCCCCCACCCCTTCAAAACCCTCAGATTGTTTTTCAGAGTCCATAGTCTCTCATGGTTCACCTTCCAATATCCCTCAACTCCCTTCTCCTCTCTAACTACCCTTGTCCTCCATGCTATTTGTTATGCTCCACAAATAAGTGAAACCATATGATAATTGACTCTCTCTGCTTGACTTATTTCACTCAGCATAATCTCTTCCAGTCCCATCCATGTTGCTACAAAAGTTGGGTATTCATCCTTTCTGATGGAGGCATAATATTCCATAGTGTATATGGACCACATCTTTCTTATCCATTTGTCCATTGAAGGGCGTCTTGGTTCTTTCCACAGTTTGGCGACCGTGGCTATTGCTGCTATAAACATTGGGGTACAGATGGCCCTTCTTTTCACTACATCTGTACCTTTGGGGTAAATACCCAGTAGTGCAATTGCAGGGTCATAGGGAAGCTCTATTTTTAATTTCTTAAGGAATCTCCACACTGTTCTCCAAAGTGGCTGCACCAACTTGCATTCCCACCAACAGTGTAAGAGGGTTCCCCTTTCTCCACATTCCCTCCAACACATGTTGTTTCCTGTCTTGCTAATTTTGGCCATTCTAACTGGTGTAAGGTGGTATCTCAATGTGGTTTTAATTTGAATCTTCCTGATGGCTAGTAATCCTGAACATTTTTTCATGTGTCTGATAGCTATTTGTATGTCTTCATTGGAGAATTGTCTGTTCATATCTTCTGCCCATTTTTTGATATGATTGTTTTGCCACACACACACTTTAAATCTGGAGGTATCATTGGATCTAAAATGAGTCTCTTACAGACAGCATATCAGTGGGTCTTGATTTATTTTTTATCCAGTCTGATGACCTGTGTCTTTTGATTGGGGAATTTAGCCCATTTACATTCAGAGTAACTATTGAAAGATATGAATTTAGTGCCATTGTATTAACCTGTAAAGTCACTGTTTCTGTACACTGTCTCTATTCCTTTCTGATGTATGTTAATTTTGGGTTCTCTTGTCCCTTAAAGGATCCCCTTTAATATTTCTTGCAGGTTTGGTTTAGTGATCACAAATCGTTTTAGTTTCTGTTTGTCCTGGAAGCTTTTTATCTCTCCTATTTTTAATGTCATCCTTGCTGGATAGTTTTGGCTGCATGTTTTTCTCATTTATCACCCCGAATATATCATGCCAGTCCTTTCTGGCCTGCCAGGTCTCTATGAACAGGTCTTTTCTTCCAATCTGATGTTTCTGCCCTTGTAGGTTATGGACCTATTGTCCAGATTTTCAGGATTTTCAATTTGTCTCTGAGATTTGCAAGTTTCATTATTATATGTTGAGGTGTTGACCTATTTTTATTGATTTTCAGTGGGGATTCTCTGTGCCTGCTAGACTTGAATGCCCGTTCCTTCCCCAGAAGTTCTGTTAGGGAGTTCTCCACTATAATTTGCTCCAGTATACCTTCTGCCCTTCTCTCTCTTTCCCCTTCTTTTGGGATCTCAATTATTCTAATATTGTTTCACTTTATGGTTTCACTTATCTCTCACATTCTTTCCTCATGCTCCAGTACTTGTTTATCTCTCTTTTTCTCAGCTTCTTTATTCTCCATCATTTTATCCTAGTGATTAGAGTCTCCATTTTTTACTGCATCTTATAGCCAAAAAGGCTATGTTTTCAACTTGATTAGATTTTAGTTCTTTCACTTCTCCAGGTATCTTCTATGCTTTTTTTTTTTTTTTTTTCCCCTAAGCCCAGCTGCCATCTTTGTTCTGTTTGTTTGCCATCATTATTCTGAACTTTAGTTCCAACGTCTTACTTGTGCCCATATTGATTAGGTCCCTGGCAGTCAGTACTGCCTCTTGTTCTCTTTTTCAAAGTGGTTTTTTTGTTTTGTCATTCTCTCCAGAGAAGAATAGATGAACAAGAGAACAAAATAATAAAATGACAACAATGACCTCAGGGAAATATACACTAAACAAATCAGAAGAGACCTAAAACAAACAAAACAAATAGAGAGAGAATGAATATAATCAGACAGGTGAACAGACCAGAGTAATACACTGGATCCTGTCTGTATTTTGGTCTGTTTGTTAGAAAACTACA
The DNA here is from genome assembly GCF_009829155.1 of Mustela erminea. Classification (NCBI taxonomy): domain Eukaryota; kingdom Metazoa; phylum Chordata; class Mammalia; order Carnivora; family Mustelidae; genus Mustela; species Mustela erminea. Next base: position 136,032,758 of record NC_045616.1, read on the forward strand.
TCCCAAAATTATAAAGTAAATAAAACTACATATATATATATATATATATATATATATATATATATAATTAAATGCAGTGAAAGGATAGAATGTAAGTATAAAAATGAAAATTTAAAAAGATTCTTAAAAAGTTGATAAAATAAGAAATTGGTTGAAAAGAAAAGAGGAAAAAATTAAAATTGGGTGACTAAAGAATTGTGCGGGGGTGGGGGGCATGAATTCTGTATACTATTGTCCCCTAGTGCTGGAGTTCGGCAGTTCTGTGTGATCAATAAACTTGGTCTTGACTGAATGTTCTTACTGATCTTCTGGGCTGGGCGGGGTGGGGGTTGCTATTGCACTGATTCTCAAGTGTCTTTGCCTGGGATGGAATTGTACCATCCTTGCCAGGGGCCAGGCTAAGTAAGCTGTTCTGGATTGGTCTACGTGGCTTTTGTTCCCTGAAGGCTTTCCATGCCTTTAGAGGATGATAATGAAAATGGTAGCCTCCCGATCTCCGGCTCTGGAGCCAAAATATCAGGGCTCTACTCCTCCATGCACCCTCAGAGAAAAGCAGTCAATCACCCATGTCTCCCTAGTCTCCAGCCACACTTTGCACTCACCTGGCATATGACAAAACATTTCTATCTCAAGCACACAACCTCATTTTGAGTCTCCAAACCCTAAAAACTCCTGTAGCTTGTGTCTTGCTGTGGTTTGGCTACTTGCTGGTCAGACCAGTTGCCTGACCATGCTGGGGTTCATGGTTTATGGCAACTCCAGAGCTGAGAGCCCACTCCTAGGCTCTCTGATTGCAGCCCAATTCCCTGCTCCAATGCCTGGGAACTCTGCCACACTCAGGCACCTCTGGTCTTTCTGTGATCCCAAGGATCCCGAGACCACAAGGTTCCATCTAGGATTCTGCCCCACTTTGCCACCTTAGCATCTTTCAGGCAGGGACATCCCACACAGGAGCAGACTTCTATATGTTCTGGTTTTGTGTTCCACTGCTATATAACTTTCCAGTAACCAGGCCACAGAAGCTCCCTACCCCCATGATTCATCTTCCCATATATTGCCTTGGATTCACTTCTCCATACCTCCTACCTTGCAGAAAGTGGTTATGTTTCTATATGTAGGGTTGCAGCTATTCTTTTCTTAGACCTTGTGTTGAGTTCATAGATGTCCAGAATGATCTGATAGCTATCATGCTGAATTCTTGGGATCAGATGAGACTAAGGTCTCCTACTCCTCCACCATCTTGGACTATCTCTGTCCCTCTCCTTTTAATCATCTTGTAAGTCCTCATAATTTCTCATCCAGTGATGGCACACAGATAAAGATGATTTTCTAATCAGCATCACCTATATTTTTTATATACCCTATTGTATAATTTTTCAATGATATGAAATGACTTTTTAAAAGATTTTTGTTTATTTATTTGAAAGAGAGTGAGAGAGGGAGAGAGAGCGCACATCACAAGCATGGGGAGCAGCAGAGGGAGAGGCAGATTCCCTGCTGAGCAGGGAGCCCAACCTGGGGCTCAATCCCAGGACCCCAGGATCATGACTTGAGCCAAAGGCAGATGCTTAAACAACTGAGCCACCCAGGTGCTCCTGAATGCATTTTGAAGTGTGTGCTCAGTTTCTTATTTTAATTAGTCTTTTCTGTAGTAAGTTTAAATAATCTCTTCTCTATTGTCTTTAAATGTTTACGTAGGGTTGATTATCTACACAGGTTTGCTTAAGAAAGCTGACAATGAAGTATGTATTTGTTGATTCAGGTGGAATGTGTAATATCCATGAAAACACACCAGAAGTTTTATCTAATCATACCAATAACACTTAAATCTAAGCTTCAGAGTTCCTGGGGGAGTTTCAAGCTGCTCCGAATTGAAAGACATTTTAAAGAATCAAAAGTAGGAGGCTGGGGCGCCTGGGTAGCTCAGTTGGTTAGGCAACTGCCTTTGGTTCGGGTCATGATCCTGGAGTCCCGGGATCGAGTCCCACATCTGGCTCCCTGCTCAGCAGGGAGTCTGCTTCTCCCGCTGACTTCTCTCCTCTCATGCTCATTCTCTCTCTCTCTCTCTCTCAAATAAACAATTTTTTTTAAAAAATCTTAAAAAAAAAAAAAAGAAATAGAAGGCTGATTCTTTCTTGATTCACCCTTTCTTGATTTACCCCACTGGACCCTTGAGACAATGAGTAGGATCTTGTATTCTGACCCTTCCATCCTTTTCAAGGATATATGAACACATCCTTTTAAACCTTTTCACGTTCAGTTGCTCTCTGTCCTCACTGCACAACAAAGGAGTGGATTCAGTGGCCCTGGTACTGTTTAAACTGTTCAGGGAGCCCCCATGCTGCAGCACACTGGACACTGTTGTTATTTGAAGTTGAAAATCAATATCTGAGCTACAACACCTGATCCTCACATGCCAGTCATGAATGCCAGGGAAATAAGGGGTGTGTGTGTGTGGGGAGGGTATTGGGAGGCAAGAAGTGGTTGTAGTCCTACAGTATAATGTTAGTTGATATGTATTGACTATTGTGTATAGACCTCTGAAGTCATATATGTGGAAATATAAAATCCTCCTAGATCTTTTTTCTTTACTGCCCCACCAAGGAGATGAAGTCAGATTAAAAACATTTTCCAGGGGTGCCTGGGTGGCTCAGTGGGTTAAAGCCTCTGCCTTCGGCTCAGGTCATGATCCCAGGGTCCTGGGATGGAACCCCACATTGGGCTTTCTGCTCAGCAGGGAGCCTGCTTCCTCCTCTCTCTCTGCCTGCCTCTCTGCCTACTTGTGATCTCTGTCTGTCAAATAAATAAATAAAATTTGAAGAAAAAAAAAAACCTTTTCCATCCTTGAAAATGCAACCTGTGTGGACTGAATGTTCATGGCCTTCCCTGCCCCCACCAAATTCATATGCTGAAATCTTACCCTCCAAATGGGAGGGTGTTAGGTGGGGCTTTTAGGAGGTGAGGAGGTCATGGGAAAGGAGCCCTTCTGAATGGGATTAGTGCCCTCCTAAAAGGTACCCCAGAGATCTCCCTCCCCCTCTTCCCACCATGTGAGAACACAGTGAAAGTCAGCAGCCTGCATCCTAGAAGAGGGTCCTTACCAGAACCCAACCATGCTGGTGCCCTGATCTTGGACTTCCAGCTTCCAGAACTGGGAGAAATAAATTTCTGTTGTATATAAGCCATCAGTCTGTGGAACTTTCTTATACCAGCCCAAACTAAGATACAACCTAATTACATTTGTGGTAGAAATAATAAGATAGTAATAAAATTAGAAGAATGGTATAGAAGAGAACATCTGTACAGTCGAGCAGTAATGAGTAAAATGACTCTGGTTTTCTTTAAATGTGAGTTTTCCATCTTCATGTAAAGTCCAGCCTTCATCGCCTGCCACAGAGGCCTCTGAGTCAATGGTCATGCGTCCTGGACAATGGCAGGTGTTTCCCTGTATACTGCAATGTGCATGTCTTTGCTTGTTTATAAATTATATTCATGTACTGCCCCACAAATACATTATGAATGCTAAAATTCCTATCTTTTGTTATATTTTAAAATATATAGAGTGAAAAGTTAAATAGGAAAAGAAATTTGGAGAGTTTCTCTCCATATCCTAATAAAACACATTGCCCATTCCTTATATCCTTCCAGTCAGGCTCATTAAAAGTAATCATATTTTAATTTTTGTATCATCAAAATTAAAAATATGTCTATAAAAGTAGTCATGAAGGAATAATAAGTCCCATGTATTTATCACTTAGTTTTAATAATGATCCATTTAGGGCGAGGCTTTTTTTTTTTTTTTTTTTTGAGTCCCAATGGGCTTTTATTGAGATAAACTAACAAAAAGCAAGATTTTATCAGCAGCACCTGGGTGGCTCAGTTGGTTGAGTGTCTGACTCTTGGTTTCCACTCAGTTCATGCTATTTCAGCGGTGGGCTCGAGCCCCGCATAGGGCTCCATGCTCAGTGTGGAATCTCCTTCAGATTCTCTCTCCCTCTCCCTCCTGCTCTCTCTTTCTCTCTCTCTCTCTCAAATAAACAAACAATCTCAAAAACAAACAAACAAACATAAAAACCCCCAAGATTTCATTAGTCATCTTTTCTGAATCTTATAAACTCAGCAGAGATCCTGGTGCATATGTGTGTACTTACAACATAACACATCCCAAGAAAAACAGAGTCCCACTAGAACACTCGCCAATTACCAGAAGGCTGATTTTTCCTATCCCCAAATATTTTCAAAATTTTGAGTCGCCACTCTTCACTTCTCACTGGAACTGGTCCCTTGTGGCTAGGGACATTGGATTGTTTCCCATTTTTACTGAACAAAAAATACATATCTTCAAGTTTTAGTTTTGTTTCAGAAAAGGGAACTGACTTTGTTTCCTCCAGGCCCCCTCCTCTATAGCCACTGGTTAAAATACTGTAGAATTTATGGCATGTCTTCTGTCATCTATACCTTCCATATTTTCCTCATTCAAATTGTTTTGAAGCAAATTCCAGACATGTCATTTCATTTTCAATATTTCAAAACTGTATTTTATGCCACTTAATTAACATAAAAGGAAAATGAGAAGAAATACAGAAGAAGAGTGAAAAGGAAGAAAGGATCCAACGTGCTAACTAATGAAGGAAAGAAGGTATGAGGGAGGGAGGGAGGAGGAACATAGGTGGGTTATTATTTTATTCCTGTGAATATGAATTCCTATCAAGGAACAAAAGTTTGGTCTGATGCAAGTTAATTTGCTTTATTTTGGAAATGATCCCAGCTAATGAATGTTTACCTTCAAAGAGTTCAGTTCTGCTGCAAACCCATTGACCCCGTGCCTGTGTACTTTAAACACTTTTAGGTAGAATTCAGACTCTGTAGGATCATTTGATCCTACCCAGATGGTGGACATTATGGAATCAGAACCACTATATTCTGGGTTTCCTTGCCACTTAAAACAAACAAAATAAAACTCTGCGTTTTTCTGCCCTTTGGTTTTATTTTGTCTTGCTTTCACTTTGGCTGAAAGGCTTCGATAAAGCTAGAAAAAATGTAAAGCTATAAGGATTAAATACCAGTTCACAGCAACAATCAAATTTCACCCATAGGAGAATAATTAGGTAACTTTCCTACAACCTCAGACACAGATTATCATTTCCTGAGCTCACAAATACAAGACCCCGTTCTGTAAGCACTGGATGAAGACATGGGTTTATTTTGCTCTGGGGCCAAGGTTGTTTTACTAACTGACCTTGGACTCTACTGACCTCCAGAGGGAGCCCTGTAGCAGCCAAAGCTGAGGCTCATCTGTGAAAGGGCCAAAAGAAATTTTGTTTCAAATGCCAAGGCAATGTTTAAGGAGTGAGGCAATATTTCTGATAACCCAGAGCCAAATGTTGGTGTTCAATGGATTAAAGATCAATGGTAGCAATTTCAGAATAGTGAGCATCTTTAATAAGTAAGCAGTTTGAGGCTATGCCAACGTAGCCTCCTGGATTCATGGAGAGGAACAAGTATTCAAGCAGAACAATCTCTAATACCACCATTTGCATTGCTTATGTTTTGATAGATAGAAATTATGTGAATCCAGCCTACTGTGCTACCTGAGAAATTCTTTGAGCTAAAAACATACAGTGACTTAGAGTAACACAACTCTAGACAACCACAAAAACCTACCTTGCTGGTATTTTATGATACACACATTTCATAAGCCATAGTGAGATGCTGAAACTCAAAAGTCTCCTCCACTGTGTCTTTGGTGGAAGGAAGAGTGGTTTAGGAAAAAAACAAATCTACCATGCAATGATATAAAGAAGCAGAAGATCTGTTATTTAAAATCAATAGATATTCTAAAGTCTTAACACTGGTTCCTCGGTGTTGAACTAAAATGACCATGTGATAACTCTTCAGTGTTTGGGGGGTCACGTGAGGCTCTGGCCAGGAGCTCATGATTTTCATGTTTGCATTATGTTGAGGGTCTTTTATCCTTTTATTTGAGGATAAGAGTGATAAATGCAGTACTACTGCTTTTTATTTGTTACAGTTGTCATTCAAAGCAGCCCAAAGACTATCAAAGAGTAGATATACTTGTACACTAAATATCACAAATACTTTTGAAACAAGTCAGGTTATTAATTAAACAAGTAACTCACTTGCATACTAATGTACAATGCATGTCCTCCTACTTTTTTTTTTTTCTTTTTCCAGTTACTTTATTTCATGTGACAAAAATCGATGGCCCATTTGTGCAATGTGAAAGAAACCTGTCTGCCACTATACCTACAACTTATTGGGGGGATCCCAAGTTTAGGTAGGACAGTGTCAAGCCCTCAGCAGGTGGTCTGGCACACTGAGGCATGGTCCCTGGACCCTGTGATGATCAGTGAGTTGTTGGGGACGCTTCAGAGCACAGGATGGAGGAGGTCTTAGGGACCTGGAACAGCATGGTCCCTGTGGGCATGCTGTAGATGCTGACTAGGTTGTCCATCCCAGCACTTAGCTACTGTAAGGTTTTTTTTTTTTTTTCCAGCATAACAGTATTCATTATTTTTGCACCACACCCCGTGCTCCATGCAATCCGTGCCCTCTATAATACCCACCACCTGGTACCCCAACCTCCCACCCCCCGTCCCTTCAAAACCCTCAGATTGTTTTTTCAGAGTCCATAGTCTCTCATGGTTCACCTCCCCTTCCAATTTCCCCCAACTCCCTTCTCCACTCTAAGTCCCCATGTCCTCCATGCTATTTGTTATGCTCCACAAATAAGTGAAACCATATGATAATTGACTCTCTCTGCTTGACTTATTTCACTCAGCATAATCTCTTCCAGTCCCGTCCATGTTGCTACAAAAGTTGTCCTCCTACTTTTTAAACATGATTCAGCTGAAAGACAAAAACTCCTATAAACCTAGAACCATTTACATTATTCAACCAAGTACTATGCATTCTGAGCTAAGTTCTCATCCTGAAATACCAATTTTTCCAGTATCTACCCCAAACACACCAGCCGATAAGATTATTTACCTGTGACGTGCCATTCCACTCTATCCCTCTGGGAGTACAAAGACACAGGTCAAGCAAGGAGAATACGGGAGAGAAGGAAGAATCCAGACCAAGAAAAACAGTGGCATCTTTTTTTTAAAGTTTGAGTTCAATTAACCAAAATATAGTACATCATTAGTTTTTGATGTAATGTTCAATGATTCATTAGTTGTGTATAATACTCGGTGCTCATCACATCACATGCCCTCCTTAATGCCCATCCCCCATCCACCTCCTTACTGCAACCCTCAGTTTGTTTCCCAGATCAAGAGTCTCTCATGGTGTGGCTCCCTCTCTAATTTCTTCCCATTCAGTTTTCCCTCCCTTCCCCTCCAATCCTCTGTACTATTCCTTATATTCCACATATGAGTGAAACCATATGATAACTGTCTTTCTCTGATTGACTTATTTCACTCAGCATAATCCCCTCCAGTTCCACCCATGTCGATGTAAATGGGAGGTATTCATCCTTTCTGATGGTTGAGTAAGATTTCATTGTATATATGAATCACATCTTCTTTATTTGTTCATCTGTTGAAAAGTATCTCAGATCCTTCAACACTTTGGCTATTGTGGACATTGCTGCTATGAACATTGGGGTCCATGTGCCCTTTTTTTTCACTACATCTGTATCTTTGGGGTAAATACCCAGCAGTGCTATTACCGGGTTGTAGTGTAGCTCTATTTTTAGCTTCTGTGGAATCTCCCTACTGTTTTCCAGAGTCGCTGTACCAACTTGCATTCAATAGTGGCATCTTTCTGACATCACAGAGAGTTGACAAGGGATGAAGCTTGGATTTCACTTTTACTCAAATTGCAAGTTAAAAAAATGCCAAATTATTCACCTGTTTTTTGTTTTTGTTTTTGTTTTACCCAACTGGACTTTACTTTCTATAGTCTGACTCCTTGCTTTTATTGACAATCAAAAAATAAAATATATATGTCCATTATGAACCACGAACTCGGTAGTGTTTCTGAAAAATAACATTATGGCTTACTATAGCAGATGCTTACTATGGCTGATGCAGTTGATGTTATTTTATATATTCCTATAAAACTCTGGTTTCAGCTACACTGGCTTATTTTCAGTGGAAATTGGTGAGTCAAACAGAGACTCCTCCCAGAGCAGGCATGTGACCCAACATGCAATGTAGGAGCCCAGGAATCTCCTTAACACTATCAAACACAGGGTCGCTGCCCAGTGCTGTCTCAATGACGCACAACTGTGGGACACAAAGGAACCAGGCAGCAAGTCTCCCCTGGTATTGTCCCTAGTCCTTTACGTTGTGGCACTGGAAACTACGTTTAGGGAGTTCTTGTTTGGTTTCATTAGCCCTCAGGAAAGACAAAATGAAAGAAATAAAGGAGTATACCAGATCTATTTAAGCAGATTATGCTTATTTACCTTGATAAGAGGATTTTTAAAATACTCCATCTAAAATAGTCAAACTCAGAGAAACAGAGAATGGAGTGGTGGTAACCAGAATTGGTGGTGGGGAAAATGGGAAGTATATTGGTCAAGAGTAAACATTTACAGTTATAAGATTGACAAATTTGGGGAGCTAATGTGCAGGATTGAGATTACAGCTAATACTACTGTATCATGTACTTGAATGTTGCTAAGAGAGTGGATCTTAAGCATTCCCACCACAAAAAACAAATGGTAATTATGTGACAGGATGAGGTATAGCTAATGTTATAGTGGTAATCATCTTTCAAGATATAAATGTATCAAATCACCATGTTGTACACCTAAAATTTACAGGATATTATCTGTCCATTATATATCAATGAAGCTTGGGGGTGGGGGAGTTAGGTTAAAAAGAAAATATATATATATATTTCAGATACCATCCCATATTTCTGACTCTGCATTTCGGGCCCAGGCCCCTTTATGACATTCCCAGAGTAATTACTGAGCCAGGTTTGAAAACTGAGGGCTTAGGTTTTCAAGTACACTCCCTGATCCTACTCATATTTTAAGGTTTAACCTATTTCCTTTTCCTTTCTCAGGTCTTTATATTCCAGAATGAATGTTGAATAATTTCTTGCATTTGTTACCAAAAGTTTGTTTCATTTGACAAATGAAGACACAAACTCAGAGATGTTAAGTACTTGGTTCAAGGTTGTTACACAGTACACTATTTAGGAATGCCAGGACAAGGAAGCTGTTTGTTTTAGCCTCTGTGGTTAGCTCACCATTCCTTTCCCCTCAGCTTTATATCCATGCATAAGAAAAATGGAGGCATCAAGGAGCTTCCTTGAAAAATCAGACATAAATCAAGGTAAATGTAGATATTAATCCCTAAGCAATATTTTCTCTCAGAGAGAAACCTACAGGATGTAAAAGATTTATGACACATATCAACTAAAGACAGCGTGTGGACCTTGGGGTCCCAATTTGAACAGAATGTAAAAAAAATTTTTAAATTATGAGACACCAGGAAAATAACTACACCACGTGAATATTCAATTACATTAAGGAATTGTGTTTAAATATTAAAAGGGTGACAATTTAATTATGGCTCACTTTTTCAAAGTCCTTGCATTTTAGAAATATATATTGAAATATTTACGAAAGCAACAATCTCTGGGAAGCTTCAAATCCAGTGGTGGGGTGGGAGACGAGAGTGGCTTTGATGAAACAGATTTGAAATAAGATTGACCGTGAGTTGATAATGATTAATCCAAGTGATGGTGCATGGGACTTACTATGCTCCTCTTTCTACCTACTCATATGCATATTTTAAATTTCTCATTATAACACTCTTTTTTAAAGAATCCATTTCTCTCAAGGGCTGGCTTACGATTTTGTGGGTTATTCAACTTACCTATGTAATAATAGGCTTATTAGTGAGGTCCACAACTTGGTAGAATATTGATAGCTTTATGCCTCCAGCAGCCTTCTATCATGACTGTTGGAGACAAATGCCAACCATTAAAGCAGAAACTATGGTTCTCTAGTAACAACAATCTGTTTCCAAGTAGCTACGTACTTCTATAACCTGTTGCACTGTGAGGGACCTCAAACTACAATAAGTAAGCTATTGAAAAAATAAAAGCAGTTTAATAAATAACAGTAACCGTGAAAGAGCCAGCACACAGATCTGAAGACTTTTCATAACTCCAAGGATGCTTGGGGACTTGTTAACTGTGTCAAAGTCGGAGAAGGGCTTACCCAGATCTGGCTAGCGGGTAACCTAGTTAAGGTGTCAGGTTTAGCACCAATTTCCAAATATGCCCAGGAAGCTGCACCACCCAGACTTTGAGGAGGACCACTCTGCCTTTCTCCTTTGCCCCAGCCTACCACCTGGGGTCAGACTCTAGGAGCTGTGAATCTTCAAGGGCAGGATCTGCTAACATTCAATACAACTTCAGAGGTAGCAGAGTTTCCAGTCAAATGAAAGGTGCTGGGGTTTGTTTTTTAAACAATAATCCAATATCCTATTATTTCAATGAATATTTCAGTGAAATATGCTTTGGCAGCACAAGAAACCCCTGGAGAAAGCTGTGTTTTATGACCTAGAAGTGGAATGAATTAGAGAGTGCAAGGGGAAAGAGAGGTAGATTGTTGGAAAGATAATGTTTTATGTGTTTATTTGTCTTCCAGAACTCCAAATAGTTGTGTTGGCAGGCAGGCTGCTCCGTAGCTGCCCCCTTCTGAAGACTCAGAGGTGTTTACAGAAACTGAAAGTTCCAGCAGTATATTTCCATGAGCTCATTACCGGTTCCAGTTATACCCTTTAGCTGTTGCATGTGCAAATGAATATCCACGCAGAATAAACCTCTGCTCTGAGCTTTTGCTTAAATTACCAAGTAGCAGAAGTCGGGTATATGATTACTGTAACATCAGGGCATCTTTTTAGAATCCCTGCTTTGGTCACTATCATTCAAAGCAACTCCAATACCATTTCTTGCCTGCCTCTTTATGCTAATCAGCCTCGCTCCCTTGGCTCCTCCTCCCTCAGCTTCCCTTAAGAACTGTTCACTTTCAGCTGTCACGAAGGGTAACTCAGACCAGGCTTTGAAATCATCTGATTTAACTCAGCAGGACTTTTTAAATTTTGCGTCTATTACTCCAGCAGTCCTCTCTAAATGCCAGAGGCATTCGATTTCATGTGAGCAGATGAGGCAAGAATTGCCAAAACTGTCATTGGTTAGAAATAGTTATTTTGTAGGATTTTGCACCAGAAAGGGGGAAAGCTTCAAAGCGCTTTGAGATGAAAGAAGAATTAAGTTGTGTTTTTATCCAAACGAATTGTCATCTTTATATGTAAGGGAAATTAAACTGGTAAACATTTATTTCAAGAATCATGACTCGGAAGCACTTGGAAGTTTATTAGAGAAGTAAATGTTTTACACTCAAGGACAGGAACTGCATGCTTCTCTGTGGCTCTGGGTGTCTGATGAAGACCATTTTAGGTTACTGACCAAGAGAAGGAAATGCCCTAGTGAGACTGCATCCACAGCCCTATCGCCAGCACCATGTCTACCGTACAAAGAAAAGGCAGCAGCCACCTGTTTAACAGTCCGTACACCTGTAAACTGAAGCTTCCAGAAGACCAGCGACCTCAAGGTGAGTCAGCCAGGCTAAAGGGCTATGTGTTCAGTGATCTCTGGGCCATTTGCATTTCAGGAAGAATGGTAGGCTGGGGAAGTACCTGGGGAATCTCTGGTTGTAAAATTCTTTACCATCTTTTTTTTTTTTTTTAACTCTGAGACCAGACATACTCGTGATGCATCAGGGTGAGTTAACGTGGATCTAATATTGGTTTTGAAAGGACCGTGGGAGACGATCAAGAAAGAATATTCCTTGGACTTGCAACTCGGAGGCTTATATGCTTAAACTTCTGGCCACTGTCATTTTTCTAGAGTGTGATAGACTTGTGTAATTCAAAACGCCCATCCAGGCAAAGCAGAATCAGCTACAAGGGGAACTTGCTGAGAGTAGCTTTAAGATAGCCTGGAACTATCTTCCCTGCCCTGCCACTAATGGCACATTTTTGGATTTAGAGTTTAAACCTAATTTTTGCCTGGGTCTCTGACGCATTCATCTGTGGGAAAAATAAATATATTCTTAACTCTCTTCCTGTTATGATGTAGGAACAGCTGGAGACAGACAGGGAGAAGTGTCACATTTCACGTGATGGGTTCTCATTCAGACTAAACTATCTACCTGGCAGCCAGTTTCACCATCAGTCTTTTAAAATTTTTACATCTACTACCCAGCTGCATCGATTAGTGGCAGATGGTGGACACGAATAGCCAAGAGGATCCTTCCAATCCATTCTGTCACGGACAGCAAAGGACACTTGGGGGAAAGGCAGGGTGCTGTCATAGATGACATCATCACTCCCCAGAGGCTGAGTATTGGCCCCAGGCGTTTCTAACTTGCCCTCTAACGGCTAGTGGATGTCTCTGTGTATGGATCTAGGCTACCAGAACTTGATTTACTTTTCCACAGACAGTTTTAGATTTTAGTGGCATGGAAAGTGTTGGCTCATGCACTGAAAACTCCCATTTCCAAGGTGGCATCTATGTGCTGACATTTGCAAGACAGTGTTAGGCCACCTCCCTGCCTTCGTTCCTGGACTTAGGCTGTACAAGGCTTGGCATAGTGCGGGTAGAAAATACTTTACAAGAAATGGAAATAGCAGAAAATTTTAAAATCATTCTGTATCATCAGGGCTCCTGTAAGCTATTTTAAACTAATTGCCTTAGCATGTCAAGTCCCGGAATGTGCCAGGGTTTAATCATAACATTGTAAAATTCTTACCCTTTTGTTAGTAAACTCTAAATCATCATAGGTTTTTGTTGGCTTTTCATTTTGTTTTAAATGCTTAAAGTAACCTCCCCACTCCGTTGCTAATATAATATTTATTCTATAAAATTTGCCAGGGAGAGCATTAAGGAGATGGTAAAAATCATCACCCAAAGATAGTTGCTATTAACTTTTTAATGTATATTCTTCTAGCCTTTTCTTCTGTGCACATGTACAGCTTATTCCTTGGCTTGTCTTTTAAATAGAGTTATTTCACATATAGTTGTCTTGTAAACTGCTTTTTAATTTAATAATCGATGACAAACAGATCTCCATGTCATATATTCTTCTACAACCTTATCTTTTTTAAAGATTTCATTTATTTATTTGACAGACAGAGATCACAAGTAGGCAGAGCAGCAAGCAGAAAGAGGGGGGGAGTAGGCTCCCCGCTGAGCAGAGAGCCCGATGTGGGACTCAATCCCAGGACCCTCAGATCATGACCTGAGTCGAAGGCAGAGGCTTAACCCACCACCCAGGCACCCCTACAACCTTATTTTTAATAGTTGTATACTATTCCTTTAAATAGATGTAACAAAATTCCTTAGGCAGCTCTCGATGGGACATTTTATTTCTATTTTTTTCCACTATTACAAACAACACTGTGTTTCATATAAGCTAATGGATAAATCATTGCAGAGAAAGATTACTTTCTTGGGATATATCCTTAGTGGTGAAACTGTGAAGTCAAAGAATATGTATGTTTTTAATATTTTGTGGGCTTTTTTGGTGTTTGTTTTTGTTTGTTTGTTTTGCCAATTGGTCCTCCAACCAGAAGTTTACATTTTCAGTAATACTGGTGTAATATTTTTAAAAGTTTTTCCCAATTTTATAAGTGGAAATACTATCCTGCTGTTTTCTTCACTGAAGGCAGTCTGTCTTAATATTCTCTCCTCATACTGGCCATATTCAGAGGACACTGGAAATATCATTATGATGACATACTTCCCAAAATACCAACAAGACGAGAAGTCTGGTCTCTTTTCTCAGACTGAAGTTTTTGCCTAGAATGTTTTGAAAGCAACCATATTCTTCCACAACCGAGTCACAAAATATCAGCCCACATAAGCCACAATCCATAAAGCTATAAAGCATGCTAATGCAATTCACACAGGCCATTGACAGCTACAAAAACTGTCATCTAGAGGTCTGAACTGACAAGTGACATTGGGCAGTGTTTGCTGTGCTGCTAAATAGTGTTCTAGTTACTGTGCTGTAGTTGAAAAGTGTTCTTTGAGTGTAGCGGCCTTGATTTTTCCTCCATGCTCTATTTGCACCTTGCTATTATGCAAAGTTCAGCAAAGGTCCAAGAAAGCAAAAGCCATTAGTTTCAGAGAGTGAGGTCTGCTGCGGATTTATTCACTGAGGTATTCTGAGTTTGTGGCTTTGGCCTACCACACCAAAATTCCAACTTTTTAAACTTAATGTACGGGCCATGACTAGCTGGCATTTAACTCTTCCAAGGGCACAACTGGATTCAACACATACATACTTTCTAGACTTCCATGCTCTGTGTTGAGGTGCTTGATGTCATAAAGCTGTGCTTTTTGGGTGATCACTGAGATAAAAGTCACTTGTTTTTTAGCAACTCTCTGAACAATGACTATGCAAAGCACTGGGCTGGTCACTGAGTACATGAGTTGAATCAAGCCGACTAAGCCGTGGTGTCCAGTCCAGCCAGTATTTACCTGCTACAGCAACAGCTGGTACAGAGTCCGGAACAGAAGTCCAGGAAGGTCCTCTCTCTACTTGTTGCTGTCTGATAGCTTCTTCTGGGAGAGTTCAAATCCACTGATATCTAACTCTAATCTGAGACCACATTTGTCAACATTAACCTGTGTATGCAAAACCTCTACACTGTTCAGTACGCGATACATGTAGGTACTAGGCAAAATTCAACATATGTTTTATAATGCTGTATACTTTAAAATTTACAAAGTAAATTTCTAAAAGCCTTTAAAAATTATAAAATTTTCAATACGTTACCTTTATTTAATTCTCACAATAGTCACACAAGGTCATGTATTAGTTAAGATTCTCCAAAGAAACAGAATCTATACAATATGTGTGTGTGTGTGTGTGTGTGTGTGTGTGTGTGTGTGTGTGTAGATAGAGATAAAGAAAGAGATAGAGATAAAGATAGAAATTTATTTTAGGGGCGCCTGGGTGACTCAGTGGGTTAAAGCCTCTGCCTTTGGCTCAGGTCCTGATCCCAGGGTCCTGGGATCGAGCCCCATGTCGGGCTCTCTGCTCTGCAGGGAGCCTGCTTCCTCCCCTCTCTCTCTCTCTCTGCCTTCCTCTCTGCCTACTTGTGATTTCTCTCTCTCTGTCAAATAAATAAAATCTTAAAAAAAATTATTTTAAATAAACAAAACCTGGGTCGCTCAGTTGGTTGAGCATCTAACTCTTGATTTCAGTTCAGGTCATTGCCTCAAGGTCCTGGGATCAAGCCCCGTGTGGGGCTCTGTGCTTGGTGTGGAGTTTGCTTGAGAGTCCCTCCCTCTCCCCTGCCCCTACCCCAACTTGCATGCTTGATCTCTCTCTCTTTCAAATAAATAGCCTTTAAAAATTAAAAATAGTCTTTAAAATTTTAGATTAAAAATTTAAAATTTTTAATTTTTTAGAAATTTAAAAAAATTTATTTTAAGATATTGCCTCACACAATCAGGGAAGCTGGCAAGTCCAAAATCCTCTGTGTTGGCCATCAGGCTGGAGTCCCAGGCAAAGAGCTGACCAATGTTGCTGCTGAAATCTGAAATTTCCTCTTGCTCAGGGCAGGTTAGTCTTTTGTTATATCAAACCTTCGGCTGATTGGTTGAGGCCCACAACATTCTAGAGGGTAATTTGCTTTACTCACAGTCCACCAGTTTAAATGTAAATCTTACCCCAAATCACCCTCACCAAATCATCCAGAATAATGTTTGACCAAATATCTGGTACTGTGGTGCAGCCAAATTGATACATAAAATTAACGATTTTAAGTGGGCATCATTATCTCAATTTCAAAGATGTGGAAACTGGGAATCCTTAAAGTCAAGTGATTTTTCTAAGGTTATGTAGTTATTAAGGCCTACTTTCAGTGCACTTTCTGCGCTATAGATCTGAATCATAGAACCCATGATTCCTAACATTACAATGTTTAATTTTTTTTCATTGCTCCATATCAAAGGACGTTCTCTGCAAACCCTCAAGCTGCATTAGGATTCCTTCTGCTTTTGTTCATTCTGACACCACCTGAGTGTGCTACAATTTAACTCAATTCTGGTTTTATCCAAACTTAGTGAAGACTCCCAAAGTGAAGGGCTCAGTCTCATGGGACGGACCATTTCAAACACCAGCTACAAAATTTCAGGCACCTCCATTTCTGCCTGAGTGATTGCAAATGCAAGGCTTTCCACAACTCTCCCAGGTTTAAAACTTTGGTAAAATGACTCATAGAATCCAAGTAAGCCTTGTACCATTTTATTACAAAGAATGCCCATGAACAGCCAACTGAAGAGATACATAAGGCAAGGTTTGGGAGGGTTCTGAGCTCAGGAGTTCTGTCACCATGGAGTCTGGGTCTTCTGCTCTCCCAGAACATCAGTGAGATCACCAACGAGGAAGCTCCAGTGAGCCTGGGTGTCCAGAGTTTTCATATGATTGAACTCAATTTCCAGTCTCTCTTCCCTCTCTTCAGGTTGGGGGTAGGACGTAGGGCTAGAAGTTCCAACTGTATAGTTGCTTGGTCTTTTTGGTGTGGCTAACCCCTCCCTGGAGACACCTCATTAGCAAAACAGACACCTGACACTTAGTTGGGAAATTCTAAGTGCTTTGAAGCTCTGTGCAAGGAATAGAGAACAAAAACCAGATCTATTCTTTATTACATCATACTTTGGCTGTGATTTCTGGATGAATTCTGTTCTTAGTGTCAGGTCAGTTTCCTGCAAGTCAAGAAAAATGCCTTCAGTCGCATACTTATTCAGTACAGTTTTTGTCAACTGCTGGATTCTGTGTTAGACACCAGAAATGCAAAGATTTTTATCTCCCAGGTTTGTTTTTTATCATGTGTTTTTTTAGAGGAATTCTGTAATGAGAACTCAGCTAATGATACCTATTCAACTTTTTGGGTGAAAGAAAAAGTGGTTTGATTCCATAATGTTCTGACTTTGCTGTACGCACCCTCATTCTTTGTATCTGAGCCACACTCCTCTTGAGGGTTTCAGAAGGCACTTAATTTAGCTTTGAACTTAGTAAATACAAATATAAAGGCTAAGGGGGCCTATTTACTGTGCAATCAAATTTGTTCCGAAGTCTGAACTATTGAGTGCTGCAAACGCACTCTCTCCCCTCAATATATTCTGTGAGCATTTATGAACGTACTTAACTTAGAACACCTAAAAAATTTAAATGCTTAGAACTGAAGACACAACCATGAGAAAGGGAGCCCAGTAGTGGCAAACAATGAAATAATGCCTTTTATATGAAAACATTAGGTGAAATATATATATTATGCTTCTCAAAATAGATTTATATTAACTTTCCTTTTTTGTGATTCTAAAACTATGATACGGCCTAGACAGCGAGACGTCTTTTGGATGACGCATGCCTATATAAACAAGGGTCAAAGAAGAAGGCGTACACATATTTCTGTTTTTCTTTCACCAAAGGGAGCCTCACGGAGGCTAGAATGAGTTTTGTCCTATCTGCAAAACCATTTTACTCTCTTTTAAAGGCACAGATTGGTGGAAACAAATATAGATCACTTTAAAATAATTAGAAAGGAGAGTGTTCATAATCTGTTAGATTTGATCATGTTCAAGCTCTCGCCTAGGACAGGAATCCTTTCCATTAAAACGTCCTTAATAGGTGGCTCATATATAAGGATTTGTAAAATATATGTAATGGCTTAAATTTCATCTTCCTACCTCACACTCATTAGGATGGCTACCATCAAAAGAAAAAACAACAACAACAACAGAAAATAACAAGTGTTGGCAAGAATGTGAAGAAATTAGAACCTGTAGGCACTGTTGGTGGGAAGGCAAAATGGTGCATCTGCTGTGGCAAACAGTATGGTGGTTCCTGGAAAACTAAAAATAGAATTATCATGTGATCCAGCCATTCTACTTCTGGGTATCTCCCCAAAAGGAGACAGTAGGGACTCAAACAGATATTTGCACATATGCGCACGGCGGCATTATTCACAAAAGCCAAAAGGTGGAAGCAAACCCATCTGTCCATTGACAAAAGAGTAGACAAACAAAATACAATAAAATACAATACACAATACAATAAAATACAATACACAAACAAAATACAATAAAATACAATACACATACAATAAAATATTATTCAGCCTGAAAAAGAAAGGAAATTCTGACACATGGATAAATACAGCATGGATAAATCTTGAGGACATCATGCCAAATAAAACAAGCAAGTCACAAAAAGATAAATAGTATATGATTCCACTAATAGGAGATGGCTAGAGTAGTCATTCACAGATACAGAATGCAGAATGGCAGTTGCCAGGGTCTGGAAGGGGGACTAGGAAGTTATTATTTAATGGTGCAGACTTTCAGTATTCAAGAGGAATAGGTTCTAGAGATGGATTGCACAAACATGTGAATGCAGTTAGCACTATTGGACGGTACACTCAAAAATGATTAAGATGCTAAATTTTATGGTATGTGTATTTTACCAAAAATATTTTAAAGCCATGGCTGCCCAGAGCCATCCCTAATTACATTTCTGAATTGGGGCTTAAAAAAAAAAAACAAAACAAAAACAAAATAAACCTTCATTTTTCCTATTCCCAAAACAAAAACTAGAAAGAAATATTGTGCTCATCTTCAATTCTCAAAAGTTATTTTTTTAAATCATTAATAAAATTAATAAACTCTTAATTTCCATTAAAAAGAAATAAAATATTACCAAATATTAGAAATGATAGAGGGTGTTATTACAGATCCTATAGCTAGCTATTAGAAGGATAATAAAGGAATATTATGATTACCACTGTGCCAAAAAGATAAAAAAAAAAAAAAGTTCAGCAGCCACTCATGTAAAAACTCTAAAAGGATTTAGAAAAGAAGGGAACTTCCTCAACCTGATAAAGTACGTTTTCAAAAAACTGACAGCTAATGTAGTACTTTCACTATCAATGAAAGACTTAACACTTTCCTACTAAGATTGGGAAGAAAACAAGGTTGTCCATTATAATCACTTATATTCAACATTATGGAATAGGACTAAAGGTCCTAGCCAGTGTACTAGGTTAAGAAAAAAAAAATAAAAGTCTTACATATCAGAAAAAAAGAGGTAAAACTATATTCACAGATGGATGATAGTTGGTATAGAAAAACATCTAGGAATCCATTAAAAGAAAAAATACTAGAATAAATGAGTTTACCAAGGTCACAGGATAACAGCATATAAAGTCAATATACCAAAAAACATTGTATTTCTATATATTAGCAAAGAATAATTGGAAATTGAAAATTTTTAAGTATCCTTTTAGTAGTAAGTTTTTATAAATATCTATAGATAGATAGATAGATAGATAGATAGATAGATAGATATTGATATATATATTTAAGGATTGGGACACCTGGATGTCTCAGTCATTAATCATCTGTTTTTGGCTCAGGTCATGATCCTAGGGTCCTGGGATCAAGCCCTGCATAAGCGGGGGCTCAGCAGGAAGCCTACTTCTCCCTCTCCAACTCTCCCTGCTTGGTTCCCTCTCTTGCTGGCTCTCTCTGCCTGTCAAATAAGTAAATAAAATCTAAAAAAAAAAAAAAAAACCTTAAAGATTAATTTAACAAAATATGTGCAAGACCTGTATGTGCACTTAAATAAATGCAGAGAAAAGTGAAAGAATATTGAACTAAATACACAAATTGGAAGGTTCAATATTATTAAGATATCAATCCTCCTCAAACTGATCTAAAGAGTGAAGGCCATCTCAATCAAAATTCCAGTAGACTTCTTTTTCATTGGCAAGCTAATTTAAAATTTATAAGGAAATGCAAAGAACCTAAAAGAGCTAAATGAATCTTGAAGAACAAAGTTGACAATTTGTACTTTGGATTTCAAGATACAATAATCGAGATGATGTAATATTGGTATAAAGATAGAAAGTTGATTATTAAAATAGAAGAAGAAGCCCAGAAATTGATTCACTCATTTTTGGCCAATTGATATTTTTTTAAAAGATTTTATTTATTTATTTGATAGAGAGTACAAGTAGTCAGAGAGGCAGGCAGGGAGAGAGGAGGAAGCAGGCTCCCC
The DNA here is from genome assembly GCF_009829155.1 of Mustela erminea. NCBI lineage: Eukaryota > Metazoa > Chordata > Mammalia > Carnivora > Mustelidae > Mustela > Mustela erminea. The sequence continues at coordinate 136,052,883 of NC_045616.1, forward strand.
GCTGAGCAGAGAGCCCGATGCAGGGCTTGATGCGGGGCTCGATCCCAGGACCCTGAGACCATGACCTCAGCCGAAGGCAGAGGCTTTAACCCACTGAGCCACCCAGGCGTCCCTGGCCAATTGATATTTGACAAAGACACCAAGATAACTCAAAGAAGGAAAGGTAATATTTTTTGTAATAGCTCTGGAACAAATGGCTAACATGTTACTAAAAATGGACCTCATTACCTTCCTCACACAAAAATTAATTTGGGATGAAATATGAAAATACAAAAGCTTAGTCCCTAAAGCATCTAAAGGGAAACACAGGAAAATATTTTCACAAAATTGGCATAGGCAATTTTTAGACATGCAAAAAAATAGATAAACTAGACTATGAACATTAAAAAACATTTGTTGTTGGGGAGGATATGTGCTATGGTGACTGCTGTGAAGTGTGTAAACCTGGCGATTCACAGACCTGTACCCCTAGGGATAAAAATATATTATATGGCTATAAAAAATTTTAAAAAAGAAAAAAATATATTTGTTGTTTAAAAGATAGCATTGATACAAAAAAAGAGAAGACTGGGGGTGACTCAGTCTATTAAGCATCTGCCTTTGGCTTGGCTCATGATCCCAGGATCCTGGGATGGAGACCCCCGTCGGGCTCCCCGATACTGGGGAGCCTGCTTCTCCCTCTCCTCCTCACTCATGCTCTCTCTTGCTTTCTCTGTCTCTCTCTCTCAAATAAATAAATGAATAAAATAATTTTTTTTAAAAAAGGAAAAAAGACTAGGAGAAAACACTTGTGATATATAGATCTGAAAAAAAGCTTATAATCAGAACATGTAAAGAGCTCAATATCAAAAATTTGATTTAAAAATAGGCAAATGACCTGGCAGACACTTTAGAAAAAGGATATACAAATGTCCAATAACCACCTCAAAAAATGCTCAACATAATTAGTCATCAGGGAAATGCAAATTAAAAACACTGTGAGATACCACTTTACATCCACCAGAATGGCTAAAATTGAATACAGCAGTGCAGAAAAATAAATAAATAAACAAATAATAAATAAATAAATAAATACACCATGCTACTGTGTTTCAGAGAATGTGGAGCAACCAGAACTCCCCTTCACTGTTATGAAGTGGTGTGACCAGTTTGGAAAACAGTCTGGCAGTTTCTTTTAGAGTTAAATCTATGCCTACCCTGTGGTACTCAATTCCATTCTTAAGTATTTTCCCAAGAGAAATGAACATGATATGTCCACAAAAAGCTTGCAGAGGAATGTTGATAGCGGATGTTATACCTATGCGCTCCGACATTTGAACAACCTGAATGTACCTAAGCAGGTAAATGGATAAACAAACTAGTATGTCCATAGACTGGCATACTGCCAGGAGTAGAAAGGATTGAATTACTGATCCATGGAACCACACAGATGAATCTGAAACTGCACGACATTTTGGCGATGAAGACAGGAGGCTGAGCCTATGGAATGAAGGACTCTGAGATTGGCAGCCAGGTAGCTCATACAGCGGGGTGCTGTATACCCACGGGCTGGTAAGCTCTGCCCACAGCACACATTCTAACCCTAAGGCTGTGTTGGAAGGCTATCTGTTAAGGATGCTGCAGACACCTCAGATGGTAAATTCTCCTAGGAGAACAATCAGATCTCTTTCAAAACTAAGATTCTGTGATTTGGCCCTCATTCTTTCATTCATTTGGATGTTGCCTCCTCAACTGTGTTGTACAAGTTCTTTGGGACCAGTTACCTGGGTTTATACCGGGGACCAAGCACAGTGCTACCATGTCACCTATAAACAAATCACATTTTGTCACGTGACAGGCCCCGTTTGAAGCACTTTGCGTGTGTTAGCTCATTTCTTTATTAAAGTCCCGTGAGGTAGGTAACATCAAGACCTCACAGCTGGGGTCTTGAGCCAAGATCCTAATCCAAGAAACTCCAGAGCCTGTTTAACCCATGTTTCTGTCCTCTTTGGGGGGCACAAGATAGATGCTTAGCGAAATACATGCAGACTACCTGAGTGATGGCTGGCCCATGAACTCCGTTTGTGGTTCAGTTTAAAATGTGTTGTCATTGAAGCCACCAATTAATTCCTATATGACTGCTCACCGCATACAGCTGTCTCCCAAAAGGGTGTATCTGACCCTGAAACAAACAGGTAAGAAAATGCAGCAGTGTCAGTGCAGACCTACCAGCCCAGGGCAGGTGGTCTGCTTCCTGGGCGAGCAATTGTCCCTTAAATCTCAGTGACTGCATGGTCTCCATCTCTCCCCACATGAAGCGTGAAAGGTTGCTTTGTACCACTTTTGGAACTGGGCTGATATGGCCTTGGAGAGATGATTTGGATTTTAACTAAATACGCAAGAAGTATCCAAAACTGCAAATGAAAAGGAGGTTAAATAATTGTCATTATTGGGATGCCTGGGTGGCTCAGTTGGTTAAGCGGCTGCCTTCGGCTCAGGTCATGATCCCAGTGTCCTGGGATCGAGTCCCACATCGGGCTTCTTGTTCAGTGGGGAGCCTGCTTCTCCCTCTGCCTCTGCCTGTGCTCACTCTCTCTGACAGATAAATAAAATTTTTAAAAAATAATTGTCATTATTATCATTCGCTCTTTTATTTAAACTGAGGGCTCCGTTCAAAGAACTGGCTCAACTTCTACCTTAAATCATTAACTTGACTTGACGTCTTAACATTCAGGTGAGGTAAGTTTCACACCTGAGTTGCTTTTTAATGAAACCTGTTGGGAAAACCAGCATAATATCCAAAAGTCAGGATTCAAGATGCAGCGAATACCTGTATTCAGTTAAAAGGTGCATTCTTTCTACCCAGTGATCAGAAGACTCACCCTGCGTGGATGGCCAATAAGTAAGCATGAGGTCATAGGAGAAAGATCTAGACTACCAGCGAGAGATTATAGTCTGAAGTGGCTTTCAGGGTTAACTAAAGCCACAGCAAAAGAGCATGAAACCTGCGGCTGTGTGCTGAGCCAGGAGACAGGGGTTAAACTCTAACTGAGGAAATGAAAATGGACCTACAGATTCAACCAGAGAGAGAGGAAAGGGATTTTTTGTAAGTGGTCTGTATCAGTGCAGGATGGGCTTCAGGTCCAAAAAGAACCCAAGGCTAACAGGACACAAATTCCTTTCCCTCGGCGCATGCAGAGAAACGACCAGACTTCCAGACACTATAGCTTGGTAACTTGACTGTCCCTCTCGGGTAGGCATCTGTAATGACTGGTTTAAATAATGAGCACCAACCTTTCTTGTTCTGATGAGAGGAGGTAATTCATGAATGAAGTGTGTGACCATCTAGAGAGGAAGGAGTTGAGGAGGGAGAACACCGTCTTTCTGGAAATGGACATTTGGGGGCTAGGGCTGTGAGTGTTACACTTTAGTTGTCTTGCAGAGAAATGGAGTCACAGATAAAGACTCGTGTGCATGTGTGTTTTTATAAACTGAGCGTGGGTAAGACTTAGGCCAGCGCTACTGAATAGGAGAATCCGTTTTACCAGTAAGACCAACTTTGTCACAAGGAACTTCATTCTCAAGTATGGATTAATGTTTTGGTATTATTTGCCATTTTTCTTTCTGAAAATCAAAAAAGCTAAAGTGAATTGGTAGATGGGATTATTTTGATAGTAGGACAAAGCAAAGTAGATTTCAAGGGACTTCTAGAAAAGAACTCCAGCTACAAATATACAGAGGAAAAAAAAATAAAGATTTAGAAAACAAATCTTCAAAAACTACTGTAATAGAGGTATCAAATGTCTTTCTATCTTTGTAGACATTTCTCACATTTTAATTCTTTGTAGACATTTCTCACATTTATTGATTTAAATTTAATTTAAATTCAAAATATTGTTATTGCCTATTTCCTTGATCATAGCAGGCAATTAATGTTCATTAAAGGAATCAATTCATTTTCCTCCCAAAACTTCATCCAAGGGATTAATATTCCTCAATCACTGAATGTGAGAGCTTCAAACTCCACTTTGTCCAACCGATCCTCACTAGAAAAACTGAAACCAGAGCCAAGAAGTGCCTCAAAGTTAATAAGGCAAAGAACTCCTACTGTGTTCCTTCTACATCTATCGGAGAATTTTATGATCAAAGGGCCACATAAGAAAAGTATCTAAAAAGGTTAAAAAATCAAGAGGAGATAAACTTGCATTTTATCTCCTTTGAAAATACCATAGAAAAGAGTATTTACTTGTGTAATAATCCTAATATTAAGCATGTTGAGAAAATGATGAATATGTAGGGGCAGGGGGAGAACAGGAGATGTGGAGGGAAATGGGAGGGAAACACGTGGGGAGGTGCTGGAGAGAAACATGCAGCCAAATGAGAACAAGGAAAGGGGAAGGCAAATGAAGAAAAGCTGATTTTTTTAAAAAGTCCCCAAATGTGCTACATACATATGCTGAGATATTAACCAGCCTTATAAAGGAATGAAATTCTTCATACATGTTCCAGCATAGATGAACCTTGAAGACCCTATGCTCAGTGGAATAAGTTAGATACAAAACGACAAATGGTGTATGATTCCACTTACACGAAGTGTCCTAGAGCGGTTGGATTCACAGAGTGACAGAGCTGAGTGTGGTTGCAGGGTGCGGGCAGGGGGAGTGGAAAGAGGGGTTAGTGCTGTGTGCACAGAGTTTCAGTTTGGGATTACGCAAAAGTTCTCGAGATGGACGGTGGTGATAGTTACACCTCGATGTGGATATACCTAATGTCGCTGAACTGTACATTTTAAATGCTTAAAATGGTAAATTTTAGGTTATGTATCTTTTCCCACAGTTTTAAAAAAAATTGCACGTAAAAAATGGATGAATTTAAAGGATCGTTCTCTGTTTTCTTGAGAATTTTTCAAGTCATATAAATTTGAAAAGTGTTTTTCTCTTGTAGCATGGTAAGCAAAATATTTCTGTTTGCAAATTGCTACCTGGCCTTTACTTCTGCCAGATTAGTTCTAACATCAGTGCAGTAAGGTATCTGCAGCAGGCATCACTCTATTCCTGTCCAGTTCTGTGCCCGAGGAGGGCCCGCAGGGCATTTCAGTGACGATGAATGCCCGCCTGCCGGCTTCTGTGAGTTCCCAAGAAGAGAATGAGGTCCAGGGCTTCTGGGCTTATGAGCGCCTTGGGTGGGCAGCTCTGCTCCTTTCTTCTGGCCTAGGCCTCCAAGGTCTTGTTCTCAGGGGAATAACATCCATTTATTCCTGTGGAAACAAGAAAACAAGGAGCCTTTTCTCCTGCTTGCTCAAAGGCTCAAAGAGGAATAAGTTTAAGGAAAAGAGATTTGGAATTAGGAGAGGTTGCAGTCAAACTTCTCCATCCGGCCTGTGTCCTTGGAATCATGGAGGAATTTAAAAATAGTGTGCTTCTTTACTAAAGAGGAAGAGCTTAAATTTATCTGAATTCGACGTATGAAGCTATGCTTCAGCCATATTGACTTATTAATAGTCTATGTGACGAGTGACTTAATTCTTACTAATATGACACTTCGTGTCAAAATCACCTCTTTAATTTTAGCAGCCCAGAAACACTAGAGAATTACTTAAAATAAAAAGATATCATTTTAAACCTGTGCATGTGCCTGTTCAATATTAATCTTCAACATGTCATAAAACTTAGATGATATTTCTCTTTCCCCTCTCTCAGCAAAACGGAGAGACCCGTTCCTAACATATGGAAGCAGTTTCACACTGCAAGTTATTCTGAGGGGAAAATATGTGATTTATAAACGCTGTCAAATGAAATATGTATTTCCAAATGGTACCAAGTTGACCAAGCACATCCCAGGACACGTTCCCCATCTTTATTACCCCGTGGGCATAAAGGAACAGTGTCGAGAGAAACAAACAGCCCCTTTTGGCATTCTCAATCCAGAAGTCCCACGTTTGTTGCTGGTAAACATATTCAAGTCATCAAAGATCGCAAGTAACCTTATCATAAAATTGTTTCATTTATCAATAAAATAGCTCCTTCAAATTATGGAGAAGTAGGTATGCTCTGTTGAAAGTAATACAGTGGTCTGTTATTTTGGTCAGTGATTGACATGGAGATTTTGGATGGCAAGGCTCACCAGGCCACAGGTCTGCCAACATTCTCGAATACCTTTTTTCGTCAGAATGGGAACAGAAATGGTGAGATTATGTGAAACCTCTTACAGTGTTTACAGAGGGTGAAACAGAAGTGCGGGGGGACTGACACAGTCCGAGACGGTCTCTCGGTGAGGCTTGTACAGAGCACGGAGGGAGCGGAGCTGTGACAGCGCAGGCATCTCACAGTGTCAGGAAGCTGGCCAGTAGTCATTTCGCTCACAGTGGAAGCTGGGGCAGGGGGTCGGGGGAGTCTTGCTTACAGGACAAAGCTCCAGATTTGGAATCTGCTCTCACGTGCTTTACCCATAAGTTTGAGCTGTATGATCTTGGGCACCTCTGCTAGTTTTAGAGCCCTTCTTTTCTCATGATGAACACACGGTTTCATGATGTTTCTTCTGAGAATCCTGGAAGAGCAGAGCTTACTGAGCATTTTGTGTCTGCCACCCACGCTCAGCCTTTTGCCCACATCAATTCGCTTAGTCCTTACAACTCTGTGAAGAATGCTTTATGCTCTCCATCTTACAGATGAGGAAACCTGCCCTAGTTCATAGTTAGTATATTCCGGAGATGGAATTTGAGTCCAGGTCTGTTTTCTGCCAAAGAGTAGATGTTTAAAACTAGGCATTTTGGCCCCAAGTAGCCACCAAAATCTGATGTTTTTAAACCTGCTTTATAATAGGTGAAGTATGATGCAAATGTAAGGTTTTCTAGTACACCAGTCCATCAAAGAAGCATCTTGGGAGAATACTAAGGTCTAATTTTTCATGCCACTTTCTTTCTTTCTTCCTTTCTTTCTTTCTTTCTTTCTTTCTTTCTTTCTTTCGACAGAGAAAGAGAAAGCCAGAGGGAACACAAGCAGGGGGAGTGGTAGATGGAGAAGCAGGCTTCCCACTGAGCAGGGAGCCCAATGGGGGCCTTGTGGGGCTTGATGTGGGACCTCTATCCCAGGACCCTGGGATCATGACCTGAGCCAAAGGCAGGTACTTAATGACTGAGCCACCCAGGTGCCCCTTTATGTTACTTCTCAAAAGTCATATTGAGTTAAACACTTCAAAAGGCAAAAGGATAAAGACTAATCAGGACATGCACAAGCATATCACATGGGAGCTACTGTCTTTAAGAATGAAAAAAGAAATAATTCAAAGAATTATGTTGTGATCCTGGAATAATAGTAAAATTTAAAGGAGTGTGCTATGATATCTATTTTAAGTTACTGATCACCCCCAAATATAAAGCACAGTGCACATGATGACCATATATTTTGGGGGGTAATTGCAGAACACACTTTGAAATATAAAGCCTGGTTTTTTCCCTTCACCCTTGTGTTTTGATCGACAGAATGATTTTGCCAGATCTTCTATACCAAATGGTTTAATTAAAATTACCTGTTTTTTTAATAGGTGCACTTTTCCACTTATACAGACATTGTGAACTCAGTGACTTTAAAAAACAAGAATTTTTCTTCAGCTGAATTACTGCTACTATAAATCTCTGGATTCTAAAATGCAAATGAAATTATTTCACTGGCTATCTCCCACTATCACGTAAAACTGGATAATAAATTAAGCAGCACAGTTTGGAGGTGAGGTTGGACGGGTGTATTCAGCGCAGAATTCTCAGGGCTTGGTCCTACCACCAGAAGGGTAGCAAGGTCTATATTTGACACAACCTCTAAGTCTTCTTGCTTCTTGCTCACACTGGAGACATTCATCATCTCTATTCCTTGGTTTTGCAAAATTGGCCTGTGTGTATCAAGTTCTAGACCAAGGTACACACCAATGCAGGAAAAACTCTAGACTCTTTAGAATTTGCAATGAACAGATTCCTTGAAGATTATCACCATGAGAAGCAGATGAGTTCAGAAAATCGGATGGATTACATAAACTCTGGGTGATGATGGCTGTGTTCAGTAAATTGAGATAGACTTGTCTCATCTTCTCTAATTTCTTAATCTGATATGATTCCCATTTTGAAAATGAGTGATTTCTTTATCAACATGATATTGACAAGAAGAGGAATAGCTTTCCTGTGCAATTCTCGTGCTGGTTCTTTTTGTCTCCAGCGTGCGCTTCTCGTAATGAATCAAAACTAGAAATGCTAGATTTCTTAGAATGAGCAGTTAATAACTTCGTTTTCGACAAGAACTTAAAGCAGCTCAGAAAAATGTAGAAGTTGATTGACAGGGTGAGTGTTTTTCCCTTCTACTTCATACACTGTATTTATTACGGCAGTTTTGTATTTTTTGGTACACAGAATTGGGTATGACTTCAGCCGCAATGACCAGGATTGGAAACAGTCCAGCAGGGTCCATTCATCCTGTGTCTCAAGTTGAGTTAGTGTTTTGTAATCAGCCTGGAAACTTCCTGTGTAAACTGCCTCTGTTTTCCTCCAGGGTCCTGGTTATTTTATCTTCAAGGCAGTACAAAGCATCTCATAACATAGTACCAAGAGTGTTCCATCACAGTTCATAATGTCAGTCTGTGACCCTGCTACCTGCTCTGCGAAGACTTAACTTTTTATATGTCGGTGGGTGGGTGATTTGTTGTTTATTTCATTCCTTTTCCATTTTTATAGAACTCCTCCAGGTATGGCTGGAGAGAATTACAGAATGTCTCATGCTTGTGCTTCCCATCTAAAGTTCACTTGCTACGATGTGTCTATTTTTTCTACAAAAGAGATCATTTTTAGAGTTGAAACTTTAGGCGTTTCCGATTTTTGTCAAAGAATCTCAGTACCATGGCAAGGTTTTTTATGTAGTTTATGCTTTTCGCCTGATTTATTGCCTTGCAGAAATGAATATTTTAATCAACATTTAATAATCTCAAGCAGAGTGGTGCCTGGGTGGCACAGTCATTAAGCATCTGCCCTTGGCTCAGGTCATGATCTCGGAGTCCTGGGATTGAGACCTACACTGGGCTCCCTGCTTGGCAGGAAGCCTGCTTCTCCCTCTCCCACTCCCCCTGCTTGCATTCCGTCTCTTGCTGTCTCTCTCTGTCAAATAAAATCTTTAAAACAATAATAAATAATCTCAAGCAGAGACATTTTCTGAAAACAGTTTTCAAGAAAAAAAAATCAGATTTTAGGCACATCAAAGCAGCAAACCAACTTTTGCATCAGAGAGGAAATCATTAATTGCTTTAAGCAAAATAGCTGCATGACTGATTTCAATATCAATGTCAATATTTTAATATCCTTACTACAGGGATTTCTAGTTAAGTCTTCAGAGTAGCCCTTGACTTCACCTGACATTGAGTCATAACAATCGTAGTACGTGGTTTGAGTAATAATCATTTTCTCATTAATTGTCAGGTTACTCAGAACATCTGGAGGTTTAATCATTGACTCCACAAGTCTCTACTGCCATCTTCCTAAATTTGGTCTCAGATGAAAGAAACCGGGAATAGTCTAGAGGACTGCTTCTTAAATATATATATATATACATATATATCTCTCACCTGGGGATAGTGTCAAATCCAAATGCTCATTCTGTAGGTCTTGGGTGGGGCCTGAGAGTCTGCATTTCTAATAAGCACCCTGTAATGCTATTGGTCAATCTGGGCCACTCATCGAGGACCAACAATCTCTAAAACTATGTATGGGCCACAGCCTGAATTCAGGAACTTCCTGAGAGTGAAAGAAGAAATATAGGAGCTCAATGAGGAGAAGGGACAAGAAATAAGGTAAGGTAAGGATAAGGATAACAATATAAGGTAAGGAAATAAGGTAAGGATAAGGTAATGAGTGAAAGGAAAGAGAAAGACCCTTGAGGAACAATGAGATGTTTCCCCGAGACTAACAAGAGTCATAGGGTTCTTGCATGTAACATTGGATGGCAGAGGAGGAGGAGGGCAGGGAATCTGACTTTTAGTGAATGTCTTCTGTGCAAACTGTAGTCTGATATATTGCTAAATGTTTATGGATGGGTGGATAAATCGACTGGTAGATATGGAAGATACTGCAAATATCTGGATATGTGGAGAGAGGTGTGCGTATATGGAGAATAGATGGACAGACAGATAGATGGATGGGTGACAGATGAGGTTCTGCTTTGTTCCAAACAGGTTTGAAGAGGAAGCTGTACCAGGTCCTCCATATGCATGCATTGCTTCAGTCCTCATGATAACCTTTTCAAAATACATATAGAGAGAGGTGATAAAGCTGAGGCTTAGAGTAATTAAAACAAAAACAAAACAGAACAGAACAGCTCTAGGACCGTTATACTTCACAGCTCCAAAATCCATGCTTTGACCAGTCCCAGAACTGGACATAAGTAAAAGAGGCAGGGGCATAAAGAACAGTATTGGAGCCTAGGATAAGAGTGCACAAGAAGAAATTAGAGAAGAGGATGTGGCAGACATGTAGATAGGTCCAGCAAGAAGGGGAGAAGAAAATGCAGCTTGCCAGGGCCTTGGTCCAAGTGGATAATTCCAGTCCTGGTAGCAATTAAGAAGTGACCCATTTGGCAGAGCCAACCCCTCTGCAGGGGGGCTGTTGCCACTTTCTTTCCTGCCAACGCTGTTTCCATAACCCTTCTGGCCCCAGCTAGAGTAGCCTGGTTCTATCCAGTGTGGACGACTCAGTTTTCACTTTTCCTGAACTACCAACACAGCAGAGAGGCCGGCTGCAGGACTCTACATGGGAGAAACTGTGTAGCAGAAACTTGGGGCCCTTAGCAGAGTCCACCCCATTCCCGCTGCTCTGAGTCAATGGTACTCCCTGTTCAGGGTCTTCCTCCTCTTCTGCATCTGCTTTTGGCTGCACAGATCCTTTGGAACCTCCTTCTCTGGGATGATTCATTGAGAAAATCCTCCAGTTGCTTTCCTAGATGAAGCAGGTTTGTCAGAGACCATTGGTTAGACATACAGAAGTAAAAGCAGGGACAAGGCCTTGCAACCCACCTAAAATTGGGGGAGGGGGAAACTGTGATACTTATTAGAAGAGGAGAAAAAGAAGTTTATGTTCACTCGCTTTCAACCTCATCTTGTACCACTTGTCCTCTCTCTCTTGCCTTGCAAGGTGTCTTGTACATAGTCAACCCTCAAAACACATTTTTTGAATAAATGGGTTGATCAATGACTACATCAGAAAGAAAAGAGGATAAATTTAAAAATATAAAATCAGGGGCACCTGGGTGGCTCAGTGGGTTAAAGCCTCTGCCTTCAGCTCAGGTCATGATCTCGGGATCCTGGGATCGAGCCCATCTCTGCTCTCTGCTCGGTGTGGAGCCTGCCTCCTCCTCCTCTCTCTCTCTGCCTGCCTCTCTGCCTACTTGTGATCTCTATCTGTCAAATATATATATATATATATATATATATATATATATATATATATAAAATATACATATAAATATATATTTATATGTAATATATTTATTTATTATATATTATTATTTATTAGATAGATAGATAGATAGAATCATAAGAACCTTGCTTATGTTTTGAAATTTTCCTACTGGGTCAAGTAAGAAACCCATTATGGATTTGATGCCTTGATAAATGCTTAATTTTGGCATCGTCTTTGAAGCCAAAAGAGTTGTTTGGGAGAATCCAGATGAAGGAAGAGATGTGGAGAGTCTCTGCTTTCCAACCACGTGCCGTGCAGTGTCAGGGGGAGAAGGTGGTTAGTCTGAGACTACTGTACCTTCAATCAGACGGTGTATACCCCTGTCCCAGCACAGGGGTATTCACAAAAAAGATGCTCAAAAAAGATGGCTGGCACAAAATATTATAAATAAATATTTATTGAATTAATGAACAACAGTGATGTACTTACTCTATCATAGGTCCTCCAAGCTGCAAGGAACACTTAATGCTGCCCAGAAGATTGCTTTTGCCTGTGTTTAGCTGCATGTTTTGATCAAGGGAAAGTCGCATGTCCATTGTCTAGGGTTAGGGCTCCTCATGCTATTTTAGGCAGAACTATCCTAAGGCCAGTTTAGAAGAGGCTAATTTATAATTCTAATTCATAAGTATTCCCCGGAACATTCACAAAGACTATTTTCTTTCAAAGTCACTGGAGTTCTCATTTCTTAAATATAATGTAATTGCTGGGAGAGGAGACTGTTCAAGAAGGAACAGGGCACTGAGTATAGTTTAATATGGATGGGAATGATAGTACATTCTTGTGCGCTTTCTGCTAGAGCTTGCTTGGCTCCAAGGGCAGCCAGTGTAGTAAACGCTTGCATGAAAAAGTGAACGGTTTACTGGACTGAAAGAAGGTACCCAAAATCCCAGGGCCCAAGAGCTTGGCAAGGGTGCTCTGGCAGAGTTTTGACACTCTTATGGGATTGGATTATGGGGAACTGGAAGACCCCTTCCTAGCATATAAAGAAAACAAGTAGTTGTCTGATAGTTCCTTGAAACTCTTCAGTGAGAGTTTTATTTATTCAGCCCAGGGAGGGCAACTTACCTTGGCTTGTATTCCAGGACAATAGATTGGTAATGGCTGCTGGAAACCTGTAATGAGAAAATTCTAAGATCATATTTGGGCTCATTAAGAAAGTGTTGTCACTTATACTTCAACTTAAGAAAGATGGAAAGAGGAAGAAAGAAAGAGAAAGAAAGAGGGAAAGGAGGCAAAATGGAAAGGAAGGAAGAGAGTTGTCATAAGCTAGCAATGTCAGCTAAGAGTTTTGGAATGGGGATTGGTGGCATGCCACATATTTCATATCCTTTCTTTAAAGATATTTTCTTTTTTATTTTTGTTTTGTAAAAATCTGAGTACTTACATCCAAAAATCCATTTAATTGTCCCATAAACTCTGTGAGGTAACTATTGTTATAATCTTCATTTTGTTTTCAGATGAAGAAACCAAAGGTACAAACATATTATTTCCCCAAGTATTAGTGCTACATGTGCCTAACTTCAGGGCCTAGGCTTTTAACAAGCACGTCATTTTCCCTTAGAATTCTGGACTCCTGATATTTAAAGTTGTTATCACTCATTTACACCCTATAGTAAATGAGTTTCTCTCTGTTGTCTTACCTAAGGTAAGAAAACATAAAAGATTAATAAGGTCAGCTGGGCTGAGGACAAAAGACTAAGACTGATTCTTAGTCTAAATATTGAAAACACGGCTTAGTATATGACTGCTCCAATCAAGGAAGTATAGGTTATTTCTGGATCATTCTAAGGATGGAATGCAATATATCTATACCATTTTTACCTTGAGATCCAACCCAAGTAGAAGAACTATTTTTTTAAGATTTCACTTATTTATTTGACAGAGAGATCACAAGTAGGCAGAGAGGCAGGCAGAGAGAGGCGGGGAAGCAGGCTCCCCGCTGAGCAGAGAGCCCGATGTGGGGCTCCATCCCAGAACCCTGAGATCCTGACCTGAGCTGAAGGCAGAGGCTTTAGCCCACTGAGCCACCCAGGTGGCCCTAGAAGAACTATTTTTAGATGAGATTTTTCACTCCTTGCATTTTTTCATTCTAAAAGCAAAGATGTTAATCACGATGTCCTAATGATATTCTGAATGTAGGTAATTATACTTTGTTTTCTTTAAACACTTAAAGTGTGTTCTTTTAATGGGATGATCTCACTTTTTATGGAAACACATTATTATCGCTTTCCCCAAGTATTTATTTCTGTAATTATCTGTTAAAATCATTTGTAAATATGCAAGTTATAGTGTCCATGTAAAAACAGTTTGGATTCTACCCAAAGGCAGGAAAAATACAAAATGAAACAACAAAAATCTTCAAACATCCTTAGGCAGTGTTAAATTTGTCCAAATATAATTTGACTTTTTGTCTGTTCTTTTTCTTTTACAGAAAAATCTGTCATTGCTCAACCAGTATTCGTTTTTGCAAAGAGAGAACACAGTTTTAAGGTAAGATCAAGCTAATTTTCTTTGTTTGACTTTGACTTTGACAAAATGATGTTTCAAGAAGCCAGTGACACTGAATGGTATCATGGTTGCCTTAGTTTATCCTTTTGCTCCTCACTTAGCAGAGCCGAGCCTCTAGAATATTTATACAGTAAGTTTTTACTGGCAGCAATTTGGCCTAAATGGGAGGCCAGAGGCCTGCCTTGTCTTGAAGCTATGAATAACATACCATCTTTACCAAATTATAGGGTTTTTTGGAGTGACTTGGAAAGGGGCGGGACTGAGAGAGGTTAGCAGGGTCGAAATTCCTCATGGGTCTCCACTGACCTCGCCTAAAACTGGGTACAAAATAAGTTCTAAACTGTGATGGTTGATTTTAAAGGGATCGTAAGGTCCCTTAAGATCTGTATCGTACTGAAACCACCTGCTTTGAAAGACCAATGATAAGATTAGTAGCTTTCCCACTTTAGTTCTATTAATATTTTCCTGTTATTCCTTCCTGCTTATCCAAGTCATTTACCCTACTACCCACAAACTCACTAAAGAGATGCTCAGGGGCGCCTGGGTGGCTGAAGCAGCCTCTGCCTTCAGCTCAGGTCCTGATCTCAGAGTCCTGGGATCGAACCCCACAAGGGACTTCTGCTCAGCAGGGAGCCTGCATCCCCCCCCCCCTCTTTCTGCCTGCCTCTCTGCCTACTTGTGATTTCTGTCAAATAAATAAATAAAATATTTAAAGGTGATCTTGGAAAAAAAGAAAAGAAGAAGAGTCGCTCAACCCCCAAGCCCTGGTCGAAAAGTCAGTTGCCCTGGTTGAAAAGTCAGTTTCCTGGGCCCCACCCCAGGCCTACAGCTCAGATCTTGAGAGCTGGTATTTCAAATCTTCCTTTTAAACAAGTTCTGACAAGGGATAGTACAGTCATTGAAATATAAAACCGCTCCGCTAAGACTTTGTTTTGTCTTGAAAATATGCCTAGCGAGTAAAGGAGCAAAGGTGAGTGGGTTTGCCCTGACCTAGCTGAATAGACGTGGCTTTTGAGAATTCTCTTCTAAAGTGACAGGGTCGAATTTTGATGCAGCAAACACTCAGCTCTCATGGGCAACTTTGTTTCTTTCCAGAGACCAGCCGAAGACACGTTTGAAGCAGCCGAGCATGGTAATGACTTACATCCTGTATTTCAACCTGTCTCCGGACAAAGAAAAGAAGCAGGCACAAGTGTTTTGGCATGTGGCAAGAACTGGGGAAAACTTCATGGTTCTGCTGGTTTTTAAACACCAAATAAACTGGCTTTTGTTTTGAAAGATGACATGTAGGAACACTGACGTTAGCAATGCCTAAGATCCCTTGTTTCTCCAGTGCCTGGGTCTCCACCAACCAAAGACACTCCCTACACAATCTCAAAAGTCACATGCAGTTTCTTGCCAAAGCCACTTGTTTCTAAGAGTTTCTTAGGAGGATGAGATGCCTATCACTTTAAAATCACCAAGCTGTTAACCCCAGTGTTTAAACTTGGGCTTCAGGACTTAACATGTTAGCAGGTGATGATCTATGTAGGCAAAAGGTCATTCTATTTATCCTTCCCCATCTTGGTTGAGGATAATTTGTTAGTGCTGGCAATTTTACCCATCCTGTTGAATTTCTTGCAGAATCCAACGGTTTTCTAAGAAAGCGTGCACGGTCTTCATCTTTTACTTTGCATACGATAGATCCTCAGTTCCAAGGAGGTAGGTATAGACCTGACTGTTGGCTGGTCACTGTTATGTTTTCTCTGTGTGAAATTAGTGAGAAACTTTTCAAAGGGAAATGTTTAAAAGTCTACCCATTGGAGAGCGTTTATAATAAATTACTGGATAAAAATAGCCTATAAGATGGATTGTACAGCGAGTCACTATGTCAACATTCAATTTGTCACCATGGGATGGAAGATGCACAGGACATCAGCCATAATGTCAGCAATGGTTATCTTAGGTAGGGGGATTACACAGGCAATTTGGGGTTTCCCACCCACTCTGCACTCTGTCATGTTTCCAGAGTGTCCGCATTGAGTATGCATTAACTTTGTAATTAGGGGAAACTATTTCTCCCTAAGTTACCATCTACTTAAACAAATAGATGTCTGCCTTGAAAAGAACACTTTAAGAACTTCATCACATACTCTATTCTGAATAAACCAGTAACTCAGTTTGCCTCTCTTCTATACTCTAAGCACTCCATGATTCCTTTTATACCTGACCGCATTGCCCTCTCTGCCTTGTAAGACAGCTATCTCTGTGTATGTCTGTCTCCTCCACTGCGCCTTCCTTGAGGTCATCTTCATGCCTGGTAGAGTGTCTGATACATGGGGAGCACTCCAATATTTATTGAATTGAATAGAAATTAATTTATAATTCTCACGACAGGCATATTTTATTTCTATTGATTAAAAATACAAAACTGGGGCGCCTGGGTGGCTCAGTGGGTTAAAGCCTCTGCCTTCGGCTCAGGTCATGATCTCTGGCCCCGCGTCAGGCTCCCTGCTTAGCAAGGAGCCTGCTTCCCCCTCTCTGCCTGCCTCTCTGCCTACTTGTGATCTCTGTCTATCAAATGAATAAATAAAATCTTAAAAAAAAAAAACTTTTCTAAATTAGTGATATAGAAATTTTAGAAACAGCAAAAGTCCAAATCAAAAGAAACACAAAAGCCTACTTCCTCACTGACTTCAGTTTGCAATTTGCTTCTAGCATCCACCTTGTCCCAGAATCGAATGAGATCATCATCCTTCACCAACCTCCTGACCTTCCCTCCTTCTGGGCCAGGTAATAAACAGCTTCTAGAACCTTGAGACTGACACTCTGACTTTTTCAAAATCCATTCTCGGGGCGCCTGGGTGGCTCAGTGGGTTAAAACCTCTGCCTTCGGTTCAGGTCATGGTCCCAGGGTCCTGGGATTGAGCCTCACATTGGGCTGTCTGCTCAGCAGGGAGCCTGCTTCCCCCCCTCTCTCTGCCTGCCTCTCTGCCTACTTGTGATCTCTGTCAAATAAATAAATAAAATCTTAAAAAAAAAATCCGTTCTCATTGATGGTACTAATGGTGAGCTTTATTACTCAGCTACTATAAAATGCTGGCATTTTAGTGGCAAATAAAATGCAGGCCTTGGGGCACCTGGGTGGCTCAGTGGGTTAAGCTGCTGCCTTCGGCTCAGGTCATGATCTCAGGGTCCTGGGATCGAGTCCCGCATCGGGCTCCCTGCTCAGCAGGGAGCCTGCTTCCCTCTCTCTCTGCCTGCCTCTCTGTCTACTGTGATCTCTCTCTGTCAAATAAATAAAAATAAAATCTTTAAAAAAATAAAAAAAATAAAATAAAATGCAGGCCTTAGCAAATTATGATTAGTAGAATGCCTTATGAATCCAGACAGTGTATCTAATTTTGGCAGAAATTTTGAGTTTGATGATGCTTTTAAGGAATTTATGTTTATGATAGCAAAATGTTATATAAGGCAGCTTCATAAGATAACTTTATTTTATTCATTAATGTTCATCTGTACAGTTTATAATATATACAGTGCTTAAAATATACTGCTATACTTTAAATTCTTATTCCAAAATTTATGCTTTAGGTGACTATTCTAAGGTTGAGAATATGATTCCTTTTATTTTCATTTATATTTTTAACTCCTATGGGAGATTTTTTTTTTCAAAGATTTTATCTATTTATTTGACAGACAGAGATCACAAATAGGCAGAGAGAAGAGGAAGCAGGCTCCCTGCTGAGCAGAGAGCCCAATGCAGGGCTCTATCCCAGGACCCTGAGATCACAACCTGAGCCAAAGGCAGAGGCTTTAACCCACTGAGCCACCCAGGCACCCTGATTTATATTTTTAAAATATGATTACTTAACCTTTTCATTAAAACATTACTTCTTTTAATTTGACATTTAGAGTGCTTTGCTAATGAAATCTATCTTGTCATAAAATATTTGAAATGGTTGGAACATTACATTGAAATTACAATTTTATATTCTTTTTGTTTTTGTTTCTACTGAACATTCATCTGCCTTTTCCAGTTTAAGCTTGCCACTAAGAAATAACAAAATACAAACTATTCACTTCCTTCTAAACAATCCCTTTCTACATGGGAGCCATGGGGTTTTCAAACTAATGAATGTATATTCTTATTAATAATTCCAAACATGACTGAGCAACATACATGTCAGATACCTTTCAGATACCGAAGAAATACTTTCAAGCTCAGTAGACCCCCTTTAAACCTGAATGACAAGTTACAGACATTAAAAGAAATAGGGGTCCTAATCCTAGAGAATTTATTTTATTGTATTTGTGCATAAAGTGGAGGGATGGATATAAGTTATCTGAGTAACTGTTTTGATTCATTATTTTAAATAAGACATACACGTACAAAAAGATTAAAGGAACATTGATATCAGTAAGTATGATTCCATTTTATGTTGTGCAGAGTGTTGGTGGTATTGGAATGAAGAAAAATAGGACAATTTGATATGGCCCATTTGTGGCTGGTTTTTAATAATAAAGATCATAAAGCATTTAACTGGACTTTGAATTAGAGAAGTGATTCTACCCCAATCTTTGTAGGTTTTTTTTTTTTTAAAGATTCTATTTATTTATTTGACAGAGAGAGATCACAGTAGGCAGAGAGGCAGGCAGAGAGAGAGAGAGGGAAGCAGGCTCCCTGCTGAGCAGAGAGCCTGATGCGGGACTCGATCCCAGGACTCTGAGATCATGACCTGAGCCGAAGGCAGCGGCTTAACCCACTGAGCCACCCAGGCGCCCCTGTTTTTTTTTTTAAATAAAGACATTATTTATTTATTTGACATAGAGAGAGAGATCACTAGACAGAGAGGCAGGCAGAGAGAGAGAGAGGGAAGCAGGCTCCCTGCTGAGCAGAGAGCCCGATGCGGGACTCGATCCCAGGACCCTGAGACCATGACCTGAGCCGAAGGCAGAGGCTTAACCCACTGAGACACCCAGGCGTCCCTGTAGTATTTTTAATACATAGATGAAGCAGTTCTTATTCTTTTCTCATTTCCACTAATCAAATCCTCAAAGGTTGCTGTTTCTGCAATTTGCAGCCAAGAGGGAGGTGATCACTTTGAAATGTATAATAGTCCTATATTGCAACCACCATCCTTAGTCTTATGCCACCAACACACTTCATAGAAAAATCCCCTGGCATAACAGTCATCTCTCTCTCTAGGTATCATGAGAGTGGGGAAAGTGGAAGAATTTGCTATTAGTTTCATAACATTTTATAAGAAATACATATTAAGGGACACCTGGGTGGCTCAGTGGGTTGGGCCTCTGCCTTTGGCTCTGGTCATGGCCCCGGGTCCTGGGATAGAGCCCTGTGTCGGACTCTCTGCTCGGCGGGGAGCCTGCTTCCCCCCCTCTCTGTGCCTGCCTCTCTGCCTACTTGTGATCGCTCTCTGTGTCAAATAAATAAAATCATAAAAATATATATTAATACAGAGGGCTCACTACCATCAGATTTTATAATACGTACTCATTTCAGTAATCATTTTCATGGTTCTAAAGAAGAGTGCCTGTTCCATTAGTGGACCAATTTTCATTTATATTTCTGAAAGTCAGCAGACATATGTGGCAGAACTCCCTGCCATCACCCCTTTCTAGCCGACTGCCTACAGTTATTAGCGCCAACAGCGACATCTACTGGTGAATGTAGTACAGGACTGTTAAAACCCGAATTCCTAGAAACTGACTCAGATTTAAAACGCACAAAATATTTTTTCTCACAGTGAAGAAAAACAATGTTTTTATGACATCAACTCTTGTGCAAAGAAATGTGGATATGAACAGTACAGAACAAGGTATGTAGTTTATTATAAGAACCTCTGGAATTTTACATTTTACCATTTATAGTTTAATTTGTTGTATGGGTGTTGGGATCTGGAGGTAGGTCAAGTGACAAAATGTGAAAAAACAAATTTGGTAAGCCAAGTCCCAGGGTCGAGATGAATAGGTAGTGGGTAAAAACTAAGTCTGAAGTAAGCACTAAGCAATTCACTGGCTATTTTGACGTTGATCAGTCAACATTAATCCCTCACTTCATGATGACTTTAGAAAATAGATGTTAAATTAGTCAAAAATCTGGAGGAAGAAGTATGTCACTAAAGATATAGTGAGTGACTCCTTAATTCTGTTCTTTTAAGGTCCTGTGAAACATTCCGATCATGTCCTAAGACCTGCTGTTTTGCAACCACCTCAAGCTCAAAGGTGTGAAAAACTAAGAAAAACATTTGGACACAATACCTTGGAATCCTTCAAGACTAAGGAAAAAACAAAAAATAAGGTAAGAAAATCTCCTATAGTAGGATTGACATCAAGTCTCCATCTTTCATTTAGTAGATTGTTCTGGGCCCTACGTTCAGCGTTAGGGGCTGCCTGACTTTAGTTCTGTTGCTGAAGCAGCTGCCAGGCTGGAGAAACACCCAGACCATAGATAGGAAGCAGCCCTCGGTGACCTTATTAAAGTTGTCCTCTTGAAATGGAAAGTATTCCTAGAAGCTAGTTTTGTGGTCTCTCCTAGCTGTAAAGTTGAGTCCCTTATGGTAGAAACTCCTGGGGCCTTGTTCCAGGGCACTGACTCCTCATGAGAACAGGGGGAGCAATGAGGTGGCCAGGACCAGGAGCCACAAATCAAAGAAGGAACAGGCGTTTTCTGCATCCGCAGCTGGTCGACATCCCAGGGCGGCCTTGCCAGTTTAGCTCACACCGGGAATCCATCCAGATCCAACTTCATGGATAATGGCAGCAGAGAATTACCCACACAGAGTTGGGAATTGGGAGGACTGGGGAAGCTTCTGAAGACAGAGAAATAGTCTCCCTTCCCGTGGTTGTAATGGCTGAGTCCCTCACTGTGGGCCTTTTTAGGGAGATTGTCATTTTGCTCAAGCCATGCAGATACGGATTGGGGATATTCTGTTGCTGCGTCTTCCAGAAGCCAATACTTGAGAGGAACGGCGCCCAGGATTTCAGAGTCATTCCATTCTTCATTTGTTTCCAGCAGAACTGTTGAGGCTTGGTCCCCTGTTTTGTTTTGTTTTGTTTTTCAATACTGAACACAAAGACAGGGACACATGGAAATTAAGATGCCAGTCATTTCATCAATGCAGTGAAAAACAAATCAGATCAGTACTAATCCGACCTCTGCCCCTAACTAACTTATGTTTACATTCTTGGTCAAAGCTTACAATCTTCTCTTTTTATCAGTGAAGGGAGAGAGTTTAACTTGGTCAGCATTTGACAACATTTTTGTAATTCCAAGCCTTTTTTTTGTGAGATATGATCTCATGAGACTCACTGTGAATTTTAAAAATCCTTTCATTATTTCTGCATGGAATATGGCAAGAGTTTTAAGTAAAACATGTTTTAAATTTCAAATCAGTAGATTATTAAAAGTTTTCATTTAAATACAACCTAATAATCATCATTACATTACATAAATTCATAAATTCTAACTTTTATCCTTTTAAGAAGAGATGCATGTTGTTTGTGTTAAGGTATGCAAGAGAAAGTATGATATGTTGACTAATTTCTAAAAGTTATCATATTGCATATAACTTTGGAACAGGATGTACTATAAATTATAGATTAAATTTTTTGTTACATATTATGATATAAAAAGCAAATCAATATTTCTTCTTTGGCATGGTTTATTGAACCTTGCATTATATATTTTAAAAATAAAATTTATTCTTGCATTTTCTTTCTAAATGATAAAGAATGAGAGAAATTTTCAGGTAATTGTTTGCAAGCATTTCTTCTTGAATAAATTAAACATATGAATGGCACTTTATTAGTGAACAGCTTAATTGGATATGCCCATTATTGAATTTTCTCTGTCTAATAATGACCTCTGAAGATTTAAAGACATGCTATATAAAATGCAGTGTAAGAACTCTGACAAAATAATGTAATTTACAGATCTAGTGAAAATTATCTATAGGTGAATTTCATAGAACTGCTATTTTCATGTTCCTTAATGACTTGTACATAAAATCAGAGCAATTTTCATTCACTGTCATCAATCAGTGGTCACTTATTATGTACAATTTAAACAATATATGCCCAATAAAAACCATTTTAAGTACATAAGAGTAAAAACTACCATTTAGACTGAGAGATAAGTCATCTGAGTGACTGACTCATGAACATGCACTTTGATCTTTGCAACCAACAACATATATTCTCTTCATACATATTTCTCAGCTCTCAAGTTCTATTATAAAGGGGAAAATGCTCCAAATTATTTTTATTGATTGATATAAAATTGAAGTGGAAACAGACCCCATCTACCTTTAAAGATATGAACTCTTTGAAATGTCTTTGCAAACCCTTGCTGGGGGAAGGGAGGTGCTAAAACACTGGAGATAATAGATCCGATCATTTCTAGGGCTCCTTCCAGTTCTAAAATTGCTCACACAATTTTCATTTATATATTATTAATTAGGTAATAAACATTTCATATACAGCAGACAGAGTAACTAGTTGATTAAGTCACCAGTCAAAAATTTTTAGATGAAGAGATGAATGGGTTTTCCTCTAACATTTGGTGGCTGTGCTGGTGAAGCTCTTAGGGTATTTGCAGGATTAAATAGTCCTGAAGGATATATTTGTGAAGCTAGAAATGAGAATTAATTCCCAAAACATAAAAGTACCAAAAGGAAGTGGGATTTCTGAATATAATAGCAAAGGCTACAGTCCCTAGTCCCTGATGTCAGACAGACCCTAGCTCTAAGGTCAGCCCCATTTCTGGTTGCCTAAGCCTGGCCAAGTTATTTAAATTCATTATGTCAGTTTACTCATCTGTAAACTATAAAATGTGGATAATAGACATACAACCTTTACAGAGATGTTGTGAGGAGTAAATGAGATAATGTTCTCAAAATGCTTAGGGTAGTATTTGAACATAATAACTTTGCAATACATTTAACTGTAACTAATGTTTCCTTATCTGATGCTCCTTCAGCAAGGCAATTGAAAGGAACATTCTGATGAATTGCCTTTCTTTCAGATTTCTGAGAGGAACTCCTCTTTGCTAAGTGAAAATTTACCAAGTGCCAGAATTTCAGTCCAGCTGACTACCAGCCAGAATTGTTTAGGTGCTACATCAGTAGGGTAAGTTAATGATGAGGACACAGAAAGGATACCCTTTTATTCTTGCTTTATCATTATCATCATTTATGGAAAATAGGTTTCTGATACTAGACAGATAAATTGCTAAGATTTCTCTTTTTCTAATATTTTATTTATTTATTTGAGAGAAAGAGCATGAGCTGGGGGAGAGGCAAACGGAGAGGGAGAAGCAGACTCCCCACTGAGCAGTAGGGAGCCTGATGTGGGACTCCATCCCAGGACCCTGGGATCATGACCTGAGCCAAAAGCAGACACTTTAACTGACTGATCCATCCAGGCGCCCCAAATTGCTAAGATTTCGGTTTGAGATTTTCGAAAAGACACAAATTTAAAATGCTTTTCAAAATGTCTCTAATATTTAAGGATTATCATATTAATATCAGGTTATCTCTATTGTTTTGTTGACTTAGGTGAGAATAGTTTAAGAACATACAGCTAAATTTTTATTTAGTTAGGAATTAATTATCTGGGTGCTAGATCAGCCTCCCCGTTCTCTGGTGCCTCCCCTCCCCCCACCATCTCTCATTATTTTTCGTGTTATTCCTTATTTATTGACATACATTAGATAGACAACAAAGAAAGCAGGATAAATGTGCAAAACGGAAGTTAGTATTTACCGGTGTCATCAGCAATGAGGGCATGTTTGATCTGAGAGATGATTAAAATTAGCCATAGAGATAACCAGACTCACATGATTAGGGCCCGTGTGGATTCCATAGCACTTACCTATGTTGCACACTGGGGTACAGTGGGGATCCCAGACCGCATCAGCCTACAGATAGAAAGCCGCATATCTTTGAGTTTCTCATCATGCAAAACACTTCTAACGACAAGAACAAAAATGTTCCAGGAGGTAAAAACCCAAATTAAACAAAAGCACACTTAAGTATAACAAGACAGATTGGCTGTGCTTTTGCTCTGGAGACCTCTGGTGGCTGAAAGCATCAGTCACTTGGGGAAGGAGTGAGAAGAAATGAGAGATCGGAGAGGCTGTGCTGGAAAAGCAAGAAGATAAGGTCTGGGCCAGCCCCTGGTTGATCACACAGCCCGAACAGAGATGGGCATGACATGTGTTTGGACTGGTCTTAGCTAGTGCTGCCACAGTTGTCAAATAATTTAAATATCATCCCTGGGAGGACCTCAATTTTTCCTTCATTTCTCAGATGCAGATGAACAAGAGTTAGCAGATGTTTTTATGCTTTACATAAATCTGTTAAATCATAGGATTACTTCATGTGCTAAGGTCTAATGTGCCTTTATCCCTATATTAAAGAACAAATGTTCATTTCTTCTCCTTAGATGTCAAGCAAAGGAAGATAAGTATTCTTTTAAAAGCTGCAGTTCTGATTTCGTGTTTGGAGAAAACATGGTGGAAAGAGTTTTGGTAAGAATTTGGCAAATGTTTCTATTATAAAAGCTGTCATTTCGAGTTTCTGGAGAAAAATTAATTAAAACAATGTTAAATTGGAGCATACTTTAACTCCTGAGTCCAAAGGCACGTTTTCTTTCTTTAACTGCAAAGATTCTCCTGGGAAGCAAGTTCTGGTTGTTAGAATAATAGGCAGGAACCCACAGAGGAAGGGAATTGTGTAATTATAACATTATTACTGATGAGAAATATTAAATATTCTTTGACATGTTACACCCAAGGTACCCAAGGAAATCCCAGAATTATCTGCAGTAGATGAGTTAACTGGTAATGATATTTTAATATCAGGTTTTTGATAGCATCTTTCATAACAAGATGCACTTAAAACCATTTGCCAATTTTTTCTTGTTAACCACAACCCTCCCCTTCTAGCTTTTATGGTGAAAAACATTATCACAACTTTTTATTTTTTTCAGGTTTTAAGAGGGAAATCACAGTACTTTTCTTGCCTAGGGAAACATACTTGCCAAGTAGAAACCGTTAAGGAATATTACCAGCATCCCTATTTAGAAGTGGGCGTCCTCATCCATGAAGCGGTTGCCACTGTGCCCTCCACAGTGAGGGTGCATGAGGACTACTAATTACATCAAGGATCCCCAGGAGGCCACACAGATTTAAAAACCTGTATAGAGGCTCAGAATAATAAAGAACCAACTCATGAGGCCTATGTATTCCAAGTTTTTTAGGGCTTTCACAAATCAATCCCTTTTAAGACTTGGTTGATTCTACACCTGCCTCAGGCTAAACCTAAATTTGAGAGTACTGTCATAGCTTTCTAGCTTAGGGGCACCCTCTGTCACTCTCAAGGTGAAGGGCAAATCCACACTTCTAGGGCTATTGATCCACATTTTTTAATCTGAACCAGAATGGACCAACTTCCAGAGGGAAATTCTAGGCGATACATTTAGGCACATTTCTTCCATATCATTTAGTCCTAAATTTGGTACTAGCTTAGCCACAGCTTCTATAAGATGTCACACACACACACACAACTTTCCAAGCCCCACAGGATCAACTTTAACATCCAATTCAACTTACCAAACACATTTTGTGTTCTCATCATATCCAAAGCTCTGGTGTTGGACTCAAGTTTGGCTGCATATTAACAATCATCTCGTTTACGTGAGTCTCTAAAGGATTGCGTATGCCCGGGCATCTCCCCAAACAGATTAGATCAAAGTCTCTGGGTGAGGCTAAGTGTCACGTGATTTGAATGTACAGCCAGGATCGAAAAACACCTGGGTGAGTGGCTATGCAGAGCTATAGGGAGACACTGCATTCTAGAGGTGCTTACAATTGAAGAAGAGATAGAGACATGCCTGAGCAAATGAACTACTGTTGGGTTTAGAAATTTGGTTGGAGGAGGTACCCGTGTACATTTCCTGTGGGTACTTCCACTCTGGCTTGCAGAGGAAACAGAGCTTCCTGTCTCTCTAAATTGATAACATCCTAGGATGGCAGGAGCTACAGTGATCACTTGTGTGTGTCCTCTGGTTAATCCTATAATCCTGTGACCTTGTGATTTGGGGGTCAGAATGCCCTCGTGACTTGTTTGCTGACCATGCGCTGTTCCAGTGAGTCATGAGACTTTCTGTGCCTTTCTGTTTATTTTCTTAAAATGGATATAATCACACCCATCTCTACCAGTTTTAACAGAGTATCTTAAAAGTTCCAATTAAATGATGTGGAAGAATTTTGAGTTCATAAAGAAAAAGAAACCCAAGTTCTGAAGTGCTGTTCTAATTCCCCCTGTTCTGTAGGGGGCTCTCTGAGATCATAAATGACCGGGTAATTGCTCAGTTTTTCTTCCCTGGCCTTGGTTAGAGCACCTGTGCAGGGCCCCAGGTGTGCAGCCTTAAAAGCGATTGTTGGCAGAAATTGAGGAAAAATTAAGATGAGCTCTGAGACAGCGAGTGGGTTCTCTGGGTAACTTGTATGATTACTTTGGATTGAAAGTGAAGTGTTGGGAATACTGAAATACCTTGCAACAGAGATGAGAGTTTCATCTCCTTTATTCAGGTTAGTCTGGTCGTAGCCAGGAACAGCTGCTACCTCCTCTCAGGTCTCTAATCCTTCTCCCCTTGTTCCTGGAATGAGATCCCACCTGATGTAGGCTGGTGGTAACTCCATTACGCTTCCTGAGGATCGGGACCAAGGTCCTGTGATGTGACAGGAAGGATTTCCCTGCTGAGCACACAGGGAGCCCAAAACAGAACATCGCAGTGGAGTTTGTTTGCGTGTTGAAGTAGAAGAAAGAAAGCTGTAGAGATACAATTCAGTAATGTATTTTTTTCCTTCGTCTAGGATACTCAACATCTCACCCACCCTCAACTTGAAAATGACTCATACACTAAGGAAAAACCCTTCAAATCCACTCTAGAATTTCCTGCCAACTCTCCAAATTCAAGTAAGAATTATTTCATTTGTTAAAATTTTTTTTTGATTCAATTAGTGTGTTTCCTGTTTTCCTATGTCATTTATTTAATATCTATAAAATACAAAACCAATAATGCAGTGCTTTAAAACTTTTGGGTAAAAAATTAAAGCATACAGATATGGTTGTATGATACATAAGCTTATTATTTTTTTTTTTTTTTACTTGAGGCTATGAGAAATTAAAGAGATGTATCTAAACTCGGGAACTCGGGTAGTTCACTTTGGGGAAACGCTCAATTTTTTTTTTTTTAAGATTTCGTTTATTTATTTGAGATACAGATAGAGAGCACACACAAGCATGGGGGTGGGTGGCAGAGAGAGAGGGAGAAGCAGTCTCCCCCTGATCAAGGAGCCTCATCTGGAGTTCGATCCCAGGACCCTGAGATCATGACCTGGGCTGAAGGCCGACGTTCAACAGACTAAGCCACCCAGGCGCCCTGGGAAACACTCATTGTTATAAAAAGCTAAGGGGACATGTATATTCATGGGGACAATGAAGAGCTTGTACAGTAGAGAAAATGGGGTCTTTTATGTGTCTTTTCTCCCTCTTATTTTCTTAGGTACAGACTCTCTTAAAAATATATCCTTAATTGAATCAGCTGCTACTTTCTCTTCTACACCATCTCCCAAATGCTTGCTAGAGAAAATTGATGTTGTAACAGGGGAAGAAGCAGAGCATAATGTATTAAAGGTCTGTATATCACCCGGTGCTCTTTCTGCCAGCACGTGTATACATGAAGCCAATTTCTATAAGCAGGAACACCTTTGCAAATGAAGGCAGAAGTATCACTTTCCTGAAGACAGAGCTGCTTCAATAAAAACGTGAGAGGCTTCCAAAGACGAAGCCAACATTTTGTTGTATTCATACGTTAGTATATGTAATTTTCAGGAATTTGGCTGGTTGGGTTTAAAAGCATTCATGTTCGTCTGTCAGAAAGAAGACAGCCAGGCACCCTGTCTTAAAACAACTTCAGACCCATGTTTTACACTTCTCATGCCTACTTTTATAATCAGTGCTATCATCTTATGATTTAAAAGTTCTACTTACCCTGGACATTTTTAAATGATAAGATGAATAGATTTCAGTTCAAGAGAATTAAAAAAATTCTGTTCGTCCTTGAAAAGTTCTTCTATATAAGTTTTGGACTTCATATAAAGCAAGACTTTCATAGATGTGGTGTCCAGTATTATACATAGGATTTGAATGTTAATTGCCTTAGGGATCAGCCAAGGCAGAGGAAATGTAATTACTATGACATAATCGTTTTTCAACAAGGTCCAGGTTTCCCTTTCTCTTTCTCCTTCTGCATTTACCCCCCAAATCTTTCCATTTCTCTCCTCCAATGATTTACTGATGCATTTGATGGTACAAGTGTGCTTCCAAGCCTAAATCTTAGATCAGATTAAACCGAGATTAAGTGAAGTAATTGCTAGCTGTTGAGGCCCTGGCAGGCTGTCTTTTTAACAAGTCATCTCGGTAATTCTTATACATGGTAATACTTAATTTTGGTAAACATCAAATTATAGTATGGTACTCTGGGGTACCACATCTAGTTTTGATGCTGTGTTCCTCAAAAATTTTTAAACATGCAAATAGTTTCACTATTCCTTTACTTTCATGTAAGTTACATAGCTCAAATAACATCAATTTCATTTAAAAGTTGGTACACATAAATATATTGTTAGGTGATGCAGAAAATAGGTATGGTATTCTGCCATTTACAAAAAAATTAAGGGACATACGTATTGGCATGTATGTACATGCAACTATCTCTAGAAAGAGAAGCAAAATACCAGCAACAGCGATCACCTGTTGCAGGGGTGCAAACTGACAGATGGAGAAGTCGGGCTGGGAAGGACTTTCCACTTTGTACATCTTTTTGCTTTTTGATGTTTGAACTATTCAAAAATTGCATGTTTTAAAAGTTAAATAAATTTTTAAAGCTGGTTTACAAATCATTAACAGAGGTTATTCTGGTAAAATCAGGCAAGAAAAAGTGTTACAGCATAGGAAAGAAATCACTTTGAAAAACATTTTTTTTCTATATTTGACATTTTAAAAAATTGTCCTTTAGATCAACTGCAAGCTTTTTATATTCAACAAAACAACACAGTCCTGGACTGAAAGGGGCAGAGGAGCTTTGAGGCTGAATGACACAGCAAGCAGTGACTGTGGAACATTCCAGTCAAGACTAAGTAAGGAATTGTTTTGTACAGCCACCCACTCTTTCTCAGAGTAAAATTGCCAATAGATACACATCATCTTCTGGAGATGTGTTATCAGAGTCAACAAATCAGACTGTTGAAAGCAATTTTGTTTCTAATGTGCTATAGCAGCTTCGTGTTTGGAGCAGGCTCTGGTTCTGCCTCTATCACTGACTAACTAGTGACCTTGGACGAGGTACTTCATCTCTCCCTGCCCTAGTTACATCAGTTTCCAATGGGGAGACTAGTACTCCGTGACTAATTGAGCAACGGGGAGAATTCTATGAGATGATGCACTTCAGCAGCTCTGAGCAGGCCCAGCACACACCTCAACCGTAATCTCCGTGTGACTTAAAGGTGTGTGATGACATTAGTTTCGAAGGAAAAATAGTTTTTCAAAAGAGAGTATTTGCACTGGCATTCTTCTTGGCATTCTACATAGGGCGTGTGGCTTGAGATGAAGGGCCAGTTTCCCAGGAAATAGAGGTGTGTGGTTACTGACATCCAGAGCGATGGTGAGAATCTGGAGTCGGTCAGACTGAAACACTCAGAAAGTCTTTAGCATCCGAAAAGACACACTGGGCTTTGCTCAGAGGCCCAAACTGAAAGTGGGCACCCTGGGCAGGGTGAGTACGTTTCCTGGTCAACACCGGTAAGTCAAAGCTGTGGAGGGGACCATTGGTAGAAGTTGGATTCACATATAAGGATGTTTCCTGAGCTTTAGATATCGAGCTCGAGAACCCAGTAAGGAACAGAATTCAGACTAAAAGAATAGGAACTAGGTCTTCAGTTCTATAACTGGCAAACAGGTTTCCAAATAACCCAACCAAGCATTATTCCCAAGGCAGGATGCTAGTTGTTTTCTACTCTTGTTCTGCGCTGCTCTTTCTACTGCTTGCCAAAATCTGTGATGCATGGTGTTTACGTTGCTGGGGACCTTGTTTTACCTTTTATATGGTATATCATGATCACCTTTCCACATCAGTAATTCTCTTTCTTCCCAATTCTTAATGGGTTCATAATATTATCTTGAATAGCCATGTCATCATTTATTTTGCTACTTCCATTTTTTGAATGCCTAAAGCCCAGTTTTCTCCACTGTAAGCAATTCTTGGATAAATATTCTTCAGACCACTAGCTCCTCAAAGGAGTTCTAAAATTTTCATCATTTTTTAATACTATAGTAAAAAAATAAATTCCAGCTTTTAAGCTAAAAATAGTCCTTCAACATAATAAAGCTCGGTTGGAAAACCAACTTATCGTCAAGCCAAATTACAACTTCATAGTGAAAATACAGTCTGAAAAACAACTGTAATGATTGACTTTGCTTTCAAAAATGGCACATTCCCCAGGAAGGTCAAGGAATCGACTGTTCTGTAGTCTTATATATTTACCTTCCCATTTTAGTTATGCGCAATCAAGGCAGCCTGAGGCTGATTCTCAATAGCAAACTCTGGGCTCAAATGGAGATCCAAAGAGCGAACCACAAAAATTTGCGAATAACAGCTACTGATTTAGAAGACTACAGCATCAAAGTGTTTTTAATTCAGGTAAGTAACAAAGTTCAGTGATAGAGAATTACTCTACTACATTTCTAGGTCTCTGTAATTGCTAATTTGTTTAATTTCATTGTAACCTGTACCACTGACAAAAAAACAAACAAACTTCAGCCATTGATTTTGGTTGTTTACAGTTTAATATAAATTTTAAATTTTATATGAAATTTATAGCTTGACACCAAAATCTATGGTAATCAGTTGGTATATGTCCTGAGACATTGGTATTGATATATGCTTCAAACCTCCACATTTTTCTTTACCATTGAAATTATATCAACAATCTTACTAAGTTACCAAAGGGACTGTTGTCAAGATGGGCTCCTAGGAGTCCAGGGGAATACACAGCCCAGCGCTTATACTGAATGCTGAAACTGAGAAGGCTTTGCAATCACTAGAAAGGAACCAGTGAGAAATGGAAAAACACAGGGCTAGTAAGTTAAAAAAAAAAAAAAAAAAAAAAAACCGTCCCGGAGCAAATTCCCATTCTGGACATGAGTCAGTCTCCAAGGTAACAGGATTGGAGCACAGCCTTAGCTTTTCCTGGCAGCAGGAATGCTTGACCTCAAATACAAGATCCAGGCACAAAAGAGAGAGAGCTGGCAGGAATCAGACCAGAAAAAAGGCTAGGTTTCATACATAGGCTGAGACCCAGAAGACTTGAGAAGACTGAGTACTCATGTGACCCAGGCAGAGGGTAACAGTACAAGTAAATTAGCTCCCATATAGTACTTTGGGGGGAGGGGAGAGCGGGGAGTTGCCAAGTGCCCAATGATGAAAAACCAAAGTTTTATTAACTATCAGTAAGGGTACTCTTAGGTGTAAGTAATGCTGAGTATTAAGATGTTAGAGTAAGAGCATGCCCAAATACTGTTCATCATTTAGGGAGACAATCCCTAGTACTCTGCCCGGCTGGGTCCCCTGACTTTGAGCAAGTAAAGCAGCCTGCTTGTTGCTAATACTGCGACCGAGACCAATAGCTAAGATGGGATTGTGCTGTTCAATATCTGGCACACGCGGACTCCATAAATTGTAGGATATCTGCTACAGATAAGCAAACATATGAAAATCACCCCAATTTCCTATCCAAGGGATGGTCACTACTAACATTTTTTGTCTTATATTTTAGCATATATGTGTGTGCGTACCTATGTATGTACAAAATGTATGATCTGCAGGTAGCTTAGTTAGATCTCTGAACTTGATTTTATTCATCTGCCAAATAAAGATAATAATAATATACTTTATAAAGTGGTTGAATAGATAAGAATGCTAATATTTGATTATGAGGTACACGTATGTAACCTTTTCACTCATGAATGAAAATGAGTGTTTTCATGTCATTAAATAGTTCAGTCTTTAAGAAATCTTTTAACAGGTGAAAAGAATTCTATTATGCACCCTAATTCATTTCCACTAATTCTACTTTATTAAGTACTTAGGTAATTTACTGTCTTTTGTTATTATAAATTCTGCAAGGAAGTTGTGAGGAATTCTCTGTGTACATACATGTTAATTTTCTTGGGATAAGGTTTTGACTTGTCTTGACAAATTTTTCTTCAGAAAAACTGAATCGATTTTCATTCTCACCAGCATTTTCTTATGGTACTTCCTGGGAATTATAATTCTTTTAAGCACTAAAAATTTGTTATTCAAAAAATATATCATTGTGATTTTATTTTTAATTTCTTGTTCTGAATTTCTTGAATGGATATTTCTGAATGAATTTGGCAAAAGGCAATATGTTAACTAGTGGAGAACATATTTAAATTTTAATGTTAGAAAATCAAGGTGACAGAGTAGTAATTATATTTCAATTACAAATACTCTTTCAATATTTATTAACTGACTAAGAAAAAATTACACCTTTGTAATTTACATATAATGTAAAAAATGAAATCAGTCAAGAGTCAATACTTATTTTCTCAATATTTACTATATAATATTTAGCATAATATGAGGAAAAAAAACATTCTATTTAACTTTTCGTTATTTTCTCCCAAAGTAATTAAGGAAACTTAAGAAAATCCAAATGAAAAAATATAATTTTAACCTTCTCCCAAAAAGTTGGCATGTAGTTTGTTCAACCCTCAATTTCTTGGCTTTGAAAAGTAAGACAGCTTTCTGGAGGATTAGCAAAGAGAAAAATTTACCTGGATTTTCTTTGAAATTGTGAAAAGATAAAAAAAAATGTAAACTGCTGCCATGTCACCTAAAAAGAATACTGACTTTGATGGCAAAGATCTGGCATTCAAGCCCAGTCATTTGCTGACTATATACACTCACACAAGTCATTTTTCCTTTCTGAGCCATAATCTCCTCATCTGTAGAGGGAAGTGGGAAATGAGTATATACTGAATACTTGTGCTGGGTGCTTTTGCTAATAGAAGTGAAATAAATAATTCACTCATGGTTTTATTGTAAGGATTGAAAAAAAAAGAATGTAGTAACCATAACTGTTATACCAATGTTATTGTTACCATCATTTTTTATATTAATTGCATCCATAAAAACAGCATAGAAAATACTGAGAGCAAAGACTTCTGATGTATTTCTGATACAATATTGTAAGGGTGGCTCTGTGGCCCAATGGACGGCACACTGAATTTCTGTGCTGCAATATTATAGACCGCTCTAATGAGCTGTTTTCCCACTGAGCTGGGAGGCTTGTACATAATGTCTAAACACAGTCTTGTAAAGGAAAGGCGGTCTTTTTTGATCCACCCTACACTTTTCTACAGTGTAAAACAGTGGAGAAAGGATAGTCTTAATTTCAAATGGAAATTTTAAATCATGGGGCACCTGGGTGGCTCAGTTATTAAGCGTCTGCCTTTGGCTAGGGTCATGATCCCAGGATTCTGGGATAGAGCCCTGCATCAGGCTCCCTGCTCAGGTGGAACCCTACTTCTCTCTCCCATTCCCCTGCTTGTGTTCCCTCTCTTGCTGTCTCTCACAAACAAACAAACAAATAAATAAAATCTTAAAAAAAGAAATTTTAAATCACAGAATTTCATTTCTCAGTTTAAAATGCACAAATTGGGACCTGTTATAAGATTATTCACTTTCAGACTCAATTTGCTTCAAGATGAGTGGCTTTTTGCTCTTTAATTTTTAGGGTTATTTATAGTCTAGATTTATGCCGTTTGATCCCTTCCTTATTAATAGTGAAAGATTAAAAAATCTCTAAAATGTGGCTATTACTAAGTTATTTATACTTTTTTTTTTAAGATTTTTGTTTATTTATTCGACATACAGAGATCACAAGTAGACAGAGAGGCAGGTGGTTGTGGGGGGAATAGCAGACTCCCCGCTGTGCAGAGAGCCCAGTGCGGGACTCGATCCTAGGACCCTGAGATCACGACCTGATCCAAAGGCAGAGGCTTAACCCACTGAGCCCCAGTTATTTATACTCTTAAGATTTTATTTTCTTTATTTGGGGGAGGCAAGAGGAGGGCAGGGGGAGAAGGGGAGAGAGATTCTCAAGCAGACTCACACTGAGTGTGTGAGGTCTGACATGGGGCTTGATCTCAAGACCCTGAGATCACAACCTGAGCTGAAATCAAGAATTGGCTGCTTAAACTGACTAACCACCCAGGTGCCCTATTTATATTCTTAACAACTTAATTTTCCTCATGCAGGCCAGCGCCAAAGACACAGGATGTCTGTATGCAGCAATACATCACCGGCTCCTTGCCCTTCGCAGCTTCAATAAACAGAAAGATGTAAATCAGGCTGAAAGCCAGTCAGAAACAATCCTGCAACAATTAAACTGCGAGAGCTGTGATGAGGATGAGGATGATTTCCTCCAAGTCACTAAAAATAGATCAGGTAAATAACTTTTCTTTTCTTAGGTCAGCGGTTTACGAAAGAAATCTTCTGCACAATCCTAATAACATGAACTAGATTTTTGTAAAGTGGAACTTATCTATTTAAAGTGGATGGGAATTAGAGTCCTAGCTCTTTGGATCAGAGGAATTGGTTTGGAAATCATTGTCTTCTGTGTATGGTCTTCATTAGGATTTTGCCAAAATTCCTCTTCACTGTGATGCCCATATGTCATTTGCACATAGATTTAATAAAAATGCCATGAAGTCTTACACTGAAGACTTACACTGAAACTAACCCATTTATTCATATTTCTCATCACTTGTTCTCATTTTCCTATTATTGGCCATAATAGAAGAAATCACAAATACATCATAAAGGTAAAAGCACATTACGATGAAGCCCACCAGACATATATGACTTGAAATTCTGAGACTCCTATTTGTCTCCTTTTTGGAATTTGACTGCTTTATCCTCAATGACTTTTTTTTTTTTTTTTGGCCTATGGCAAGCAGTACTATTTTTTATTGGGTCAAGATTCATGAATTGAGCAAGGTTCAACTGGAACCAGTTGTTAGTAGATTTTTAGGTTTCAGTGCTTGTCCTGATGGTAGATTTAAAACAAAAATTTATCATTATTTTTGGAGAGAAATATGGTCTAGGAAATAAGATGACCAGCTTTGCTATATAAATGGTGCCAAGTACGTTCAGTAATAGTTTCATTTAGGCCTGAATTCTGCTCTACAAAGAACTGAGTAACATCCTTATAAAGACAGTGTGTTAAAATTTTTCCAACCTTTAATCATTTTAGATCTTAAAGGTAACTTAATCATACATAGTTTAAGAATCTACACAGGACAAGTGCAAAACATGATGAAATATCTTCCTTTGCCTAATCCTAAGAATGTAATCAAGAAGAAAAATACACAGAATATGCAACCCAGGAATATAAACTGCTTGACTAAAATGAGCCAGACAACTAAGTGAATATGATTTTTCTTGTCACTATTAAACAAATGGTTTCTTATTCTTTAAAGTGTGTGAGATCTATACATAAAATTACTTTTATAATGCATATATTGTCAATAAAATGGGGTCTATTGGAAAATGAATTCGTATCCATCAAAAATGTTAATTTGAAATAGGATTAAATGGCAAAATTTTCTCATCAACAAAAGTCACACTTAGGAAATCTATATTTTATTATATTCCATTTTAGGAAAGAGGACTATTCAACTCTCTTCATACAAAATGAGAAACAATGGAAATAATGCAAAGTAAATGTCAATCATAGGAACCCATCCTTCCTCTGCCATTTTCTTTTGTCACTTGGTATTTTCTCCAGGAGGTGTTACATACAAATGCTAAACTGTTAGGAAAGCAATAAAAAGTCTATTTTTTAAAACTTTGTTGCCCATGAATTAAGGAAAGGTTTAATTATCTGAAATGTCACATTTAAAATTAGTAACATTTCCAAATGTTACATATAAAATGTATATTCTATATATCACATTTCCTCATAGTAAGCATAGTCATGCATATTCATGTTCAGTTGTGTTCAATATTAAATGTAATCCGAATATAACATTTTGTAATATTTTGAATTTATATCACAGATCCTTCTAGGTGGACTCACAGACAGTCAGTTGCCTGTTCATGAGCGCCATCTACCATAAACATGACAACATCTACAAAAGGATTGGTCACCTTACTGAAAATTCTAAGCCATCCTAACAAAATGAGAAGATCCTATTAATTCCTTGGAGAGTTTTTATAGCAAAGTTCATAAAAGATAATTTGTTGCAATTAAGATTTTTCTCTTATATAGTTTAGTAATTGCAAGATTTTACATTTTGTTTATTGTGGAGAAAATGACAGAACTGAAGAAATACACAGACTTTGGAAGTCAAAATTTATCATTTTTGAAGAAGCTAATTTAGAATAGGATTTGATAACTAATTTGGACTATTCATCACATTGGTGGATATAATAGTTAAAATAAATTGCTCAATTTGATAAATGTTTAACTAAACATTGGTCATACATTGGTCATAAAACAAATATTTTACAAGATTTCTAGTCATTTCTTCCAAAACAGTATAACTGCATGCTAACATTTCATTAAGTCATGTTTCTCTTCTGGGAAATGTGTATTTTCATGTAACCTTTAGATTTACTAATATGCTAAGATTATATATTCATGATATCAATTCCTTTAAAGATAGTATTGTTCTTGGACTTGTATCCATTGCACCTTGTATATGCTTGACAACAGTCCAGCATCCAATAGCTGTGGAAGGGATGAGCAAAATATATTAACTATGTAACAAAACAGTAAGTATATAAGAAGTAAACTGTGTTAACTTGTTTTTTGCTTTATGTAATTAAATTGTCATTAATAGTCTAATGGGTATAGCTGTATAGAGACTTTAAAAAAAAACAAATATATTCATATATACCCAAATGAAATTTGTTCTCAAATGCTGTTACTGTGGTGGACTGTATTAGTTTCAACACTTGTGCAACAAAGTTCTGATGCTCCTCTTCTGAGATTTGTCTCAGAGACACTTTATGAGTTACACACAAAAATTAGGGCTTCTAGCCATATGTCATTTTTCAATCCAGTTTGATCACCCTATGACTTCAAAATGACTTTTGATCATGATTTCTAAATATTCCCTTGTTAGAAGCATCTTAGTTCTCTCAGGGTGCCATAATGAAATACCACACTGTGCAGCTTCAACAATACAAATTTATTTCTCGCGGTTCTAGAGGCTGAGAAGTTGAAGATCAAAGGGTTAACACAATAGGCTTATTCTAAGGTCTCTGCTCTTGGTTGTAGGCTGCTGTCATTGCCTCCAGGGCTCACAGGATCTCTTCGTGGGAGCACAGGCAGGGAGAGAGCAAGCTCCCTAATGTCTCTTCCCATAAGAGCACTAATCCCATTAGACGAGAGCCCTGCCCCCATAAATTTATCTAATCCTAATTACCCCCCAAAGCCCATCTCCAAATTCCATCATATTGGGACTTCAACATACACATTTGGGGGAGAACATAAACATTATCCAGTCCGTAACTAGGGAATAGGATTTACAATTCTAAAATGATTTCTGAAAATTTTTTGAACAATGACAACATATTTGGAATAATGGGTCTATCTTCACTAAATGCTACTTTGAAGAACAATATTCATTTGGATATACACATGTGATTATACATTTTTTAAAGTCACATTATTTTGCTATAGTACCTCTCATAGTAATAAAAGCAATTATTTAGATATAGATAGGTAGATTTATATATACATACATACATACACACACATAGGTATGGTCAAATCTGAGCTAATGCCTGACAGTTTGTTATATGAAAGTTTAATTAACTCTTTTAGACTCTAATTTCATTAGTATATAAGTTGTTCAGAGTTTTGGTCTTTCCCTGTAACTTAGTAAAGTTAGCTCATTCATATGAATGAGAGAGGCTCATTCATTATAGTGACTATAGAAGAAATACAGTATCCTTCTAAAATAAGCAATGATTCGGGAAATGGAAAAGAAAAATTAATGTGAGAGAGGAATACAGAAAAGGTAGAGAGAAGGAAAAAAATCAAAGAATAGCTCTAGCATAAAAGGAAGAATAAAAACAATGGGAAAGCAAAAGTTTAAAGTTGGTTGGGTTTTTTAACTCCTAAAAATGCCTCTGATGCTGAAGACATCAGAGTCAGTGGAAAATTTCCTTTAGAAGTGGAAATAAACAGGAAGACATCTGGAGAAGAAATTAATTGGTTCTCTTTTCCTATAAGATCTTAGCTGATATGGAAACATTGTCATTGCACCAAACTGTTAAAGTGAAACAGACAACAGAGATCTTCTTTATCTTCCTGACATGTTCATTCTTGTGCTCACTTTAGGGTGGAGATAAAACAGTATTTTTTCAATGCTTCAGATATTTTAATATCATTTGCATTTATTCTTTCTTTCTTTCATTTTCCTTATACTTTAACTTCCCTTGTACTGCATATACCAAGCAGAAAAAAAATTAGACTACTTTAATTACTTATTTACTCACTAATGCCAGTGCAACAGAATAAAAAATAGAGTATCAGAAAGGCAGAGAGAAAAAGTGAAAATTTCTTCATTATGACATGGTTACCAACAGCAGAAACATGGTATTTAGCTTATGATTTTCAAACCATTTCTATCCACTCTACTATTCCTTCTTATAATCTTTATGCAAATATTTAGTAATATTTTAGAGGGATAATAGAAGTAAAAACATCTTATAATTTCTTTTTGTCCTATATCTTCATCTAACCTTCCTCTTTTTGGCTTTTCTACATATGTCGACCTTTCTGTAAGGTGAAGAGATCATCATACATGATAATCATTTTCATAAATTATGAGATGATTTCAAAGCATACATTTTAGATTTTGATATAAGCTGCTTTTTGTCAAAATTTACTTCAATATTTCCCCAATATACTAGATATATATTTAATATTATATCTAATTATATATCTTAGATTCATATAACCTGACCATTCTTCTCTTTCAACAGGACTTTAGACTCTACTAAGTTATTCAGCTTAATTACGGGCCATCAAAATGTTCTCTTTTAAAATATTATTTTACATCCATTACTGTCACAGCCAGGAATCTTTTGACCCCAACGATTAATATCCCATACAAGTCTTAGAATATGAGGATGTTTAAAAAAGGGGGGGTATGTGTATCTTTCCTAGAGTCAGAATGTATGTGAAATGGGTTGGAAGGGTATCTCTTAACCTTTGTAAATCCTCAAATTGTGAATATCACAATGATATAATTTTCCCTGTAACATGTTGAGAAAAATAAGTTTCCTGAGATGTGGTTACCAGATGGTGGGGTAAGCCCACTCTCTAGAAAAGTATATCAGCTGTGCCAGAGATGGGTTTGAGTTTTTGACACTCAGTTACATTACGGATTGTTTTGGATTGTTTTAGTAGTTCAAGGGTTTTGGAACTCATATTAAATCCACGAATGCAAGCACTTCCGTTTGTTTTGTGATGGACAAATCACACTCACAGTACTGCAGGATTTTGACATCAGACTTGCCGTGGACAAACTGGAATACATGAACACATTTAAAGTTTCTAAGATGATATTTGGAAACTGTGGCATTGGAGAAGTTACTGAAATAACTGGCAAATATGTAGCCTAATAAAGACTTGATGTAATCGTTTTCAAACAATTAGAAGTTCACCAAATCTTCCTAATTTCTGCCAACCTAGTGGATATAAAAGACTATTTCAGTGAAATTACCTTAATTTGTATTTTTCTAATTTCTACTAAGGTTGATTATCTTTCAGGTATTTATTCTCTGCTTGTTTCTTCCAAGAAATTCCAGTCAAAGCTAAGTGTGCCTGTCAAAGCCAAGTGGCTTTGACACTCTTTTTAAAATTCTTTTATATTTAAAAGATTTTATTTATTTATTTTACAGAGATCACGAGTAGTCAGAGAGGCAGGCAGAGAGAGAGGGGAGGGGGAAGCAGGCTCCCCACCAAGCAGAGAGCCCGATGTGGGGCTTGATCCCAGGACCCTGAGATCACGACCTGAGCCGAAGGCAGAGGGTTAACCACTGATCCACCCAGGTGCTCCAAATTCTTTTATATTTAATTTTAACTTAAATTTCTGTATCAGTAAGACCCAATATTTTCATGAAAATAGGAAAATAGTATAATTCAGTATCATCTGTTTGTCTCAAATACAAGTACAGCGTATACAGGATAAAAGCCAAACTCCTAAGCATGGATGTCACACTTTCCATGACTTCCCCTCATCTGCCTCCCTAGCCTTACTTCCCGCTGCACCCTGCCTTCCTCTAAATTCTCTAGCAATTCAGAACTATTTCATTGCCCCATACTTTTTTTTTTTTTAAGGTTTTATTTATTTATTTGACAGAGATCACAAGTAGGCAGAAAGGCAGGCAGAGAGAGAGAGGAGAAAGCAGGCTCCCTGCAGAGCAGAGAGCCCGATTGGGGACTCGATCCCAGGACCCTGAGATTATGACCTGAGCCGAAGGCAGAAGCTTAACCCACTGAGCCACCCAGGTGCCCCTCATTGCTCCATACTCTTGCTCATGCTGTTTCTTTGTGGAAATCTTCATGATAAGGTGTTGGAATAGTGAGAAGAGAAAGGGTCTTGAGAAGGTTCAAGTTATACCTGAGTAGCTCACACCCCACAGAAGTTAAAAGATGGGCTTTAATTTCCACTCCAAGTCACTATTAGCACCTGCTGTGAGGCAAAGTTCCAGACCAGAAGGGATCAGTGACCTACTAAAACTAGAAATCAGCCTTCATTTTGTTATTTCTTATTCTAATACACTACCTGGCACACAGGAGGAACTCCATAAATATTCAATGAACCCATGAAGGAACCTCGGTGGTGGTGGCTAGCTGAAAAGGAAGAGAGTGAACTCATGATCAATTTGGGCTTGATAGAACCTTGGCGTCACTCTAGCTCAACACCCTCCTTTTCCAGATGAGGAATCTGAGGCCCAGGAAGATGAAGTGACCTGCCCGGAGTCCCCAGACTAGTTAATGATAATGCTAGGACTATAAAAAAGCCAAGACGGGGCCCAAGCAAGTGGATGTAAGGAGCAGGAGGAATGAACGGTAGGATGTGGACTGCCATTTGATTCTCCTCTTGCAATGAGAGCGTTTTCTCCCACTTCGCTTCCTACGAAATCAACCCAGGGTCATGTGTAACTATTCCTACAGGGCCAAGCCTCTTTCCACCTCTGACCTCCCAATCCGCTCAACAGTCCAAAGCAGTCATCACTGTTTTCAGAACTCACTTCTTTCCAGTTAAGAGTCTCCAAAAAAACCTAACTACTTACTGCCTATAGAAGTCTAAATTACTAACATTCTTACCTTCCTCTATTGACCTATCCACTTTTTCCATCTTATCTCCCCATCTAGAAATGCTCCACATCGCCGGATTCCTCTACCCATTTTCCTCTAATTTCCTCAAAGGCTACCTACCTGTCTTTCTCCCTCTGAGCTGACAGTTTTTTGGTTGGTTCTTAGGGGCTCTAACTTGAGCAGTCCCACAAGGCACCATTCTTCGATGGACCAGGCACTCGGCTCACTGCGGTCTATCTTGCAGTACTTAATTTCTGAGCAAGAACCTCTGCATTTTCATTTTGCACTGGGCCGCACCAATTGTGCAGCTGGTCCTTGTTCAGGCTCCTTGGCCCCCAGCCCAGCGCTGGTCATATCGGCCATCCGACTAGATTTGGTTAAACGAAGGAATAAAGAATACAGTCTTGTGTGCGATAATGACAGGGTCTAGTTTTATACGAGCCGATAAAGTGCAATAAGCAAACCCAGGCGAGGAGGCGCCCAGGCTCGCCTTGCTTTACCGCCAGAGGCTCGAAACCCCAGACGGAGCCTTGCGCTGCTTCAGACCGGTTCCAGCTGGATTCCTAAAGCAGCTCAATCGCCAAATGGAATTCCAGCCCTTCCTCCGGCCGCAGCCAATCCCCGCAGCTCCTCGGGCTCCGAAACCGCAGCTGGCTCTGATTGGCCCACAGAGTTGGCGGCGGGCGGGTGGGTTTGGTGCCCACCCAGGGAAGGGGGTGGAGCAGGAGGTGGGCCCCCGAGCGGCGAAGCGGCCACTGCGCAGGCGTAGATGGAAACCGATACACAAACAAACAAAACCCACAGCCCAGAGGCCTCTAGCTCTTCCCCGCCCACCTTTCCCGGGCTCCGGCGCTCCCGCCTCCCCGCCGCCGGGCTTTTCCCCGCCCCCGTCAACGTCTGGGCACGTCCCCCTCGCGGCGCGGGCCACGCACGGCGGTGCACTTAACCTCTCCCCGCCCGGCGCAGAGTTAAAAGCCGGGGCGGCGCGGGCGGCGCGCACTGCTGGTGGCGGGGAGGCGAGGCGGGACCCCGGGCCTGCAGCCCCGCCGGGCGGAGGATGACTTGCTACCGAGGCTTCCTGCTGGGCAGCTGTCGGCGTGTGGCGGGCGGCCGGGCGGCGGTGCTGAGGGGGCCGGGCGCGGGAGGCCCCGCCGCGCGGCCGCGGCTCTGCGGGGACGGCGGCGGCCGGCGGCACCTGGGGCAGGGGCAGCCGCGCGAGCTGGCGGGCTGTGGCAGCCGCCCGGACGGCGGCTTCCGCCCGTCGCGGGTGGTGGTGGTGGCCAAAACAACCCGGTACGAGTTCGAGCAGCAGCGGTACCGTTACGCGGAGCTCTCGGAGGAGGACCTGAAGCAGCTGGTGGGTCCCGGCGCCTCCCCCTCCCTGCTGTGTGCGGACGCGGCCCCGGTTCACTCCAGGCTCGGTCGCGGCTTCGCGGTGTGGCGAGACCGCTCGGGATCACCCTTCCTCCCCGGCGCCCTAGATGCCCTGCCTTCCCGGCTAGGTGCCCTCTACTCCGTCTGGCTTCGCTCGTAGACTCCTCGCTTTCTGTGTTTGTGCGTCGAGAGAGAGATGGGGGAGAGAGAGACAGACGGCGGGAGAGGGTCACTGTTACTGTAGAGACCCCCAAGACGGGGGAGAAAGACTTGGAGGGGGGAACAGGAGCCCCCAGTGGGAAGGGGTTGGGAATTCATTTGTGCGCTCACCAGCCCCACCCCCTGTTTTCCCTTTCGGCAATAGCAGCAACAGCCCCGAGAAAGGTGGGCGGGTGGCTGAAGTCTGGACGCTCTGGAAACCGGTCCTCAAGCCTCCCACAGGAAAGGGGCCCCGGGGCATGGCTGCGGGAGGTGGCAGAGAGGGCTTTGGTACCGCGGACACACCCCCTTTTACTCTGCAGGACTGCGAGGCCTGAGATACTCCGGAAAGCCGGTCTGAGTGAGCCTTTTCCGTGATGGAACGTGGTCGTCAGACAAGGTTCTAGCAGTTTGTTTGCAAAGCACACGTGTTTTGAGTTCAGGGTTTAGCAAGGGAGAAAATTTGACTTTGGATATATGCTGTTAAGTAGAAAGGGCAAGATGGAGGGCAGGTAAACTTGGTAATTATGAGATAAAAAGCCTGCGTCCATAACGTAGCAGTATCTCCACAATGGACTGTCTTTAGTAGAGATAGCAATATTTTTGCAAAAGTATATAAATCCATCTAAAGGGGGGAAAAAAAAACCCGAATATCCCTCTCCTCCTTTTGAGATTTCTGATCCCATGCTCTCTACTCACCAGCTTTAGGGAAAGGAGAGTGAAGATGCCACCATGAACAGTATGGAAATCTCTAGTTGTTGATACCGTGCACCAAAAAGCTTGGAATTACATGCCTATAACCAAATCTTGTAGACTTCTTTACAGGAGTAGGCAGCCTGTTTTAAACCTCTGGTATGGTTTCTAATCTTCAGATTTGTTTGTAATGTTTTGTACAGGTATCAAAATGAGGTTGTAAATCCTGTCTGCTTAAGTACTGAATCTATTTTCAGCATTCTTGATTCTTTAATGAGTTAAATGAGGAGGGCCCCTGCTTTCATTAGATGGAAGTGCTAGGTGCAGGTTTGTTTTCTCTCCTTTAGTGTTTGCAGATGTAGCAATATATAGAAAACAGTTGTGTGACTTAACAAGAGGAGATCAATCACTTTGAATAGGAAGTTGGAGTAGTTTTGACAGGGAGTGAAGTAGGGGATGAGGCAGGGAAGAATGATGTCAGACGCAAGCGCATTATTTGTGTTGGGAAAGGTGTGTTCCTTGGATTGTACTCAGTTTTGCAAGATTTTTAGGTTAAAAATTTTAGGTTAGGTTAAAATACATATATAAATGTGTTCTTCATACAATTTTACAAAAACCTCTCACAACAGTTTAAATTAGTACACTCCGTTGGCCTGTTTGAGGTGTGGGATTGCGGGAAGGATCTTGGGGTTCTAGGCCCAGTTCTGTGTGGTTAACTTCCTAGGGGTCTTTTTAACTTCTCTGGGCCTAATGTGTGACAACGATACCTTTTTGTACTACGGTCAGGTTTTCAAAGTGCTTTCCCTAGGTCATTGTGTGATAGTACGATTGGACTAGATAATCTCCAAGGCCTTTTTTAGTTCTGGTGTTTTGAAACTGTGGGTAACTTTTCAAGGCCTCAAGAAAATGCATGCCCTCTGAATTAGACTTTTGAACTAGATAGCCACTAATCAAAACTTTTAAAATGTGGGCAAATCAATATGTCTTTAAAAATTGAACTACCGGGACGCC